>NC_052962.1:2626535-2961035 GCF_013358895.1 Oreochromis aureus | reverse complement strand
GGGATAATGTTTGTTAACAGTCTGAATTCCCAGGGATGAAACTGCTTGTGAATCTAGAGATGTGGGACCTGATTGACCGGAGGTGCCGACCAGAGGGCAACAGTACATGGACAGGGTGCAAGGGGTCACCCTGTGATGGCCCTAGTTTTCTTGAGACAGGAGAATCTGGCGATGGCCTCCAGGGGTTGCAGGGGGCAGCCAATGATTTTGGCCAGTGGGCAATGTTAATTACCCTCTGTGTGGCGATCCTGTTTTCAGTATTGGCTGCTGCCTAACAAACACCCCTGCAGTAGGAGAGCATGCTCTTCACTGAGGAGAACAGGTGTTGGCTGGGGCTGATGTAGAGTCTTCCTCTGCACGTCCATTACTTAGAGCTTGGCAGTCTCTGGTCGGAGGATTGTGCTTTTTCACTCCTCACTCTGACAGATCAGCTGTACTTTACATGAGTAATAAAGTATGAAAACATGAAAACTAACATCACTAATGTCATGTAACTTTGCCGACATATAGCCAAAAGTAGTGATGTTAGTACTTAATCCTGAACATCACGGTATAAGTAGGATTCACCGCACTGTTAATGTTAGCTCTGTTATTTTTCTGCCCCTGTTTGTTGGTGTTAAGCCAAATGGACATTAAACTCCCTAACTGTGTCCCCACACTAAAAACAGATTTCATTCATTCTCCATCCATCTTCTCTTTTCCTTCCACCTCTCTGCTGTTGTCAGCAGAGCCGGGCAGTGTTGCTTCACTTTTGTCTCTTCCTTTGAGATTTGCCATACATGGAATTAAAATCTCAAGCTTCAACAATCTTGCCAAGTCCATTTGCACATAGTTCTTCTGTACATATGTTTGTATGTCAGGTTTCAGCCCAGTGATAATGTAGGTGACCTCTGCAGTTTGCAATTTATTGGGCATGTCTTATTTGAGTATATTTTCTATCAGTATCTAAACAGTCCATGTTTGTCTCATTTTCCAGTTCCACAAAGGTAGATACTTTGGAAAAGTTTCATCTCGATGGCTATGCCGTGATTATGGCATATGTATATGTTTCTGGTCCTCCTTTAGGGTTGAAACAATGCCGTTGTCTGGCCACCTGCTGCTGACTCTTGATCAGAGGGCTTGTTTCCACTTTAAAATAGTCAATCGATGTTTCAGTTGCTATTGGTTTAACCTGTGGCACAGTACTTCCATCTGGGTTTGTGACTTCAATGACTGGCTTTGTGGTGATGCTGTCATTCAAATCGAAAGCCTGCTCATTCATTCCTGGGTTAAACTCATTTCCTCATGTAATGACATGACTTGAGGAGACAGAGATGATGCACTTACTCCAGGAATTTCTGGCGTGGGCTGGCAGAGGCTGGTTGATGGTGGCACTTGCTTTTCACTGCCAGAGTAGGCTGGAGGTGAAGCTATGGGAGATTATCCAAATCTGGCTCCGGCCTCTGAGCTCATGGAGAAGGTTGATCCAGGTCCAGGTCGACCTGCTTTTGACATACTGTGACATTTGATTAGTATAATTTTTCATCCCTGGCTGTCAAATCATTTTCTCCCTGATTCTGCCACAAGAAAAGAATCTTTTCAATTGCCATTAAAAGACACATAGATCTTTCTTTTAATTAATTTGTTCCTCATCTTCATTTTTCTTTCTTTGCATTATGTTACAGTTGTGATCAAAAGTTTACATACACTTGTAAAGAACATAATATCATGGCTCTCTTGAGTTTCCAGTTATTTCCAGGCCATGCTATGAAGCTCATTTCACTGACAACTTTCTAAGTCATCAAAATTGCTAATTCATGTTGCTGTATGTATATCTTTGACCCAGCAGATGTGATCGCTTTTTTCTGTTAACCCATAATAAAGTCATAAAAGAACCAAACTTCATGAATGTTTTTTGTGACCAAGAAGTATCTATTCCAATCACTCTATCAGAGAAAAATCAGAGTTGTAGAAATAACGGGAAACTCAAGAGAGCCATGATATTATGTTCTTTACAAGTGTACGTAAACTTTTGGGCACAACTGTACACTGAATTTTGGAAATGCAAATTAATTCCTCCACACATTTTATTGCTGCAATATTTCACCATGTTTATTTTTAAAAATTGGACATTTGAACTCTTTTAGGTTACACTTCAATTGAATGGCTTTCTGTTCTGGACTTTGAGATTAAAAGTGAAAAAGTGAACTAATAAATGGAGCTCAGAGACACAATCTGTAGATTCTCAGTGACAACCAATGTCTATTTGTTTATTCAGCCCCAGTAAATCGTCACTTACGTAACTCACAGTCCCGTTAACCTGCGTCTCCCTTTTGTAATCAGCCTAAAATGACGGTGTTTATTTGTGTCTGTTGGTGGTGATTAGCTCAAGTTAACAGTGTTGACCTTTTTACCAAACAAAATATAATTTCACATTCTTTAAATCAAATAATTTGTCCTTGGAAGAACTACAGTTCAATCAGAAATTCACGTTGGTCCCAGCCATCATCCACTCTGGGTTTTTTATCAATTGAGATTTCAGCAGTGACTGTCTGCTCTGTCCTGCACTTGTCTCTTCAATAATTTGCTGGGAGGTAAGCACTCTTTCAGACTCATTGAGTCTACCTGCAGGGTTTCCTGAATCAATATGAAAGCAGAGCAGCAATTACTTGATATATCCCATGCTCGTTGCCAAGATTATTGTGGAAAAATAAATTGAGCATTGAAACCAAACAGATTTTTTTTAGATTTATTGAGAGAAACCTCTGCAAATGGATCAATACAGCACAAACAGGGTTCATACCAGCATTGAAAAATAGGCAAACTACTGACAGCCATTTAATAGCCATTATGTGCATACAATCTGTCAAAAAACTAAATTACAACAGCTCCTTTATAGCCAATGTGTGGATACAATCTTGTCTGTTCAGTAGTTGGGAGTTAAATTCTCACCATCAGTAGGCACCAGCTTGATAACGAGTTACGTCATGGCCTTGAACAATACTTACAGTTAGCTGTTTTCCCAGCGCTGTTCACTCTTTTCTTTGTATAACAAAGAGACAGTCTCATACAAATAGTACACTGAGGTTAAATTAGGTGAAGCACAAATTTGACATTACGCTCATTACTGCTTTTTCTCTGTGAGCCTCCACATTTTGATGAGTTGTACCTGTAACTGCGAGAAAACAGGTCCAGAGCCTCATTGATCTCCATCTTATAGGTGGCTGTTTTGTGTTCGAAGGCCTTTGGCACAGATAGTGCATTGATCCATGGGTGATTTATCAAATCTGCAGTGCTCATTCCTAGCTACAAGTCCAACACACTGCCACTGTGATTAATTGTGTGCCTCAATGGCAATACAGAGTGTAAGATTGTACATGATGTGACAAGAAGGATCAATAACAACCGGTCACCATGGACCCGCACAGAGGAAGGACCTACAGATTGATTATATTATATACAATAGCAGCAACAGCAGAATAAGCACTTAACGTGTCTATCATTTTCAGTCATGCGTTTTGATTTTAGAGAAATTATTGTTAATACAATTTGTTTCTAAGTTTATGATTCCAAATAAACATTTTAAATATGTCAGTTGTAGATATGGAAAATATATAAATATATATATAAATCTTATAAAGTTTGTATCTGTCTTGTGTGAAACTTTCTATGAAAAGCATACAAGAGTGAAAACAGATATAAGATCCTTAGAAAAATTATATAATTGAAACTTGTATGTTTTGGATACTTACTAAAACAATATATGAAAGTAATGAGAAAGTGGCCACTTTCATGAGTAAATCATATAAGCCTTATATGATTCACTATATGAAGTAGGCCACATCTTATGCAAGTCTTTTATAAGCTTTTACTATTTCTTTTCCATATGGGTATGTTCAAATATAATGGCAGTACAATATGTATTTCTAATCACCTCTAACAGATGTAGTTCAAAGACAGCTCTACTAACAAGCCAAGCCAGGGGTTGTCAACTTCTACTATCAAAGCCATTTTTGAGCAACTTCTGACCAAAAAAAAAATTAAATTAAAGCTCCTTCTATTTATAAAGGTGATATGCCACAAGGGAAGGAGGGGGGACTCTCAGCAGCTGACTGTCAGCTGACTACTGGCTATAGGTTAACTGCAGTGTTGGGCAAGTTACTTTGAAAAAGTAATTAATTATAGTTACTAGTTACTTATTCCAAAAAAGTAACTGAGTTAGTAACTGAGTTACAAGATTGTAAAAGTAATTAACTACTTGAAAAGTAACTATTGCGTTACTTTAAAAAAAATGTTTAACCCTCTGCGGTCCAGGGTATAAGTGGCCATTTTTAACTACTTTTGATGTTTCCTCTACTTTTCACCTTTAAAAACTATTTACTTTGCCTTGTTTGGTATCATTCTTTTTAGCACAACCTCACGTGTCTGAATTTACAGTTATGTTTTAATTTTGACATACTGTATTAACACAATTGATCTAAAATCAGACAAAAAACCCCATAAAATCAGAGTAAAAAAAGTTCTATTTTTTACTGTAACAACCACAAACATGTTTATTGAATCATATTTCATAACTTGAAATGCAAATATTAATTGTCAATTTTAAAATCATATGCACAAGTTTTGCAGACAACAAAGTTATTTGCAGCCATTTACCTTTTACCTTTATTTTAATAACCATTTCTAACTATTTACATAACAATCAGGTGTTCTGCATTCAATGAGATGCCACACAAATTATTTGTGCCACTCCAAAAAAATAAGTTCTGTCCACTATAAAGGAGAACATCACAGCTTGATACCTGCAGACAGCAGTCGCCTCATTGTCCTGACACACAACACAAAACTATCCACAACACTACACACTAACTACACAAAGCAACACATTAACTACACACTCCAAAAATGCTAAACGGCACAAAACTCACATCTCAAAACTCTCTCTCTCTCTTTTTTTTTGCTGTCTTTCCTTCTTTCTCTCTCTCTCCCTCTCTCCCCGTCACTCGTAAAACTTCCCCCTCTTCCTAAATAACCTAATGTCTTGTTGCCATATCATTTTTTGATTGGTTGACATGGTACATTCTTCGAACAACACGAAAGGGGTGTTTTTTTCTTTTTTTGGTCATAAGCAGAGAGTGCTTGCTAGCGCTGCCCTCAGACAGTAAACATGACGAAACTATTGAGGAAAAAACGCTGCGTATATATTGTTTATCATGACTCTGGTTTTACGTGGCCTATCAAGACAATTTAAAAACTGGTATATATCACCTTGTTGCTTTGTCATCTTGAAGTGGTCATGTGATTGGTTTACCATGACTACTTTATTCTTCCTCAGTCAAACAGCAGCATGCATGCGACTGTTTTGCCCCCTTAGCTCCAGGTGCTGTGCCAGAAAGTGATCGTCGGGCAGAAAGTGATTGCCGTCCGCAGGAGCGCGCACAGCTGCTTAAAGCTGTAGCGCCCAGATTACTTACAGCTACTTCTGTGCAACTGATATAAGATGCGGTAAGCTGAAGACAGCTTCAACCGTCTGTTTGTTGAAAAATAGTAATGCGACCGCACCGCATTTTCTTGTTAGTAACGGTAAGTTAGATTACTTGTTACTGAAAAAAGTAATGCCGTTGGTAACGCAGTTACTTGTAACGCTGTTATTCCCATCACTGGTTAACTGTCAGTTTGCTGACCATTGGCTGAAAGTTGCAATTTTGAGTGGCTGTATCTGTGTTTATAGTGTCTGAGTCCTGAGAGTCCTGCCCTTGGGTCCTCACTCTGCCTGCCACACAGCCAGTAGGGGAGACCGGGGATAGTTGTAACATTTTTGACATTTCTGTCTGTAAATTGGAGCTCTTTTAAGGTAGTGGATTCAAAATTTAATGCAAAGTATTTACATGTCTCTGCTATTAAACAGTGCAGCTATTTTCTCTGCAGCACAATTACCCATTGCATGATATGGTTTTAAACACAAAGAGTGAAATGTTACAATTAACCCCATAGTCTGGGTTAGTTGTAACATATCCTGGGGTGAAATGTAACACAATGAAATAAGGGTACTGACAAAACATTAACATGTAATCTTTTTTATTCAACACATGAATGCACTTAGAGCCATTAATGTAGCTGTGTGTGTGTGTGTGACAGAATGCAGAAATCTAGCTTTTGAACATATTCAAACCCCCCCAAAAAAGACAAATTATGGAATTTTCTGCAACTGAATATTTCATTAATTTTGGTTGTCTTCCTTGAGTTTGGCCTCATTGGCTCAGTGGGCATTATAACCTACAACTCTTGCACCAACTTATGAACATAACAATGAAGCTAAAAAATGTAGTTGTGCACCAGCATCGCAATTCCATTACTTTTTATCATGGCTTACCTTGGTGTGGTTTGCAAAGTGCTTCAGAAAGATGAGGAAATCTGTTTCTTGCACCCATCCTGATTTATTTCCACTACCAATACTTCCTACTGGTCCATCTCCGACACAGTGGTCTGCATAATGTACGTGTGGGAACACAAACAGTGGAGGAATTGTGTTGCCAATGGCATTAACCGCATATACAAAGGCGACCAGTGAACCTCTCTCTGCTGATGTCGTTGCCCCAACTTGTTTAATATAAGTTAAAGTAATAGTGTGGTAAGTTGTAACATCTGTGTTATTGTTACAACTGACCCAGACTGTTGCTGTTACAACTGACCCAGACTCCTGTAGCCATGAACTAGCTAAGATTACAGCCAACGGCTAAAACATTAGCACTAAAGACCTACACAGAATATATCCCCATAGACATACAAATAACATAATTTAAGTTTGATGTGTTTAACTGCAAAGCAGATAATGCTATTAGAAATTTTAATAAAGTAGAAAAACCTACTTTTTGGCATACAAATTACTTTTTTTCGTGTTAAATTGTCTGTGTTTGACAAAATGTGCTGATTTTTCACATGTGATAGCAGAACTGAATTGGGCATGCACAGGATGAGTCACATCATTTGAAACTTAGCCCTGATTGGAGAAATTGGAAGTGTTACAACTGACCCACGTTACAACTATCCCCAGTCTCCCCTACTAAAAATGGAAGAAATTGTTGTTTTTTCTTTATTTAGCTTTAACTGGTTAGCAAGGAATTTTCCAGATTGTTTGCCTCGCCAAACAGTCTTTGCACCTGAAATTGTGTTTTATTATTAATTATTTTATTTAATTCTAGATTTAGCTTTCTCAGGTTGTCAATTATTTCTTCTTGTTGCAAGGCAGCATAGGCAGTTTCTACTAACTGACATGGGATGGTCTAGCCTTACTAAATCTGAAGGCTAGACTGTCCCATTTCACATCCTCGCACCTCTGGCCTTCTCAGTCTTCGAAGGACCCGTCCCACATAGCCTGCGAAGGCCGGGTCTTCCGAAGGATGCGACCTAGGTTTTGGGACACAGCTTATATACTGGCCAACGCTGTACCGCGCAATAGAAATGTTAACTGTCACCCCTTCACGTTTGTCTGACAGGCTGGCCAAGCGATGAGCAGCAGCAACAACAAAGTGCCATCCAATTGCTCCAAATCCAATTGCTGTTGTGCGTGCATGCGTCCATGTCTGCTGTCTCTGGCCCATGACAACATAACTCCTTCACATCATCCCCCTGATGTTGGTGGTGTTGTGCAGCAACCTGGAGACGTAATCTTCCACTACATTGAACTTGCCTGGTCGGTGTCAGATGGTGAATCTAAAAGGCTGCAGTGAGAGGTACCATCGTGTCAGCCAGCTGTTATATTCCTTCATGAGTCTTATCTAGGTGAGTGCTCGGTGGTCAGTTTCCAGCTCAAATTCCTGTCCAAGTAAATAATATTGGAGTTTCTCGAGTGCCCACTTAATGGCCAAGCCTTCCTTCTCCACAGTGGAATATTTTGTTTCCAGTTGCAGTAGCTTCCGGCTTACGTATAGGGCTGGATGTTCTCAGGGGTCTCCTCTGTCACACCATATATCAATATAGAAAAATTAGCTCCTTATCAAAGTGGCACCTTAAAGTATAAAAAAATAGACAGAGAATGAGAAAGATAGAGAGATGCAGAGACAGGCAGACAAAGGAAAGAAAGAGCGGGGATCAGTTAAGGTACAGTTTAAATAATGTTTAGGTGGACAGAGAGCTAACAGCTTATTTTGTACTTACATTTGCTGAGATGCTGCATGGACCTTGGTGCTCTGAGGGAGTCAGAAAGCAGATTTGACGTCAGATATGCTAGCTTCATCTGACACTGTCTCTTCCCCAAAAGTTGATTCTGTTCATCTGGACGTAGCGTTTTCAGTGGGAGAAATGTTTTGATTCATGACTTCTTCAGTCTCAGCTGACTTTCTCCAACCTTATAAACAGTACATTTACACAATGACTGAAAGCACCTCTGAATGAACAATCACCATTTCAGTCATTGTGCAAAGTTCTAACTCTTCTCACAGTTATGTAAATGGCCAGTCCACCCCTAGATTGACCCTTTTCAACGATTAGATCGTCTCAACACCCAAACTCATGTTTGTTGTTTGCATTTTAATTTCTCCCATTTGAGATTAACTGGACTATGTAAGTATAAAACTAAGAATCACCTTTGAACAGAAAACAATTTTAAAAAGGTGTTCTTATGTGAGCCTGGCATTTGTTTTACGTTGTTTTATTATTTGTCAGTGATATCCATTTACTGAGAAACTACTGCTAAGTAAAAATAGTGGGTACATAGTGTTTAGAATTTCAACAGTGTATTATAAAACTGAACGATAAACGCCAGATGTGGTGTGATGCTTGTGTGTTTGTAAACAGGACCCTACAAATATTTACAGTACTCATTTTACCAAACTTTGATGACTAAGTGTGTAGTTCCTGCTTTAAAGCTATCAGATTTTGAAGGGGTACTCATTTCACTGCAGTCCCTTTATATTCTTCAATGTAAAGCTATCGACACAAACAGCAGTATAAAAACATCCAGGCAGCCAGCTCGTGTCCTTTGCAACTGGAGAGTTCCTTGCATACAGCGCAGCTAATTTGGGTTGCTTTTTCTGCATGGACCAGAAGAGTGAGGGAAATGCTAAAAGGGATAGCAAACTAGATAGTTAGTCTGTTAGCTAATTCTATAGATTATTGTGTAGTTAATTGCAAAACTAATACATTTGCTAATATGAAAGGGAAATGCAGTGAGGAAATTGATTTGAAAATGAGGAGTGGAATTGTCAGTTTAAATATCAGAAATAAATCTTTGATTTTTGAATCCAATGACTTACTTCTCATTTTTAATGGTATTTAAAAAAGAAATGTAGAAAAATCTTTTTCTTTTTAATTTGGAATTTAAAAAATGGTTTTGGAAATTAGGATTTTTTTTGTTTAATTTAAGTTTCAATTGTTTTTTTAATACCCAACCTTGGTAAAATGGGAATTTGAACATACCCCGAGTCTCTGGCGTTTCTATGAATGCAATCCAAGCTTTGTAGTTAGGAACTGAAGATCTTGCAGACTGGGGCCTTTGCCAGATGTTCCCAGTACACCCTAGTAATAAGTAACTTTTAAAGGAGCAATAAAAGAACAGTGGCATCCACATGGTGCCACCAGCCAGTTCAGAGCTTGTTTTTTTCATGCATTGCATAATAATAATAATTATATGAAATAATCCCCATGTAAAGGGAGGCCTCCAACCTCTCCGTATGGTCCCATCTGGCCCGGATGAAGGTGTCTGTGGCGATATTGATTCACCACAGATCACAATTGCTATTGCTTGTTAAAGTTCATCTCACATGAATGAGTCATTTTTTTATCTGGAAAATCTTCTGCACTGGTATTGAATTATAACTTTTTTAATCACAACTGATTTCATTATTTGTGTTTTTATTTTATTATTTATTTTAATATTTTTTGTGGGCATAGGTTAATTGATTAATCCAAATTGCCCATAGGTGTGAATGCGGGAGTGAATGTGAGTGCGAATGGTTGTCTGTCTCTATGTGTTAGCCCTGCGACAGACTGGCGACCTGTCCAGGGTGTACCCCGCCTCTCACCCTATGACAGCTGGGATAGGCTTCAGTGCCCCCCGCGACCCTGAGAAGGATAAGCGGAAGCGAATGGATGGATGGGATAGATTTTAATATTTTTTGGTTATTTCTTTTTTTAAATGAGAGGCCATTTGGAACCAGAATATTTTGTGTGTTAGATGGAGAAATTTTCATAAATGGAATCTCAATATTAAGGTTAATTTTTATTCATGTGTTCTGCAGTGAAATAAGGGAATTTGTTAGTCCCATGGTGCATTTCATTACAGTGTAGTGATCAGCAGATGGGTTTAGCTGGTGCTTAGAATCTGAATTACTTCTCTAAAGCTCATATTCTCCCAACAAGAATTCATTAAATACCGCCATTTTAAACTAATGTGAAGCACTAAATCAACACCTTCGGCAGCACTGTTTAACATCTTAATTGCATGTGTTTGATTATGCCACTTGAACTAATTCAGAACTGTTTAGTTTTCATAATGATAATGATAATATAATTAAGTGGCAGCAAAAGAGATCAAATTAAAATCTATGTTTTTATTTTTCTACAGAATGTTGCAAATCAATACTTTTTAAACGATGCAACACACATTGCTAAACCTTTATTTTGGGATTTTTTCATTACCACTTAGTTTATAATGGTCAATTAGAACACAGTGTAACAACAACATGTAATAAAAAGCAGCATTTAACATACCAACCATGTAATGTGAATATGCCTGTCAATAAAAATGGCAGGGTAATAGGAATATGCTGTATTGATATGTGTTGCATTGTGTTGCATTCCATAATAATACTATATGTCTTTTAACATGCTCACTGACACAAATTGTTCCTGTTGTGTGTGTGTGTGTGTGTGTGTGTGTGCATGTGCATCACCTCACCATGAAAGGGCTTGAATCTAGACAGGTGACCTGTCCATAGTGTATTCTGCTTCTTGGCCAGTGACAGCTGGGATGAGTGCTAGCCTCACCATGACCCTGAAGGATTTATTCTTTGCAGAAAGAAACATTTCAAAGAAACATTAGGTCTTTCTCTTCTAAGACCCTGTTAGTACATGGAATTAATAACTGATCACCATATTGTTTTACTCATCCTTACAGAAACCTGGTTACACCAGGACAGGTTACAACAATGTTGGTTTAAATGAACCAACACCTCTGACTGTCAGATTCTTTGAACACAGGCAGATGAGGGGGAGTGGCGACAATCATCCAGTACAGGTTATTAATCAACTGAAGACAAGGAGAGAGTTTTAATTCATTTGAAAGCATGATGCTTGACCTTGCCCATTGAAACTGACAGCCTGAACACGGCACTTGATCTGTTATTAGACTCAACTGGCTTCCCTTAAAAAAGAACCCTCCCACCACTTAAATAACTCTCTAGATCTTGTTTTGGCATATGGCACAGAAACTGAACATTTAACAGTATTCCCTAAAAACCCTCTTTTGTCTGATCATTTCCAAATAACATTTAAATTTACAATCCTGGATTACACAGTGGTGTGGAATGCATTTTATTACAGTAGATGTCTTTCTGAAAGTGTTGTGACTATGTTTAAGGGTATAATTCCTTCACTGTTAACTACCTGAATCATACTTCCACAGGTGTAATTTATCTTTATAATAGTATTACATCTTTACAGTGTACAATTCTGATACTGCTCAGTTGGGGAAAAAAAGAGTCTCAAATCAGAAGAACTCAAAATTCAGAACAAAAAATCAAAGTATTCTGATCAGAAATCAGAAGACTCTCTAGTATAACTCTCAAACAAGCACCTTAAAGCAGCTAACTCGTAAATAGGAGAGGAAATGGTGTCTAAGTAATTTAGAAGATTATCATTTAGCCTTGAAAAATAGAATAGAATAGAATTCAATAGAATTCAACTTTATTGTCATTGCACATGTCACAGGTACAGGGCAACGAAATGCAGTTTGCATCCATCCAGAAGTGCTTTAGCCGTGATATAGATATATTACTATATATATTAGCAATAATATAGATATCTAAGTATATTACAGAAATGGGTCTATTATGGTATGTTATAATGTACACGGTATGAAGTATGTTATGAATATGCTATAACTATAAGTATGTACAGGCTGTAGTGAGTACAACCTATGTACAGGCTATGAACAGGATATAAATATGAAAAACTATACAGAAATATGAGATATACAGTTATACAGAAATGTGAACTATGCAAGTTATGAACAGTTGTAGGATTAAAAATTATCGTATGTACAGAATGATTATTTACACAGAACTATACAGTAGTGCAGTTAAGATAAGTGAGATATGTGGATAATTTCTACAGACGCTATATAAAGTGCTAGTGGTTGTGAGTGGTGGTTCAGTCCATGTTATTATTGTGTGTTTGAGGGTACAGTTGTCCATTGTGTGTGTGTGTAGGTGGTTGTGGGTGTGTGTATGTTCAGTCCATGAGTTTAACGTGGGTCAGATGTCAGGAGGCAGAGTTCAGGAGTCTGACAGCTGTGGGGAAGAAGCTGTTCCGGTACCTGGTGGTCTTAGTCCGGAGGCTCCTGTAGCGCCTCCCAGAGGGCAGGAGGGTGAAGAGTCCATGTGATGGGTGACTGGGGTCTTTGATGATTTTCCCAGCCCTTTTCAGACACCGCTTCCTGTAGATGTCCTTTATGGTAGGAAGTGGTGCTCTGGCGATGCGCTGGGCAGTTTTCACGACCTTCTGCAACGCCTTCCGGTCCGAGGCAGAGCAGTTCCCGTACCAGACTGTTATACAGTTGGTCAGGATGCTCTCGATGGTGCAGCGGTAGAAGTTCACCAGGATGTCTGAGGACAGGTGGTTCTTCCTCAGAGTCCTCAAGAAGAAGAGGCGCTGGTGAGCCTTCTTGACCAGCTTGGAGCAGTTGGTTGTCCAGGTGAGATCCTCGGAGATGTGGACTCCCAGGAACTTGAAGCTGCTCACACGCCCACAGCCGTCCCCTTAATGTGGATGGGTGGATGTGGGTCAGCATTCCTCCTGTAGTCCACGATGAGCTCCTTAGTCTTCTCAGTGTTAAGCAGCAGGTTGTTTGTGTCGCACCACTCAGCCAGACGATCCACCTCCTCCTGTAGGCGGCCTCATTGTTGTCACTGATGAGGCCAATCACCGTGGTGTCATCTGCAAACTTAATGATGGTGTTGGAACCATCAGCAGGTCTGCAGTCGTGGGTGAAGAGGGAGTAGAGGAAAGGGCTCATCACACAGCCTTGTGGTACACCGGTGTTCATTGTGATTGTAGATGAGCAGCGGTTATCCAGTCGGACATGTTGGGGGCGGTTGGTCAGGAAGTCCAGTAACCATTTGCAGATGAGGGAACTGATGCCCAGGTCTGTCAGTTTCCTGATGAGTTGTGAGGGGTGGATTGTGTTGAATGCTGAACTGAAGTCTATAAACAGCATTCTGGCGTAGGTGTTGTTGTTGTCCAGGTGTGAGAGGACAGAGTGCAGTGCGATGGAGACTGCATCCTCTGTGCTCCTGTTCTGGCGGTATGCAAATTGGTGGGGGTCCAGGGTGGGGGGGGAGACAGGATTTGAAGTATGCTAGGACCAGCTGCTCTAAGCACTTAGTGATGATGGGGTGAGTGCTAATGGGCGGTAGTCATTGAGGCTAGATGGGTTGGAGTTTTTGGGTATCGGGACGATGGAGGTGGATTTGAAGCAGGCCGGTACCACAGCGTGGGCCAAGGACAGGTTGAATATGTCTGTGAGCACTCCTGCAAGCTCCCCAGAACACGCTCTGAGAACACGCCCGGGGATGCCATCAGGACCTGCAACCTTGTAGACATTGATCCTGCTCAGCACTGCTCCTACATCAGTGGGGGAGAGAGTCAGAGGTTGGTGGTCTGGCGTCATGTCTGTTTTGGTTGTGGGGTTCCCTCGCTCAAAACGAGCATAAAAGTTGTTGAGCTCGTTGAGGAAGGAGACATCAGAGGATGTGGGGGGAGGGTTTGGTGGTCCTGTAGTCTGTAATGGTCTGGAGTCCTTGCCACATGCATCGGGGGTTGGAGTTGGAGAAGTGTTCTTCTACCTTCTTTCTGTAATCGTGTTTGGTTTTTTTGATGCCCTTCTTTAGATTAGCCCTGGCTGTACTGTAGGCAAGTGCATCTCCTGACCTAAAGGCGCTGTTGCGGGCCTTCAGGAGGAGACGAACATCCCGGTTCATCCAAGGCTTTGGATGCTCTACTTTGTTGCTCTATTAAAAAAAAGTCCTCTGTGAAGCTAGAACATCTTACTATTCATCACTGATCAAAGAAAATAAAGCTAGGTTTCTCTTCAGCACTGTAGCCAGGCTCTGGTGAACCAAGTATTGCTTAGACCTTAAGTAGTAATGACTTCATAAATTTCCTCAAAAATAAAATTTTAAACATTAGAGAAAAAATGATGTACAGTTACCATACCACTGCCATTTATTTATCTTTTTCTCCGACTGATCTCCATGTTAAAAAAAAATATATGACTTATTCGGATTTATTCATACTTGGGGTCAGGCTAAACTATGTGAATTTAAACAGTGTTCCACCTCAGATTGACAATATTGCAGAAACCTTTGTCCACATAAATTTGTTTTATCATTTGCTCATAGCAATCCCAATAACTTTCCTTCTCCTTTGTTAGGTTGCTTCTCATTTTAATGATCTTGGTTTCGTGCCAATTGTGTTATTTTCGACAATATGTAAATTTTGTTAATGTGAACCCTCTTTAACTGGCAAAACTATTTTGAGTTAATGAACCTTTTGTAATTACAATTGCTATAGCAACAGCGGTACCTGGACCTGGATGATATTACTTGCAGTCTGTTTTTGGAGTCAGCAGACACAAGCAACCAAAGCTGATTAAAGATTTCTCATAATGTGGAGACACTACCTTGCAGTGCAAATATGTAGGAGCACAATGCACTGTTAGCCTCTAAAAATGAAATCTGGCTGGCATTAAGCCCTTAGAATATAGCTTTACAACAGGCTTGATTTATTCACTTTTTATTTGTTCTTATCTGACGTGGCTTGGACTGATAAAACATAGACCACCTTAAAGTTACTGAAAATTAGATAGGTCATTGAGTAATGAAAAATTTATGGTCTGATTAATCCCCAGAGTGAGAGATTAAATTAAAGGAGGAAATCAAGGGAGCAAATTAGCAGAGGGGCTTCGTATATTCACTCTGGTCACTATTTACACAGTTCAATACTTCTTTCTTGCAAAATCCCCAAACATTCCAGTTTCATGTTGTGATTTTATATCAGTATTAAATTATTTTCAATAGGATTAGATCAATGTAAAGAAGTGAGCCTTCCCTTTTACTCCAAGAAAATGGCACTTACTTACTAGAGATGGACCAGTCCGATATTACATATCGGTATCGGTCCGATACTGACCTAAATTACTGGATCGGATATCGGAGAGAAATAAAAAAAGGGATCTGATCCATTAAATATCACAAAAGCACCTCACAAAACTTGCGACATGGAGTAACTCAGCTCATAACCTTAGCACGTCGCAGCAGTATGCGTCATGTGATAGAGCGGCTGTGGCATGCGAGACCTGTCGGCAGTCTGGTTGAGCATCTGGAGCCTCGCTACCAAACCGGCATTTCATCTCCGAGAAAGTCATCCCAGAGGGAAGTAAAGCAAGTGTGTCAGTTCATCTCTGAATGTCTGTAAAGCATTCCCACGTTAAGCTTAACAACTGATACTGAATAAGGAGCGACTGCCTCTTCTCTGTCCCTCCCTCTCCTGTTGCTACTTCAATCATGAAACTGATCAATGAAGCAAAGTTTAGCCAGGGGGGCCAGGTAGGGCATTAACAGGGGAAGGGGGGCACAAAGACATACTTTTCTTTCTTATTCTCATTTAAAATGTCTAGCTTTTAATTAATAATTATCTGAATCTTACACCCAAAGTTTTAATCTGATGTAAAATGTATAGAAGTCCATTACTGTATATAGTAACTGTTAAGTCTAATATACCCTAGTAAGCTATAGTACTTTTTCCTTTGGGAAGGTACCATCTGTGCAGTCTGCAATGCTGTTGAAGAAAGATGTTGAATCTATTTAATTATTGTGGAAGAATAATTGATTTCTTTTTTACACGTGCATTAAATTAAAGTTGATTACGTCGATTAAGCATCACGAGGCGGAAGGCGGGGGGTGGTTCCCTTTTTTTTTTTTTTTGCTGGTAGTTGGCAAACCTATTAGTCAGGTTGTTCAATATTTCTGCTAAGTACTCTTTAAAATACCAGAATAGGGAGGATGGAGTAGGTTTACGTTTATTAGATTGATCAGTTTTGCTGAACTATGAAATATTTTGGGTGCAGTGTATTTTTTGCATACAGGTATAACAGAATAGCTTTAGTGTTTTGTTTTTTTTTAAACTTGAGTATGAACTTCTACAAAATGCAGCAAGATATTAAAAAAAACAGTTTTATTGATTTAAAAAAATACACTATATCGGATTCATATCGATATCAGCAGATATCCAAATTTATGATATTGCTATCGGTATCGGACATAAAAAAAGTGGTATCGTGCCATCTCTATTACTTACTGAAAATGGCAGTTTTAACAACTTTCTGTAAGACAGTTATCTCTTCCAGTGTAACCTTCAAATTACATGCTTAAACAAATCTCCATTATCTCGTGGTGGTTGTTTGTCTTTTCCTGTTAAATCATATTTACTGTATTTTATGCACTATAAGGCGCACTTAAAATTCCTTAATTTTCTCAAAAATCGACAGTGCGCCTTATAATCCGGTGTGCTTTATGTATGAATTCTGGTTGTGCTTACTGACCGCAGTCCGATTTTATGTGGTACACGGTGCTCAAGCACAAGCTACGAAGCTGCACCACTTGATGGATTGATGGAGCATTATGGCTACCATAGTCAGGAGCCTCGCAGAGTAACTGGGTCCAACACTCCGTCCTCTTCAGGTCCCAAAGTCAAACAAACACTGCAGCATCACTGAGAGTTAAAAACTAAATTCTTTCATCTTTAATAAAATGATCAGCGTTGCTGCTTTACCAGGTGTAACAATTAAGTTTAACATCCAGGCATCCATGAAAAACTGATTTTTTGAATTTAACGGAGTTAGAAGTTAGCAGGAAGTTAGCTCGCTAGTTTCCACCTAAACATGATATAGCATGTTCTGACTGAGAGATTTCTGAAAAATTCAAACGTACAGCTCTGCTGTCACTTCCAACATAAATGAAGACAGAAAACTAAACAGCAATGACGTTTGTAGGGTTACTGAAGTTGGGCTAGCTGGTATATAATGATTTGTTATGTGATCACTAGCGACACAGCTATGTTAGCATAACATAAACACAGTGAAGCTGGAGGATGAACACTAACTTTTTTCCACTCAATTAAACTTAACGTGAGGGTTCCCGATGGTTAGGGACAAATGCAATCGCATGGCAGGATGCTGTAAACGGACCAAACTTCAGTCAGGAGAACAACTGAGATAATCCATCCACAATATGAGGTTAGTCATTAATATACTGCAACAACATGGGAATAGAGCAGAAATCAACATTAACGAATCAATGGTACAGAAGTGAAGGAAGCAAGAAGAATGAGTTGAGTAAAGTTTGACTATCTAACTGTTTTGTTTAGCTTAATCCGCCTTATAATCCGGTACGCATTATGGTCTGAAAAATACGGTATCCAGTTCTGAGTGACAAGTATTTATTGTAAATTGGAGTTACAAACATGACTATTAGCTTGTAGACCCGGTCTGTGCATGAATGTAGGAGCGTGTGCCCCCAATTATAGTATAAGGGGTTTATAGGTGGCTGGGGAGAGGGAGGTCTGGGCTTCTCTGCTTAGGCTGCTGCCCCCGCGACCCGACTTCGGATAAAGCGGATGAGGATGGATGGATGGGTTTCAACAAGCTGCCAACTGGGACAAATTTTCCACACATCTCTCACACACTGCAAAAAAATATCTATCTTAACAAATGTAGCAGTTTTCAGAGGGTAACCTCTGCCAGGAAAAGTTAGGGTTTTACTTCACCCAGTCATTAACAGAAGCAATTTGGTTATTAGGTAAAACTGTCTCCACTTAATTCAGCTTTTTGCTGTTCACAGCAGAATATGATATTATTTATTTAATAAAAAAACAACACCAACAAAACCATATCACTTTGATATCGCTCAACCCCATTTTTTGAACTACATTACCAGAGAAAGCATAGCAGCTGAAAGACTGTCATGGAGTTAAACTCAGTGTCAAGTGGATTACACTCTACCACTGACATTAATTGCAGGTGACAGGGCTAAATACAAGGCCCCACACAATGACAGTGATGACTCTGGAGAAAATTTGTCATGGGCCCCCCTTCGTCTGCTGTGACAGGAGTGATTATGCAGACTAGTAACTTTGCTGGACCATGGCTGACTGAGGAGACCTAATATTATACAGACAGAAAGACAGAATTGAAAAAGAATCACAGCCTACAATGTAAATCCTAGTAGCTACACAAATTAGTAACTTTATTTGGTCAAGAAACATTTTTTATGACTTCTGCTATCTTTTATTAAGTTACTGTAAATTGCACGGTGAAAACAGAAGGTTAGCCACTATTTGGTTGATATTACAGTTTCTTTCTATCAATTCTCACACCAGGGATGTCATTCTTAAAACTATTAAGGTTTTGTCTGTGTTTTTCATAACACAGATCCACCTTAGCAAAAGAAACTGAAACAATCAAAAACCTTTTTTTGCATGTGTCAAAATCAGCAAAGTCAGTCAACCACTTAAACTCTGTGATCAGTGAATAAAAACCTTTCACCACTGTTTAAGACTCAGGCTGCGACTATACCCTCCACATTAGTCGATTGACATGCTGCCGCAACATCGTCACACAGTCACTTATATTAATGCCCATTGTTTATACACAGGAAGTCAATCCAGTATCCTCCTGAACAATATGTGTCAACACTAAGATAATACTGCTACATCAGCACTGATGCAGGAAGAGCAAACTCAGAAAGAAAGATATTGCTGAGTTTTTTCTTTCTGTTTCTTCCACAAAGTGTCATGTTTTCACACTGTTGCACTGTGTCCAAATGTATATTCTGCAACTTTGAGCCAATGTACTCATGTATCATTAAAACAGTAACTTGATCAGTGTTGGGAAGGTTACTTTTAAAATGTATTCCACTACAGATTACAGAATACATGCCCAAAAATGTATTTTGTAACGTATTCCGTTAAGTTACTCAGTGAGAGTAATGTATTCTGAATACTTTAGATTACTTAATATATTATCAAGCTTTTTACAACTACATGAATGTACTATTGCTGTGTGATTTATTACTATTACTGAAGACATACCATACCAATACCAACTAGATTTTTAAATCTTCATATAAAATGAGTAACAGTAGGGTGGACATTAGGTAATGCAGCGATCTCGTATAGAAAACTATTCCGCGCATATATAAAACAGGTCTGCGGCTCCGAACTGTAGTAAAGGGACCTCTGGCTAACACGTCAGGTTCCATGTTGGGCTCGTAGCCGAAAACTAGCTTTACTTTGTTGTCTGGGTCAACTTTGCTGAAAACACAGACACAGCGTACAGTCGAGTCTTAATAGCTTACTACAACTGGGCTTGTCAGGCACTCTTTTTGGCTGCAGTGCTTAGTATTATATTTACATGCTTCCATCTCCCGTTTCTGGTCGGTGACAACTTGTACTTTTCCATTTTCCTTTTTCTCCCTCCCTCGCGCTCACAGACATATAACGGGTATGGCAGTCCATTCTCCCTGCAGCACGAACTACACTGCCCATGAGGCTACATTCTTTAGGGCTATGCCTGTAACACTCTGCCTATTGCCTTCATATTAAAACTATTTTTTGAATAATCATTTTTAAAAATATTTCTTCACGTCACTATGCGGGCCACAAGAAGGGGTGACATGGGCCACAAGTTAGAGACCCAGGCATTAGAGCCTCTTAATTCTCCACTGCAACCACTGAACATCCAAGGTATGGACATTGAGGCTGTGGACAGCTACAGGTACCTTGGTGTTCATCTGAACAACAAACTGGACTGGATTCATAATTCAGACGCCCTCTACAGGAAAGGACAGAGCAGGCTGTACCTGCTGCGGAGACTCAGGTCGTTTGGAGTAGAGGGCCCACTCCTGAAGACCTTCTATGACTCTGTGGTGGCCTCAGCCACCTTTAAGGTGTGGTCTGCTGGGGTGGCAGCATCTCTGCCAGGGACAGGAAGAGACTGAACAGGCTGATCCGAAGGGCCAGCTCTGTTCTAGGATGCCCTCTGGACCCAGTGGAGATGGTGAGTGACAGGAGAATGGTGGCTAAGCTGTCATCCCTGTTGGACAACATCTCCCACCCCATGCAGGAGACTGTGACAGCACTGAGCAGCTCCTTCAGTGGGAGACTGCGGCACCCACAGTGTGGGACGGAGAGATTTCGCAGGTCTTTCCTCCCCACTGCTGTCAGACTCTACAACAATGACTTTAACTGATCAAACACACACATCCACACATGTGCAATAAGACTAAGTGCAATAATCTTTTCTGGCATCGTTGTATTTTTACTCAGTTGTATATAGCATTTGTATTCTATTTTTATCTTATTGTATATTTTATTCTACTGTATATAGTATTTTATTTTATTCTATTCTGTACAGCTGTGTACTGTATTTATTCTTATTGTATTCTAATTTTTGCTTCATATCTTTTGCACTGTCCACTTCCTGCTGTGACAAAACAAATTTCCCACGTGTGGGACTAATAAAGGTTATCTTATCTTATCTTATCTTAATACGTGTTTTGTCTGGGTTTCCACCGGGGTGGAATTACCAAAAATAGAGAGGGCATAGCCTAACATATGAAACAGGAAAAGACCACCGTGTAATCCATTTATTTCAACAAAGTAAATGTATTCTGAATATCACCTTTTTAAACGGTAACTGTAACGGAATACAGTTACTCATATTTTGTATTTGAAATATGTAATTCCATTATTCCCCAACACTGATTATAGCATACTAGCATATAGTTTATAGTCGTATGTCCTCATTGTCACAGGAATTTGTGCCAGTAAGTGGGACTATAGCCTATACCTTGTATTATTCAATAGTAATGATGTGAGAGTTTCAGATAATTAAAAGATCTCAGGCCGTGTTATAGAGTGACATAGTGCTCTGATTTTTTTGTCTGTTCTTCTGTCAGTTTAATTACTTCAAACTCTAAATCATTATGGAAAATTCTCGGATTTTGGGGGACATTATGAACTTCATACGACCCCCAGAACTTCACTTTATACTACCAGAGATATGAGGACAATTTAAGCTACTACATTCCACCTTTGTGTTGTTGCAAGCAGAGGAGCAAGTAAAGGCAAAAGGATGGCAAGAGTTGGGGGTGGAGTGTGCAAGGCTTCATGCTAACCCACACAGACTGGCGTTTACAAGTCTCTTTATCACAAACTCCAGGTCAATAAGGAAGACGAGATGAGGCTGTCAATTAGAGGTGGGCGGATCGATCCAAATATTGATAGTATCAATACCAACACTAGTATTGGTATCGGATCGATACTAGCACAATTGGATCGATACTTTGCTTTTATCCTTCAAGTTCAGTGTGTAGCCCGGTGAACTGTGTTATTTCTTTGGTAAAAATAAACCTCAAACATAAACTATGAAAAATGTCCAAACCTTTTTGTTTGTTTTAGAGACAGAAAAACATTCCAGATCTCCAAAAACCCAGTTTCAAAACACATGAAAAGCTCAAAGGTGTGTTTGTTGTATTAACTAATTATTGTGGGATTTAAAAATCACAGTGATATAGTGGTGATTAAATTGTGTTCAGAATTTGCAAATTGAGAATTCATCTCATTAATAATGGCACACTACTCTCCCCCATTTAGCTGCCTGAGTGACTTCGGCAATACTGGCCCTGTATTTAGTTGGTATTGGATCGATACCAAAATTTGTAGTGTGGCATAGCACTGCTGGGAATGAGGGTAAGTGTAAATGTTGAACATTTTTGTTGAAATCTCCAGGCAAGGATATACATGTTAAATGACAAGCTATGTGTGTTCAAATTCAAATTCAAATTTAAACAAGATGGCCGGGAATTTAAACAAGATGGCGGCGCGCACAGACGCAGCGGCTCTATGCTCTCCACTTAGGTGCCTTTCTTTTTCGTTTCTCCTCTTTTTCTTCTTCTTTTGTTTTCCTTATTGTGAAGTCAAATTTTCCTACAACCATCTGGAATTATGCAAGCTCGGATATAACAGCCAGATCCCCATTACCAGTGATTATCAGAGGGTGCACAACATCCCCCGGAGATAGTGAGAACATCGGGTGCTCGGTGGATTGTTATCGGCTCTTCCAAGAAACGCAGGCGGCGGAAGGAACGCAAACAAAAGCGGGGATGCCGGTCGGGCCTGCTAGCCAGGCTAAAGAGGCAGCCTTTTAAACCACCGCTCCCAAGCATCTTTCTGACCAACGCACGGTCGGTCGTCAACAAAACAGACGAACTGAACCTACTTCTCGCCGCACAGCCAATCGTCCGCGACTGCTGTGTCCTGGTCGTCACGGAGACATGGCTACAAGAGGGAAATCCCGACACCTCCGTGCGGCTAGCGGGCCGCACAATGCACCGCAGCAACAGAAAGTCTACAGCGGGGAAAAGCAGAGGAGGAGGTTTGTGCATTTACACACATAACAACTGGTGCACAAACACTAAGATCATCACCACAGTCTGCTCCCCAGACATAGAGGCAATGTCTGTCATGTGCAGACCTTTCTACTTGCCCAGAGAACTGCCTGCAGTGCTAATAACAGCAGTCTACATACCACCAGATGCTAATGCTAGCTCAGCCCTTGCATACCTGCACGACATGATCTCCGAACAGCAACGGACATACCCAGAGGGAGTACACATCATTTCAGGGGATTTCAACAGAGCATGCTTAAGAACTGTGCTGCCTAAATTTGTACAACATGTGAAATGCCCTACGAGAGAAAATAACACCTTGGATCATGTTTATTCAAATATTAAGCAAGCCTGCAGATCTGTTCCCCTCTCCCACCTGAGCATGTCCGACCACCTCTCCCTACTCCTTGTCCCGGCATACACACCACTCAGGAAAAGGACAAAGCCCACCATCAGAACCATTAACACCGTTTCTGAGGAAGCTCTCGCTCAATTGCAGGACTGTTTTGCTCTCACAGAGTGGAGTGTCTTTGAACAGGATGACCTAGAGACTCGCACAACTGCAGTGCTGGGTTACATCAAACACTGCATGGACACTGTCACCACGGAAAAGCGGGTCCGGGTCTACCCCAACCATAAACCCTGGATGACAAGCAAGGTTCAGGCACTGTTAAGGGCACGCAACTCTGCAACAATTCTGGGGATGAGGACATGTACAGCAGAGCAAGAACAAACCTTAAAAAAGGCATCAGAGCAGCAAAACTGGACTATTCAAACAAGCTATCAGATCACCTCTCTGATAACAACTCCAGGAAGGTATGGGAGGGCCTGAAACACATCACCAATTACAAAGCCAATGGGACAAATATAGATAACATGGACATCTCATTAGCGGAGGAACTTAACCACTTTTTTGCCCACTTCGAGAAAACTGCAGTCACCCCCACCCTGCACACCACCCTGCCCACAGCGTCCTCTGAGCACAGCCCCCACACATTTAGCCTCCAACAACATCAGGTCCGCAATGTGTTCAGAGCAGTAAATCAGAGGAAAGCTGCTGGCCCCGACGGAATACCTGGTAGAGTGCTCAAAGCCTGCGCCGACCAGCTGGCTCCTGTGTTCACCAGACTATTCAACCTCTTCCTGACACATGCCACTGTCCCTCACTGCCTGAAATCATCAACAATAGTCCCAGTCCCCAAGTCCACCTCCATCAGTAGCCTCAGTGACTACAGACCCATCGCACTGACTCCAGTGGTTGCAAAGTGCTTTGAGAAGCTGGTCCTAAAACACATAAAGGACTGCCTCCCACCCAGCTTCGACCCCCACCAGTTTGCCTACAAGGCAAATAGGTCCACAGAGGATGCAATTTCCTATGCTCTCCACTCCGCTCTGCATCACCTGGAGAATCCTGGGACATCAGTAAGGATGCTCTTCGTTGATTTCAGCTCGGCCTTCAATACTATCATCCCAGACATTCTTATAGACAAGCTGATAAACTTGGACTTCCCCCCTCCACATGTGCATGGATCAAAAACTTCCTCACAGGCTGTTCACAATCAGTCAAGGTTGGCAACCAGCGATCATCCACCCTGTCACTCAGCACTGGCTCACCACAGGGATGTGTGCTGAGTCCACTATTATACACCATCTACACCAGTGACTGCACCCCTACGCACCCCTGCAACATCATCATCAAATTTGCAGACGACACCACTCTGATGGGGCTCATCACCAACGATTATGACACCGCCTACAGGGATGAGATCCAGCGACTGTCAGAACTGATCCCCCTCCCCTATCCATAAAAGGTGACTATGTGGAGAGGGTGTCCTCCTTTAAGTTCCTCGGCACCCACATATCCGAGGACCTATCCTGGTCCACAAACACATCAGCCCTATTAAAGAAAGCCCAGCAGCGCCTTTATTTCTCGAGGGTTCTGAGATGGAACAGGCTGCAGAGGCTGCAGACTGAACTCCTAGTGTCCTTCTACCGTGCCACTATTGAGAGTGTGCTGGTGCATGCCATCCCTGTGTGGTACGCTGGTTGCACAACAGCTGACAAGAAGAGACTACAGAGGGTCATCAGAACTGCAGAGAAGGTGATCGGCTGTCCACTCCCCTCCCTGGACTTAATTGCCAGCTCAAGATGTCTCTCCAGAGCCAGGGCAATTATAAAGGACCACCTCCATCCTAACCACCACCTCTTCAACATCCTGCCCTCCCGAAAAAGGCTCAGATCCATCAGGTGCAAAACCAACAGACTAAAGAACAGCTTCTTCCCGTGGGCTGTCAGAACTCTTAATGCAAACTAAGAGTGTGTAAAGACTTCCCCAACACATCCACTCTGACACTGCTGTTGATCATCTATGTGCAATATCTCATTCTTTCCATGTTCTGTGTAATATTTTTGGCTCATGTGCAATTATTTTTGTCCCAGTCTGTTTCAATGTTTCCTACACATATACCATGTATATAGTTCCACTCACATATGTATACATATACACTGCTTTTTATTCTATTCTATTTATTTATTTTTTATTTATTTTTTTCAGCCTTATTGTATATTGGTTTCTCTTCTTCTTATTTTAGCACCTTTGTGGTCCAGCTACCCAATTTCGCTGTGCAAGAAACTGCACAATGACAATAAAAAGCTCTAAGTCTCTAAGTCTCTCTAAGACATATATATCAGGAGGGGCTATGCACTTACCTGCTGCTCTCTGGCAGGTAGCTCCATGCCCTCCTGGGTTTTAAATGCACCTTAGAACACATGCATCAACACTACATATGAGCGGGCGGAGGGAGGTTTGGAGTCTTCACACACCCCCGTTCTCTGCTTCCTGGAGCGCGGGGGGGGCTGGGAGGAGGAGTTGGCCGTCCGATTGGGGTCTGGAATGTGGGGCCTCCCTGCTGCTGCAGAGTCGGGGCAGTCTGCTTCTCTCCACCCCAGGGAAGAGGGTAACACTACCTGGGTCTGGGTGCAGTTTCCCCCTCCAGGGGCTAGGGTACCTAGACCTGGGGTATAGAGTACACTTGGGGAGTGTGATTGTATGTACAGTGTCGATTTATGTCTGTCTCCACGTTGGGTGAGTCCTGAGCAATTGCATATGAGAGCATGAGGGTGGGAATGGATGTTTGTATCTGTGTGTGCCTGTTTGTCTGTGTCTATATACCAGGTCGGGTATCAGACGCCACCTCTCTAGGGACATCTCAGGCCCTCCAAGGTATGGAGGCCTATCTCCCCCCACCACTCCCCCTGCCAGTGGCAGACGCCCTCAGACATCGTTGCATTGGTGGTTCTCGGTGTCTGGGGATGGGCGTCCAGGTACACACCGGCCCACTCCTGGTGGCTGCTTGTCGGGGCCTGGAGCCTGGAGCTCACTCGGGCCCCTTCGGGGGTTGGGGTGCCCTCGGCCTCTTGGCCTGGGGCTCGGTCACTCTGGCACAGCTGGCTGCCGGCGGAGCTCACCGGCACGTCACTGCAACCCCCCGGCTTCTGCTCCGCGGCTGCTGAGTGACCCCTAATCTGGGGCTCTCCTCAGCTCTTTCCGGGAGAGTGGCACAGTTGCCCCTCCATTGGTCTTCCTTGGTCTCTTGTGCTCTGGGGGTCTCTGGATGTCTGGAGCCTGGATCTCCTCCATACCTGCTTTATGCCCTGGAGGACGGGGCTATGGCCCCCCCACACCCTCTAGCAGATCATTACATGAAGGAACCTTTTAAATACAAGCGCGCTCATGCACACAGGTGTACACACGGGTGCTCACAGACACAAACTACACCCTTTTTGGCTCCTACCTCAAAGCACACTGTGCGCTGTTGCACATCCTACATGCTGCACAATAATATTCAATATTTAGTATTTACTGTTATATTCACATAGATTATCGTGATGATGTTGTTTATTATATTGCTCTCTTTTTTTGCCTGTTTTCTCTTTTTTCTTTCTCAACAGGTGATCCGGGTGATTGATATATGTATTTTTTGTCTGTTTGTTTTGTTGGTTTTTGTTTTTTGCCCTTTATCACCGTTCCTCTTCCCCGCTGTTTTTCTTTCCCTACCTCTCTTTCTTTCTCCCTTTTCTTTCCTCCAGTCATGTCTGTCCCGTGTGTAGCAAGTGAAAATAAAATAAACAATAAAAGCAAAGGTGAATCAAATAGACCAATACGGCAAGGCCAGGATGGTCCATTTGGTAAAGTAAATCCGTTGGGCATCTTTCTTTGCCTTTAGACAATAGTTGGGAAAAGAACCAAACGGGACAGGCGGGGGAAAAAAAGGGCTACCCTAGCTACTGTACCTCGCTCAGTCCATTTCCCCCTCTTTTTGTGTTGACCGTGAGCCCCATCTGCCTTAGGGATTCCAGGACTAGGTCCACTGACAAGCTGGAGAAGTGGTGGAAAAGCAGAAGAATGTGGTGATAGATGTAGATGATAAAGAAAGTGAGGAGGAACATCAGTACTAAGGAAAGCGAAAAGTTCAAGAAATACCAAGGGCTGAGAGAGAAGCTCAGGAGGATGTGGAGGGGGAAAGCAACAATGGTCCCTGTGGTAATCAGAGTACCCATGGCAGTGAGCCCCAAACTGGGTGAGTGGGAACAACATCGGAGATGTCTGTCCAGAATAGTGCAGTTCTTTTTACAGCATATTGTGTTCTGCATCCTGATTGCCTGTAGACCATTGTCAATCAGTCTCGTGCCGTGTCTCCTGTACAGTACAGAATGTTTTCAGCTTGTCAAATTTACATAAATCTTTGATCGTTAGCAGTGTGACTCTTAAGTGCTGTACTGTATGTTTGTAAGTTTTCTCCCCAACAAACACAACAATGTCAACAAAATGTTTTGCACCGACAAAGGCTCCTGTGGTAGCACCCAAAAGCCAGAGGAAGACTGCACATCAAACAAAAAGTTGGACTTCTGGACATGCTAAAGGAAGGAAGTTTTGGACCATAAGGCACACCGGATTATGAGGCGCATTAAGCGAAACAAAACAGTCAGATAGGTCAAACTTTACTCAACTCATTGTTCTTGCTTTCTCTACTTCCGTACCATTGATACATTAATGTTGAATTTTCTCGCAGCTGCTCTATTCCCATGTTCTGGACAAACTACAGGTGACAAACTACAAGTGTCATTCCAGATGCTGAAGGACTGTTGGCGTCAATATCAAAGAACTGTAAAAGATGCCAAAAGAAAACACTTATCTGACATTATTTTGTCAAACTGCCACAACCCGTGTGTCTTATTTAAAACTATTAACTCTGTTCTTAGTGCACCACATACTGACTGTATCGAGCCCTCATCAGAAGCCTGTGAAAATTTTTTACACTTTTTTATTGAGAAGGTCTCCTCCACAAGGGCTCAAATCTGTCCTTGTGCTCATGACCCCTCAGTCTCTGTTTCCTGCTCTGCTGTCTTTGACAGGTTTGAGCCTGTGACTCTGTCCTTTCTAAAGGAGACTGTTGGTCATCTTAAGCCTGCAGGGTCTCCAAATGATGCTGTCCCTCCTCGACTTTTAAAAGAGGTGTTACCTACAGTTGGTCCTTTGGTTCTTGAGCTGGTAAGCCATAGTCTGATGTCAGGCGTTGTCCCTAAAGATTTTAAGCATGCAGTAGTCAAACCCCTGATTAAAAAACCTGCTCTTGATCCTACGGTTCTTGCAAATTACAGGCCTATCTCCAAACTACCTTTTCTTTCTAAAATTCTTGAAAAGGTAGTTTACAGCCAAATAATGGCCTTCTTGGAAAAGCAAAATGTGTTAGAGGTTTTCCAATCTGGTTGTAAACCCTTTCATAGCACTGAATCAGCCCTTTTAAAAGTTTTTAATGACATATTTTTAGCAACTGATGCTGGGGACTGTGTTGTTCTTGTGCTTTTAGATTTGACAGCTGCGTTTGATACTGTGGATTATGCCATTTTATTCTCTCATTTGGAGCACTGGGTGGGCACTAGGGGCACAGCACTGGAGTGGTTCAGGTCCTACTTGGCGGGGCGAACTTTTTGTGTCAGTCTCGGTGACTATGTGTCGTCCTCCGCTCCTCTCTTGTGTGGTGTCCCACAGGGCTCAGTTCTAGGCCCCCTCCTCTTCTCTTTATATCTGCTTCCTCTTGGTTCTGTACTGAGAAAACATGGCATTGCTTTCCACTTTTATGCTGATGACTGTCAGATCTATGTCCCTCTAAAGAAAAAAGGCAGATACCTTACACAGCCATTACTTCAGTGTCTCGACGACATTAAGGCTTGGATGTCTGTTAACTTTTTAAAATTCAATGATAAAAAGACAGAGGTGATGGTTTTTGGTAGCCCCACTGAGACCCCCAATGTGTATGTAGATTCCTTGGCCCAGTATGTTAAGCCAACTGTCACAAACCTGGGGGTCAAAGTGCACTGTGATCTGAAGTTTGAAAATCAATTTAAGGCGGTGGTAAAATCTAGCTTCTTTCACCTCAGGCAGCTGGCAAAAATAAAGCCAATTCTTTCACGGCAGCACTTTGAGACAGTGATCCACGCCTTTGTTAGCACTCGGCTGGATTACTGTAATGCACTTTATATTGGGGTCAGTGCATCATATATTACCCATCTACAGAGGGTGCAAAATGCCGCAGCTCGTCTTTTAACTGGCACTCGAAAGTTTGAGCACATTTCCCCTGTTTTAGCTTCACTTCACTGGCTGCCTATTTCTTTTAGGATTCATTTTAAAATTCTTTTATTTGCTTTTAAAGCTCTCCATGGCCTCGCCCCATCTTATCTCTCTGAGCTGCTACAGCCTTATACACCCACCCGCTCTCTCAGGTCAGCTGATCAGCTGCTCCTGAATGTACCCAGGACTGGGCGTAAACTTAGAGGAGATCGTGCTTTTGCTGTAGCAGCTCCAAAACTGTGGAATGAGTTTCCTTTAGAGATTAGACAGGCCAGTTCTTTACCTGTTTTTAAGTCACTCTTGAAAACCCACCTCTTTACCCTGGCCTTTGACACCACGTGAGATGTTGGTTTTTATTTTTATTTTATTTTTATTTTTATTTCAGTTGTTTTTAGGTGATTCGATGCTGTTTTATCTTGTTTTTATTTTAATATAGGGCTGTTTTAATTTTATTTATTATGTGTTTTATTTATTTATCTTTGCTGTTTTCTGTTATTCTATTGTT
This sequence comes from Oreochromis aureus, assembly GCF_013358895.1. NCBI lineage: Eukaryota > Metazoa > Chordata > Actinopteri > Cichliformes > Cichlidae > Oreochromis > Oreochromis aureus. The sequence continues at coordinate 2,931,196 of NC_052962.1, read as the reverse complement.
TTAATGTATTTTCTGTACAGCACTTTGTTCCTGTGCTGGGTATTTTAAAGTGCTTTATAAATAAAATTGGATTGGATTGGATTGGATTGGATGTTCTGGACCTGAAAACAGGTTTTGAGCTTTGGTTTCATTCTATAATACTGGAGTTATTTTTCTACGAAGGTTTGAACTTTGAGAGTGTTTAAACAAGAGAGAAACGTGTGAAAATGTTCATGCCTGTCTGAGAAAAGTGTATAAAGTCTTAAAACATCTATAATAATTGTAAAAAAATAAAGTTGGCTTCTTCACTGATTTCACCTATCGCAGGTTATTTTTAGAACGTAACTCCCGCAATAAACGGGGTACACTGTATTGCATTTGTTTATTTAATTAGGAACTGCTAGTGGTTAGATTGTAAAATGTAAAAAAAAAATAGCATATAGGATTTACTTAGAATAATAAAAAAAAAAAAATCTTTTCAAATAGAAAAAATCAATACTGACTGATATTTGCATTTATAGGGTGCGCTCAACACCTGCCTCAAATAAGCCACTTACTCACTGTTCTGCCTTTGTTTTCATTTGCGTATGATGGAAAAATTAGTTTTTGTCCATCAAATCCAACGCAGCTGTCACAACCAATGAAGAAGCCCATTTGTTTCTAGACATTTCCACCCTGTGCATTCATACTAATACCAGCAGAGTGGGCAAGATAGCCCAAAAAATCAATAAAGGTTGGACACAGTTCAGTTTCACCCTCAGTTCTCCTTTTAGAAAGCATGCTGGGAGAAAAAGCCTACTGAACTGAGACCTCTAAACCTAAATAATGTCTGTGTTAAACATAGTGGTCGATTTGCTGATGCTCACATTGGTATAAATGTTTTGGGGGGTTTTCTTTCTTTGTTTTTTCTTTAAGTTTTGATTTTTTTCTCATGCGTCTGAGAAAAAAAAAAAGTCTCTGTCTCCATGTTTGTCTAATATCAACTCTCTGTCTGTGTTGTTCTCGTTTAGTTATTTGCTGTTTTATTTTGGTAAATTTTCTCCCATGTGTTTAGATTTAGTATCCCTAGTTCTTTCCCCCGATTAGTTCTTGCTGTTCCATATCACGATCTCTCTTTAGGTGTCTGAGGAATTCTTGGAGCAGCTCATGTCTGGTGGCCATCTTTGTGGTGCATTGGCAGATGTGTTTCATCCTTGATTGTGGCTCTGACACTCATTAATCTTCTCCCTCCCACTTTCCATTCCTCATAAGGCCTCAAGATACTGTCATTCAATTGCATTAAATGAAATTTATTTTAATTTTATTGATCATTTTATTTTATTATAAATTTTTAGCTCCATTCCTTCAGTCCAGTTCACCTTCACTCTCTTTGTAACCATTCATCTACACTTATCCAGTCTGACTGACATCTCAGTGTCTTGCCTATAGATCCCAGTGAGGTTAATCAGTGAGTCAATATCTCACTCACTCCTGACTTACAGCTTGATATGTTGATATATTTGATTTAATATGAAAGTTGTCGTATTTTAATTTTATTTTTTATTTTTTGCTTTTGCTTGTTCAGTTTTTTCACTTTCACTTAAACGTGTGTGTTTTAAATGTCAGAAATAAATATATAATTGTTGAATATATTATCATTATTATTATTATCATTATGTCTTTTTTAAATTGTATTTTAAATCGTATTCTAAAGAAACATTTAAAGATATGTTATTTTCATTCAGGCAGCATGGTGGTGTGGTGGATAGCACTGTTGCCTCACAACAAGAAGGTCCTGAGTATGAATCCACCACCTGGCCAGGGCCTTTCTATAGTGAGTTTGCACATTCTCCCTGTGTTTTCATGGGTTTTCTCCACATACTCCAGCTTCTTCTCACAGTCCAAGGATATAAAGTTAGTGAGGTTAGATTAATTCATTAATCTAAATTACCCATAGGCGTGAATGTGAATGGGTGACCTGTCCAGGGTGTACCCTGCCTTTCACCCTATGACAGCTGGCATAGGCTCCAGCCCCCCTGTGACCCTGAATTGGATAAGCAGGAGAGAATATGTGTGTGTGTGTTTATGTATATGTATATATAAAGAATAATACTGTACATGTGAAACTGTATACATCACAATACAGACAAAGAAACTATATACAGTCATACAGAACATAGCACCAACTATTGTATAGACCTGTAAAGTCAGGCTACATACATTCTATATATATTCAGCAACCACTTTATTAGGTACGCCTGTTTGTCTACAAATATTTAATGAGCCAATAACATGTCAACAACTCAGAGCATTTAGGTATGTAGTCAAAACAGCCTGAGTTCAAACCGAGCATCAGAATGGGAAAGAAAGGTGTTTTTAGTGACTTTTAATGCATGTGGTTGTTGTCTCTGTATTTCAGAAACTGCTGATCTACTGGTATTTTCCCACACAAACAACCAACACTATAACCCATATGCCCCTGAAGTTTATGGGTTACTGCAGCAGAAGGCCATGCCAGGGGTCACTCCTTTCAAATAAGAACGTAAAATTGAGGCTATATTTCTCACAAATTCATCAAAATTGGACAATGGAAGATTGGATTGCTGTACCCCAACAATTTCCACATTCATTAGATCTCAGTTCAGTAGAACACATTTGGGATGTGGTGGAAGGTAAAATTAGGATAAGCAGCTGATGAACCTGCAGCTATTGTGTAATACTATAATGTCACCGTGGACCAAAATGTCTGAGGAAGGTTTACAGCACTTTGTTGAATCTATGAAAACAAGAATGAATTTTATTCTGATGATAAAAATTGGTCCATGTATTTTCGTTATTATTGTGTCAATTAATGGGTTACATTAATTGATTAATGCTGACAATTGCTGACAATTGCATTAACACAGTTTTTGTTAAAAATCATTGTTATTTTGAAAGTCCGTGCTTGCTGGCTTTGAATATACTGACAGACAAATCATCAGTGCTGGTTTGAAATGGATGTTGTTATGCACCTCAAACAATGAGAGCATTTATAGTGCTGCAGGACTCACATGAACCTAAAAAGAAAAAAAAACTGGCTAGGACAGGAACATGGAGAAAGGTGGAGGTCATTAACATAGATATTTTCATTTTAAAAATGTTCCAGATGGCAGTGTTGAACTAAAGTTGTTTGGAACACAGCTGACACAAATGAACAAAACGCCACAGGGGAAGCAAAACTGGACACTCCGAACATGGAACACGAGACTGTCACAATGAAACGGAAAACACTGAGACATAGACTGACACATGAGCATGACACAGGAGCCGAGAGGACATGAGAAAGAACACATGAAAGCACAACACAAAAATGACACCACACGGAAGACATGACACTCAGGAGAGCCATGGCACGACACATAGGGAGGGAAACATGGGAATAGTACACTCAAAAAAATGAACTCAGCCTATCTCTGCTTTTACTAAAGTAGATTTTGTTGTTTGTTCTTAATAAACTCGATTTTGCAAAAATTCTTAAAGTGTTTGTGCAAATTTAATGAAATGTTGTTACTTTTTGTTGTTACACAAAGTCATTGAACTGTGTCAACGTAACATTGTTGAGTAAATTCACAGGTTTGTAGTAAGGGCCAATGCGCATGCACACCACCCTCTTTCTCAAGCTTGCTTTTTCTTCGCCATGTGGACTGGTTCAGCCTCATTTTTGTCCAAAAATCAGGTAAGAAGTAGAGCTGGGCGATATAAGATTTTTTCATATCACGATATGTTTTTTTCATTTCAGGCGATAACGATATATATCACGATATAAGCCAAATAACTATATTTGTAAGATTTAAATGTGCCGTTGCTCACAAGTAAAATGTGAAATAATTAGCAGCTTGTTTTAATTAAAATATTTATTTCCCATAATAAGTTCAACAGGGTAGATGTACTTAAGGAACATGAGACTTCAGTTTTAGATAAATAAAGGCAAATATTGTAAACTACACAAAAGGCAGCCGCTAAAGCGTTTAAGTTTCAAAATAGAACAAACAAAACAGACCACTAAATTGTCAATCCCACTTAGAAACAAAATTTTAATTCTAAAAATAAATCTAAATAGAAAGCTGCCAAAGTAAAACAGAGACACAGTGAGACAATATAAAAAATCATATGTACATGGGTGAACTCTCGGGAGAGTCACACAGTACTCTTCTTTATTGCAGGTTATATAGGCATGTAGGTTACACAGCAGACGGAGGCAGTCTCCGCCTGTTCTCAGAATATATTGCTTAACTGACAAATGCATATCTTACTAAACATTCTGTCCGTACTATACTAAACGTCTGCTTAAGTGGCATTTTCCGTTGCTCTTCGCACAGGAACTTGTCTTCACAGGCATTTGATAAGCATAGGCAAGGTTTCATGTTTTATCAGGGTGAGTCGTCATTCAGAGTTTACACAGTTACAAGTAAAGCATATTTGAATAATAAACAAAATCTTTTCACAGTCGTTTTACAGAAGAACAGACAAAATTGACTAACTTTTGTCAATATCAAATAAACTGAGAACTAAAAGGAAATTCTCAGGCTACGTCCACACGTAAGCGGGTATTTTTGAAAACGGAGATTTTCTGTTTTCGTTTTAAAAAATAATCCCGTCCACACGTAAACGCAGAAATGAAGGAAAACGCTGCTAGGAACATGCCAAAGCAACAGGTGGCGATATATTCCTAAACCGTGTAGAATGTTGGCCAATCAGAAGTCTAGAAGCCTCGGTAGGAAATAGTAAACAAAGATGGGGCATAGAAACAGAACCGAGTCGTATGTGTGGAGGGACAGTAACTATGTGTGTATATGCAAGCATTTAAACACTGCAGAGAGTACAATTAATAGTAACAGTATTGTAGAAATTCATTTCACCGAAACAATAACGTGGCGCACAGTGTGACGTCAAAAAAGGCGCACACCTTTGACGCTGCGTTTTCTCCGTTTTTCTTGTCCACACGTAAATGCAAAATGGAGTTTTCGAAAATATCCACCCTGGCAGGCGTTTTAGAAATCTCTGTTTTCAGTGACTGAAAACGCCGTTTACGTGTGGATTTAAAGGTGCAAACGCATATAAAATCTGCGTTTTCAAAAATACCCGGTGCGTGTGGACGTAGCATCAATCTCTCCTTGTTGCATAGCTTAGCTTTTCAAACAGTTTTAACAGTTACTTTAGTCTGACAAAAGCCGAATGACGAATTAGCGCTTTCAGTCAGAGATTGAGCATGCACCGCTTTATTGTATTTCCAGACTTGCTTTCGCACAATTTACAGTGCGCGCTACTCTGTTTTTGTCAGACTTGAAATAGCCGAAATACCTTCACACTACGGAACTTCTGTGGCCCTTCCGTTCGACAATCTCTCCGGCATTGGAACCATCATCGGTTTTTTTGGTAACCTTCGCTCACGCCTCGGTTGATTTTTCTCTAGTCGGCAAACTCATTTCCTTCATTACCTGGGCGGCCCGGCTGCAAAAACAAATACACATGTGCGCCTTGGCGCTTGTGCTGTACGTAACAGTCATGTGACGTGACGCTGCGGCTGTGATTGGTTCGGCTCTGCGCTACTTAATTTGGATTGGCTGTTCTTTTTTTTTTTTTTAAGAGGACAAGAGAGATGAGGTCTATCGCAATAGTTTAATTTTTCTATCGAGAAAAAGTTATTTCGCAATACATATCGTTATCGTTTTATCGCCCAGCTCTAGTAAGAAGTCATTTTTCTTGTAAAGCCCGTCTACATATATATGTTCACACGTCAGTTAATGTCGTAAGTGCTACTAAGAAAAGAGTACAGGCAGGGTTTTGCCCGGTAAAGGTTTGCTAACGTGGACTTGCTGCACGTGAGTTTCCAAATGATTTTGGAGGGGACTCCATTGCAATAGCAAAGCTCTGTTTTCAGCCCAAATGTAGTGTAGCGCTAGCGTCGGTATGCGTCGGTACGCGTCGGTACAGGCAGCGCATTCGGTCCGGCACGCACTTTCACGCCGAGTTTATACTCGGACGCCTGACTGCGTTGCACTTTAGCCAACAACAGTGGAGAAGCGCTCCTCGCTAGCAGACAGGTTAGGGTGTATTTTCTGTCTAATATTTCAGCTTACGTTTTGATGTAGCTTGCAGAAAGCATTTAGTAAGCTGGTGTAAGATGAACTGCATTAATGTTGTACAATGTCCATGGGATTTCTCACTCGACTTTTAATGTCAGATTACACACACATTTACACAATATGCAGTGGTGATGATGTAGATCAATAAATTCATTGTTGTAGCATACAATATTAAAAACTAGAAAGTGCATTTTCTGAAGAAACTGCAGTGTGAATGCTTGAATCTGAATATATGCGCTGAAATGAATTAATTGCTGAATTTTAAGTTAAAAATGTTGAATGAGATGAAAAATACAGAAATTTGCACCTGAAAACAAAAAAGCTGAACTGCTAAAAGCTGACATCCACAGAGAAGAAGTTAGAAAACAGCTGAAAATGTTTTAAATGTAAATTAGAAAAACCTAAAAAATGAGAAAAGACTATTTAGAGTCAGAAAACATCTGAATGAATATTAAAAGTTCATATTCTTTGAATCACTGAATGACTAAAATATGATCACTCCACTTGGATCCACACAGTTTTAAAGGTTTACATCTCTGAGCTTTGAAAGACACGCTGTTGGAAAGAGAAGAACGATGGCTTCATTTTGAGAGTAAAATGATGGCTGTAGAGCAAATACTGTGGACACAGCAGCTGTTGAAAGAGAAGTGTTCAAGATGAATCTTGGCAGAGTGAGAGAGAGCTCGTTAGGCAGGCAGGTGTGAGCCTGGTTGCTATAGTGACTGAGCCAGGGCTCCATACACACGCACACAGACATGCACCTCACTTTTGCTGCTTAAAATGAACAGAAAAGTCAGCCCCAAACAAATCCTTCCCAAATGAAAAGTACATGTCGTATTGACAAAATTCTTTCACCGTGAGCGGCAGCAATGTCTAGTCTACCTAATTCTCAGTTTTCATGCCTGTGGAGTTTATTATATGGACGTGGTGACAGTGTAAAGAGAGCCTGCTCTTCTGATTTTCAAAGGAACTTTCTGAGCCACTTTAACATTGGAGTCTATGGAGGAGTTGGAGGGAGGAGTCTGTGCTTTGGTGACATTCATGAAAGAACCATAACACCTAGTACAATAGTAAACACATTGGATGAAAGAGGACAGCGATGGCTACGTTTTGAGGGTAAAATCATACCTGTAGAGCAAACGCTGCGGACACAGCAGCAGTTTTAAAAAAGATTTTAAGAATAATTTTTTCGCTCCTCTCACTCTAGCAGTTGAGCTGTCTCACTCTAGCCCCAACATTCCGTCCCATACACACCCATTATAAACTCTGAAACGGCTGAAAAACATCATGAAACTTAAACTGGAACTGAAGAAAAGTATAACAGATATTGAAAAGATAAATACAAGTTGAATAGTTGAATGTCTTGTCTTCGTTTTAAAGTTTGAATGGTGGCTCTATGTCAACGTATGTTGAAGTAGATACAGTTTGAAAATGAGTAAGTTGAATGAGGATTTGAAGGGTCTCCCCATTGAAATACATGGGAAATTTTTGTTGAAAAAAGTTGAATAAAATTAAAAATATAAATGTTATAAATGAGAAAAGTAGAAGCAGTCATGTCCAAAAGAAGAGGAATCTAATGGTGTTTGAATGGTTTTTCTAAGTTGAACGGTTTTGAAGGAGTTAGATGCCAAAAAACGTACGGAATATATAATAATAACTAGAAAGTGCATTTTCTGAAGAAACTGCAGTGTGAATGCTTGAATCTGAATGTATGCACTGAAATGAATTAATTGCTGAATTTTAAGTTAAAAATAAAAATGTTGAATGAGCTGGAAAATACAGAGTTTTTAACCTGAAAACAAAAGTGCAGAACTTTTGAAAGCTGATGTTCACACAAAAGAAGTTGGAAAATAGCTGAAAAGTTTTTAAATTAAAATTTGGAAAACCTAAGAAATGAGAACAGAAAATTTAGAGTCAGAAAACATCTGAATGAGTATTAAAAGTTCATATTCTTTGAATCACTGAATGACTAAAGTGTAATCCCTCCACTTGGATCCACACACTTTTAAAGGTTTACATCTCTGAGCTTTGAAAGACATGCTGTTGGAAAGAGAACAACGATGGCTTCGTTTTGAGGGTAAAATGATGGCTGTAGAGCAAACACTGTGGACACAGCAGCAGTTGAAAGAGAAGTGTTTAAGATGAATATTGGCAGAGTGAGAGAGAGCTCGTTAGGCAGGCAGGCAGGTGTGAGCCTGGTTGCTATAGTGACTGCACCCACTGGCTCCATACACACGCCACACAGACATGCACCTCACTTTAGCTGCTTAAAATGAACAGAAAAGTCAGGTCAAAACAAATCGCTCCCAAATGAAAAGTACAGGTCCTATTGACAAAATTCTTTCACCGTGAGCGACAGCAATGTCCAGTCTACCTAATTCTCAGTTTTCATGCTTGTGGAGTTTATTATATGGACGTGGTGACAGTGTAAAGACAGCCAGTACTTCTGGTTTTCAAACGAACCTTCTGAGCCATTTTAACATTAGAGTCTATGGAGGAGTTGGAGGAGGAGGCTGTGCATGGGTGACATTTATGAAAGAACCATAACACCTAGTACAATAGTAAACACATTGGATGAAAGAGGACAGCGATGGCTACGTTTTGAGGGTAAAATCATACCTGTAGACCAAACACCGTGGACACAGCAGCAGTTTTAAAAATATTTTAAGATGAATTTTTTTTTGCTCCTCTCACTCTAGCAGTTGAGCTGTCTCACTCTAGCCCCAACATTCCGTCCCATACACACCCATTATAAACTCTGAAACGGCTGAAAAAACATCATGAAACTGAAACTGGAACTGAAGAAAAAGTATAATAGATATTGAAAAGATAAATACAAGTTGAATAGTTGAATGTCTTGTCTTCGTTTTAAAGTTTGAATGGTGGCTCTACATCAATGTATATGAAAGTAGATACAGTTTTAAGAGGACTAAGTTGAAGGAGAATTTGAAGGGTCTCCCCATTGAAATACATGGGAAATTTTTGTTGAAAAAAGTTGAATAATTTTAAAAATATAAATGTTATAAATGAGAAAAATAGAAGCAGTCATGTCCAAAAGAAGAGGAATCTAATGGTGTTTGAATGGTTTTTCTAAGTTGAACAGTTTTGAAGGAGATAGATGCCAAAAAACGTACGGAATATGATATAATAACTAGAAAGTGCATTTTCTGAAGAAACTGCAGTGTGAATGCTTGAATCTGAATGTATGCACTGAAATGAATTAAATACTGAATATTAAGCTAAAAATGCTGAATTAGCTGGAAAATACAGAATTTGTAACCTGAAAACAAAAGTGCAGAACTTTTGAAAGCTGATTTTCACACAGAAGAAGTTGGAAAATAGCTGAACATGTTTAAAATATAAATTAGAAAAAGATGAGTAATGACAAAAGAAAATTTAGTCAGAAAACCTCTGAATGAAAAACAAAAGTTCATATTCTTCTAATCACTTAAAGAGTGGAATTATGTATTATAAATCTCTAATTCATAAAAAAATAATAAAAATAATTGTAAAACAAATTTGTTGAATTGAACTGAAAAGATGAACAAACATTCTGGAGAAAATACAAGCTTTAATATCCAGGATAATGTTTTTCAGGCATATACACATGTGTATATCATGTTTAATGGTATTACATACATCAATTTGTTTTGTATGTCATAGAAAATAACATAAAAATCTTAAGTCATATTGTACAGCTTCTTTCTGAAAAGAACTTAAATTAATTCAACAAATGTTTTTTTTCGAAATACAATAAAAATCATTTTAAAAGAGACGCGTTTGCAATGTTTTAAGGTGTTAATAATCTGATCCTGTCATGTGTCTGTTCAACTTTAGTTTTTGGCACAGACTCGATTCTTAAAGAACAAATTACCAAATAATAAACAAATAAAATTGAAATTAAAGTAGCTTTTTTGTTAAACACTTCACAGGAGAATAAATAAAAATAACAAAATTAAATAAGCAAATAAAAATAATAAGCAACATATGAAATACATGAAAATTCAACTTTTAAAACCACAATCCTGAACCTTTAAATTGTGTTGGTTTCTTAGAACATGGCTGAACAGCTGTTTCTATCGGTCTACTGATCTGTCTACACATCTTTTTATTACTCATTCTTTTTATGTTTTATTGTAAACAGTGTCCACACAGTGGTAAAAGAGAACTGTATAGAGATTTTTGAGTGAACTCAAACGAAAGCCTAAGGTGGTGACACAGTTTAACACATACAAATAATCAAATAAACACATTAGTCCTTTTTGGATAAATAAGTATCATTAGTTTACAGCATTGTTCAGCCATGCCACTAAATGCTTTTTACACAGTGTTTTAACCTGGGCTCAGACACAAAGTCACAAATTTAGTTAGTCCCTGACTTTGAGTTGTGGTTATGACTAATTATTATACACAAGGCTTAATCTATCTGAACTCTAAGGACACAAATATGAAAAAAACCTATACTTACCAGCTGATACCCCACACTACACACTAGGTGTGCCATGTGACCTGAAACTTTGGTACAAACTCATCATAATTATTCTGTTAACACTGTTTCTTTAACACTGTTTGTGTTGCTGTTCAGCAGTTTAAAATGTTTTAGACTGGATTACATGGAATGAATTTGAGTTCTCTTGGGGGTTTTGTGTGTGTTTGTTCTTAGCAGATTCTTTCTTTACATACTGTTGAATTCCAGTTACCACATTTCTGGTCATATGACATCCTGAGTGCCCACTTAAAAAAAATCCCCACAGTTAATTCAACATTAAAACAAAATAAAAATATGTTAAATAAATAAAGGTTTGCTCTGTGATGAAATGTTAAATAAGCATACATTGTACAGAGCACTAACAATGAAAACAATCCTTTAGCCTGTTGATCAGAGAGAGGCAGTCATTATGTCCATTTAAAACCTGTAATCAAAGAGCACAACATTTCTGTGAAACTATAAAGTCCCATATGATCCTCATCATGTCCAGTGACTTCAGAGTGGATCCTCCCTGTCATCCGGCCAGTGTTTGATGTGTGGCAAGCAGCACAGAAGCAGGATAGCTGAGGACTTTAAAAGAAGAGCAGAAAACAGGAACATATGTAGTTGTAAATGTAAATATCAGTGATACTTGTCTTGTCAAAGGAATAAAATAATGAACTTACACACTCATTTAGGGAGGATCTTGACACTGCACAAAGGAGGCACAGTCAGTCTGACAATGATGGTGATCTGCAGGGATGTTTTCCTGCAGCAACATTCCTGCCGACTGGCCATATGATCCAGAGTAGTTGGTTTGCAATAAACAGAAAGGTGTATATGTTAGGTAGTGTGCACTTAGAGCTGGTCCTAAGAAACAAACACATCCTGTAATAAACTGAATACCTTTAGTAGTGCTGCTGCAAACGTAAAGCCCTTCTATCATGTGTGGTTTCAAAGAAGGTGTTTTGTAGGCTCAGTCACAGAAGCTGTGCAGTCTGTTCAGTCCTGAGTGTCTCAGCTCTGAAGGGATGGATCACAGAGGAAACACCTAAGTACAGATATTAAAATACACTCAAAATAGCACTCATAAGGTCAAGTGAAAACACAATTTAAACACTTTACAAAGAATTAATACATGTTTCCATGAAAATAATGTCATTAACCCTTTTGTTGTGAGTAAATCTCACCGACTGCTAGTGGGACAAGCTAGAAGGAGGACTTATCACAGAATCTCTCCTGTGCTCCAGATGTGAAGTCTCACGCTCTGATCGTACGGCGATGAAGATGGTGATGATGAAGCCTCTCTGATCTGTGGCATTACAGTTTCTGGCTGCTATGTGCTTCACACTGTTGGATTTTACATGTGAAGCTTGGAGAAGACACAGGAGGACTGTGTCTCTCTTAACAAAAAAAAGAAAAAGAAACCTAACAACCTCCCACCGCACCCCCCCACATTCAACTCCCGCCTACTCACTCCACTCAACTCCCCAGCCTCACACCATCCAATGTCTATACAAATGTAGGGTATCAGCTGGTAACAAAAGCAAGTGAAACATATGTAGTACATATGTAACACTGCTGAAACATTTCTGGCCAGAAATGTGCGGTTATCAGCCAGTGCATTTATCATCCCAGACCCAGACCCACCCTGATAAATGCACTGGCTGAAACATGATAAAAGCTCATAAAATGTATGTTTCATCGAAAGATTTGTCCAAAAATATAATCATATATACTTTTGAAAAAGTTTAAAGATTATAATAAACTGAAATCAATAACATTTTTGTAAATATTATTTCAAAATAGAGGCACAGATAAACTGGCTTAACTGTCATTATTGCTGTAATTAGGTTTTTCTTTTTCTTTTTTTTCTTATTCTTTTTTTTTTTTTTTTTAAAAAGCAACCTTTAGTCATTGTTGTTTATTCAGAAACAATGAAGAAGCTGTTGAACATTTATGTGTTGTGTGGGCAATCCTCTGGTCCACCCTCCCTCCCTCCCAGCCACAGTGAGACTGGGGCAGCCTGGCAGGATTTTGAAGCCTGGCTGAAGAGAGGATATGCCTGCACGGTTCGTTTTAAACTGCTATATTTGATTTTTCTGACATTCATAGATTACTGATTTTTAGATTTTCTGTAATAAATATAATTGTCATATTTTACTGATATCATTACTTAATTCATGTAATTGTATTTTATGTAAAAAATTCAAACATTATACTGCAATGCAGGGCATTTTTCTTAAGTCAACTTTTAAATATCGCTCTACTTTCTTAAGTCATTCAAAAATATAGAAATTACTTACTGTATTCAAAGATATAGTTCATGAATCATCACAGGACAATACACAGTATACAGGGTCATGGTAACTATGGTAGGTCTTCATGACTCCAGAATGGAGACATCGCTCTGGCTGAGAAATGAAAATTAGGTCAAGCAGTGTGTTCTTCTCTGTGGTAGGGGCAGTGATGACCTGTGCGTATCCCCTAGATTCAAACAGCTCCAGGATTGGTTTGTTTGCACTGGATAAAACATTCTCATTAAAATCACCACACACTATGATGGGATGACAGTCCATGATCTCTAATGAGTCTAATAGGCTTACCAGGTTTTTCAGGAATGGCCTCAGAGTGTAGTCTGGAGGTCTGTACACAACTGCAATCAGAGCACTGACTGGTGCTTCAACCTTTAAAGCCAGAAATTCAAGGTCAGTTACATTATGGATGTACTGTTTTTCATGCACTTGAAAGTCACTTTTCACATAAACAGCAACTCCACCACCACTTCTGTTTGCCATCTGGGGAAAGTTTGTGTAGGACAGGTGTCTGTTGCGTTTGAACAAATTGTAATTTTCAAGTGGAGACTCTCTGCGACAAAAGAGCCCCGCAGGTGTGTTTCTGTTAGGCACAAAACATCTGCTAGACACAATTCATGGTGATTCTTGATGTCATTAATGTGAGCTGGCAGTCCCTCTGTATTATGATGAACAATGGTGAAAACCTCTGACCTGCTCAGTGTTTGTATCACGTGTAGAAGAGGCATCATGTCATCAAGGTTGGCTTGTCTCATGTTCTCAAGCGCTGCAGTGATTTCTGGATTGGTGAATATTTTTTCTCCTCCATATCAAGAAGATACAGTCCACTGAGAGACGCCACTCTACTGACAGCTACGTAGGCCATGCCGGGCTCAAAAATGCTCTTAAGAGAGACAACAGCTGATGTGGTTGTCATTCCCTGTACCTTATGTATTGTACATGCAAAGGCCAGCTTCACTGGGAACTGTCTTCGCACCACTCCTTTCTGCTTTAGATTCTCTTCTGCTCTCTCAATGTACACCATGTCGCCTGCTGGTGTTCGGTTATTCTTTCCAGATGTCTCATTATCCATTTTAAGTCCAAGCTTGATGATGTGTTGGTCATTTTCAGAGTAAACTACTCTAAGTAGTTTTCCAAAAGCTCCATTAACCAAACCATTTTGTATGTCAATGTTTCTGGTGAGCATGACACGAGCTCCTTCTGCAACTTTCAGTGTATCTGGTAACTCGTTTTTACCTCCTTTCAATGGTCTGTCTTGTAGTGCCATTCTGCCAGTTCTAGGATCTTTTCTATAATCATCTGCATGGATGTCAATGATATGAGTATGGAGCAGAGCCAGTGTTGCAGAGTTGTGCGCATCCACTTCTTTATTAGTTGCAAAATGTGCAACGCATCAGTCGGACAAAGGGCTGGTTCAGTTATGGCCTGTGACAACAAATTTCTATCTGCTTCGCAAAGCACATCCAACTTTCCTTTCACACGGATTCTGTTCAGCATCTCAGCAAAGACAACATCATCTTTCTGACGCATAATCTCAGTCAGAGTGATCATCTGAAAATGCTCCCGCCACAGGTCGATCTCGGACGGGTCGTGCACACAGAGAGGTTTTGACTGTCGCACTGGGGTAGCTGATAGAAGTCTCCAACAGCAATGACTGACATGCCTCCAAAGGGTCTCCGAGTCCCTTTGATCTGTTTGAGTCTTGCATCTACATATGCAAAGAGATGTCTTGACACCATAGACACTTCGTCAATGACGATTATTTCAGCATTCAAAAGTTCTGATCTGACTTCATCCAGCTGATTGCCAAGTCCCTGAATGGGAGGTTTTAAGCTTCTAGGGAGCTTGAGAAGAGAATGCAGTGTTGTTCCAGAAATGTTAAATGCTGCAGTCCCAGTGAAAGCAGTTAACAGGACAGTGGGTTTTGATATGTCAACGTCGTCTGCATATCTGGGCACTTTGCTCAGTATCTTAGATGCTTCTGAGTAGATGCATTTGATAAGATGTGATTTTCCTGTTCCAGCACCACCATTAATATAAAAGAAAAACTGCTCTGGATTTAGAGAACAGACCCTTTTAATGCACCAGTCTCTAACTGCATAAAATATGCAGGCTTGCTTCTTATTCAGATTCTGAAACATCTGACGTAACAATGTGGGATCAATAGCAGGGGTTCCCTGATGGCTCTGACTTCTGTTGAAGCATCAGCCTGACGGCTGTAGTCGGGCACATCTTCCTGTTCATTTTCATTGTCTCGCTCTCTTTCTTGTTCAACAAGTGGCAACCTTACAGATCTGATTCAGGTGCCAGATTACACCATTCGTCAATCACACCTCTGTTCTGCTCATATTCCTCAACAGCGCTCTCGATCTCCTCACTGTTTTTCTCATATTTTTCTCTGTTTCTTTTGACAATGTGTTGCACGTACTCAAGACGGTCAGTACCTGGTAGGTGTACACAGCCAGCACCATAGAAAGCCTGATAGGTTGGCAACGATGGCGTTTTCAGTTCGTTGTCTGAACGATGAGGAAGGTACAGTTTAAGCAGTCTTCCATAATATTGCTCTGGATTTTTTCTTGTGAGCATCGGTGAAATCTGATGATAGCAGGCTTATCGTTTTTGCGCCTTTGCACAAATCCCATCTCATTGAGAAGGGGCAAAACATCTTTACCTTTTGTCTGTTGGCCATAGACAATCCTGCAAGTAGCAGCAAAGTCTGCCATGCACATCTCCTCATACTCTGGTGTTTCAGGTCTGGCTTTGTATTTGTCATTCAAAGATGTCATCCAAACATTGGAAGACTCAGGTGTTGTGTTGTCCAGAACTGACAGGGGACGACTCATTTTCACAGGATTATCATCAGTTGGAATGAATATTACAGCACGTGAACATTGCTTCATGTGAAGACCACATGCACGAGCAACACACTCCTGGGCACTGATCTCTCGCTTCTTTGAATATGCCTGCATGACGGCTCTCATTTCATCACACTCATTTACACTGTCTTTATGGGAGTTCTCAATGACAGTTTTCAGGTACTCAGAAAGCCCGCCTCTTTTTTTGATATATATTTCATTAAATAATTTGCAGCGCCGAAAGCATCTAAAACAAAGCTTATGTCGATATTACTGTTCCAGGCTTCAAGCAGATGTGGATTATAGCTGTTTATCCAAGAGTCTTTTGGATCACGCTTTAGTATGATCGTACTCCTTGTGTTCATTTTATTCAGGTATCTCTCATATTCTGCATGTGTCAACTTGCATCTTGCCAAGAGCTGCTCTAAACTCATGGAAGCAGTTTCAGGCTCATTCAGCAGCTGGTTCAGTGGTCTGAGCTTGTTCTTTGCAGTTTCTACCTCCAGTTCATCATCCTCACTGGGTCTTGTGATCATCGTCTCATTGCAGGGTGGTTTGGGAAAACCAAAAACGGCACCCAGAGCTTAAACTCCTAAAGCACGTCTTTGTGTGGTTCTTACTGTGTTTTTGCACTTCTGTTACTTTCTTGTACAGTTCAGGTTGTTTATGTGGATCAGGCAGCTGAGCTGTGATGTATTTGTTTATAAAATCAACAACAGT
Source organism: Oreochromis aureus (assembly GCF_013358895.1). NCBI lineage: Eukaryota > Metazoa > Chordata > Actinopteri > Cichliformes > Cichlidae > Oreochromis > Oreochromis aureus. The sequence continues at coordinate 2,914,755 of NC_052962.1, read as the reverse complement.
TTGATCATCATCATCCTCAAACACAGGAGCACCTTCTACCCACAGGAGGCAGTGTATGTGTGGGCTTCCTCTGTGCTGAAACTCCACTCTGTAAAAGTAGTCAATGACTTTGCCAAGTGGCTCTGCAGGAGATAAGAGTAAATCTCTGAATAATGCTTCAACTCTCTTGTCAAACATGCGCATTGTTGTGACAGGATTGCTTCTCAGGATGTCACACTTTGCTGACCAGTCAAGTCCTTCAAAACTCACTTGTTCACCTTGCTGCCTTGTTATTGCTTCAATCACTTCAGGCCAGCGCATTTCAGCAGCTGAGAATGTGCAAAAGAACGTGGGAGTTCCCAACTGTCTGATCATGGCAAAAAGATCTCTTGTTGTTTTCTCCCAATAGGCTGGGGTTCCTCTCAGAGGCTGCATGAATCTCACTGCGTCTTTATTTCTCACCAGTTTCTCCACCTCATGTTTATCTTGTAACATGCCTGAGGTTATTTTTCTCCCATCTCTGGTCAAAGGCTTTGCCTTCCTTAACTGTATCGTCATGCTGGAAGTAGCCAAGTGTATTTCAGTCACAAACTGTGCAAAGAACAAATAGTTTGTGTCTTTGGCAAAACGGTCATCAATGCAGAAAAGTCTTGATTTGAAATACCCACTGGGGATACTTTGATCAGCCTTCTTTCATCAAGTGTGTTTTGGCCTGTAGGAAACTGCACAGGAAGGCCATGGCCTCCAGTTTAGGTGTTTTGAAAAACTTATTGGATTGTTTCTCTCTGCAGGAGCAACAGAGTAGATTCCTTCACTGAAACATAATATCTCCTCAGCCACATCAGGGGCTGCAAACAGGACTCGAGTGCAAAACCACCATTAGTCAGTCCATCTGCTTGCTCTGAATCATCTCTCATCTGTTCACATGGTTGTTCACCATCACAGGGTAACATGTCGATATTCTGTTCATTTTTTATTTTTTGTGCTTCACTCAGTGCATTTTTCTCACAGCTGTCAATTTCCATTAAATCAGCCTCATCGTAATCGTCCTCATTCATGTTTTCATCATCATCATCATCGTCCTCCTCATCTTCATCAGGAAGTGTTGGATCACACAGCTCAGCATCATCTCTGATGCTCACATCCTTATACTGTGGATGAATCTGCTTGAGTTTATGCAGTGCTTGCACAAGTTTAGACCAGCTTACAGTCTGAAACAGCTGATGACCTTTATAAGACAAGCGTCTCTTCAGTTTAACTCTCATGACTTGAGAATTAATTCTTAATCGAGGCAATGCTTCAACAGTTTCCTGTACCTCTGATGGGACACAGACCACATTTCCTCTAATTGCTCTTTGTCTGCCTTTGGGAAGAGGAATAATCTTGGCAAATGGTATGCACTTGGCTATGAGATGTCTCTCCAGTATGTTGAGATCAGACAGTTCAGGTGGAATATCAGCAAGATCCAGTTTATTGGCAACAGCAAGTACTGGCATGGATCCATTTTTAAGATGACTGTGGCAGGTGTGACAAATCCACTCTCTTTCTCTCATCAGGCACATTGCACTGCTCATTTCTGCAGTTTTCATCACAAAGATGAACAAACCTTCCTGTCAAACATGTTGCAACCACATGTGGATTTTTCACATAATTTGACCTTGTGCAGGGTCGCACTTGGTTTGGAAATGAAGCCTTGAAACAGACAGTACATGGGTAAGATGGTCCAGCTTTGATTTGTGATTTGAACACAGATATGGCCTCGTTGATCACACTGTTGTCGCTCTCTTGGGTTTGTATGTTCACCCATCTGTATTTCCTTTTTATTTTCATGGCACATCTCATATTGTGCATAATCCTGAATGCAAGATTACTTTGATACCTGTCTCGCATTAGTTGTTTCATTAGTTGTCTGTGTCTTACTCTGAATGCGTTGTCACGTGCATAACGCTGAGTCACTCGAGATCTCTGTCTCTCTCTGAATTCTGGGCTCTCTTGATACCTTTTAGTGATATAGTTTTTTTGTTTTTGTCTAAATTCAGCATTGTCACAGTAGCGTCTTTTAATATATTGTTGTTGTTTCTTTCTAAATTCATTGTTCTCACAGTAGCGCCTTTTAATATATTGTTGTTGTTTTTCTTTCTAAATTCATTGTTCTCACAGTAGCGCCTTTTAATATATTGTTGTTGTTTCTTTCTGAATTCATCGTTCTCACAGTAGCGCCTTTTAATATATTGTTGTTGTTTCTTTCTGAATTCATCGTTCTCACAGTAGCGTCTTTTAATATATTGTTGTTGTTTCTTTCTAACTGTAGCATTCTCAGAAAAACGTCTTTTAACATATTGTTTTTGTTTGTTTCTGAATTCATCATTTTCACAGTAACATCTTGTAATATATTGCTGTTGTTTCTGTCTGAATTCATCATTCTCAAAATAACGTCTTTTAATATACTGTTGATGTTTCTGTCTGACTTCAGGATTGTTTTATATGCCTCGCTTGTGCAAGATTTTTTTTTTTCTTTGTAATCTTTATTTGAAGCATATTTTTTGTCGTTCTTTCCTTTTTGGTTTTCTTTTCTCTGATTTCTGGGTTTCTCTGATGCCATTAATCTTCTTTTCATTTTGTGCCTTTGTTGTTTATTAACCTTTTTCAGTTTTTGTAAAACTATATCAGAAAGATCACAGGCAGCAACATTTGTTATTGCAGCATTTGATTGACATGAAAAAGCATCATTTGATGGAAAGAAATTTAATTCACTGCATAGTTCTTCAGTTGGTATATTAGGAGGTTCATTCTGATCTTCATATGATGTGAAATTAGTCATGTGGACTTCTTTTTGTTTCACCAGTGGCGTACAAATGGACATTTGACAAAAGATGTTCTCAGTCAGACCAGTGGTTGTGTTTCTCCTTGGAGTAGAGGAGTTTGCTTCATCAACAGTTGTATCAGAGTGAGTAGGTGCCACAGCAGTGGCAGCTGTTGATCTGCAGACTGTGTCTGTGATAGTATCACTCAGGTTGACTGTGCTCATACTGTAGAACTGCACAGGCTTCAGTTCATAGGTACAAGAGGGTGATATCTCCATCCCTTCATAAGAATCCTGGAGCCTCTTAATCATGTCACTGAGGAGTGTAAATTTCAGCATCACAGCTGTACCACGATTACGTGACTGTAGTGGTAGAGGAAGACCACTGGCTGTTCTGGAGTGTGGATCAAAGAAACCATATTTGCCTGATGTGGATCTGAACACTGCGATACACAATCCACTCATAATCAGTAAGGCATACTGCACATCTGACAACAGGCAGCTCAGTCCTGCTTCTAAGCTGAGAAAGGTATCTACTGCCTCCTCTGGAGGTTCTTCAAATGTCCCATACCGGGAAGGCTGTGTCATGTCGACATGATACATAGACCTCATGAGCATCAACTTTGTCTGGCAGCTCATCGGTTGCCAAATGAATACTCTTGGGGAATCTTTTCTTGGCCTCTTTGTACATCACATCACCTTTATCCAAGACCAGATTAAGGTCAGCTGTAGTTATGTTTTCATTCTCATGAAGGAAAGCAAGAAATGTGAGTGAGTTACATGTGCACTGACTGTTTCTGGAGTCTCCATATTTGGGATGAGCCTGACTGTGAGATGCACAGACATGTGTTACAGAGGGCTGGTTTTCAAGGTTCACTCTTTCTGCATGAGATGGCCCTGCCACATCACTGTGATGGCCTCTTTTCACAATATCAGCATAACCCACCTGCGGGGCACTTGACACCTCAGGTTGGTCTCTATGGTTTACCTGATGTTCATTAAATGCATGCTGCAATCCAGTCTTTACAGCATCTGCATAGGATACCTGTTTTACATGTGCAGGAACATGTCGACCTGCCTGTTTGACACCATCAGCATTGGTCTTTGCAGACACACGGTCTTCTGCAGAGCTCTGAGGAGAATCACACTCAGTTTGTTCACATGTTGGTACTTTGTGAAACTCATGGAACTTCTTCCAGCGTTGTTTTGCAGCTTGTGACTTTTTCTGCTTTTTGGCATTTTTACACACCTTTAAGTGTTTCTGTTAGTCTTTAGAAAATGTATTCAAAAAAAGAGAGTGGCACACAGCAGGAGATGTTTTCTTTGTCTTTATATTTCAGTTTTTATTTCTCAGAAACAATGTCTTTGTTTGTTTGACAGTTTGTCAGTCGAGAGAATATTATGTACTCTCTTTATTGGCTTGGCACAACTTAGCAGCAAGCCCAGAATGAAAAACAGGTAGAGAGAAAATTTAGAAGAGAGAATAGACAGAGCAGGAGAGACACGGCTGGGAAATGACAATCAAACCGTGAATTAGAGTTTTCTTTATTTGTTCAGTTTGTTCTCAGGTAGAGGCAATATGCACTCTTTATTGCTTTAATGGCTTGGCATTTTTCAGCAGCAAGCCAAGAGTGAAAAACAGGTAGAGAGAAAATTTAGCAGAGAGAACAGGCAGAGCAGGAGAGACACGGCTTGGAAATCAAACCGCAGAGTTTTCTTTGTTCAGTTTGTTCAAAGGTTGAGGCAAAATATGCACTCTTTATTGCTTTATTGGCTTGTGCATTTCTCAGCAGCAAGCCAAAGAGTGAAAAACAGGTAGAGAGAAAATTTAGCAGAGAGAACAGAGAGCAGGAAAGACACGGTTTTGAAATCAAACCGTAGAGTTTTCTTTGTTTGTTCAGTTTGTTCAAAGGTTGAGGCAAAATATGCACTCTTTATTGCTTTATTGGCTTGTGCATTTCTCAGCAGCAAGCCAAAGAGTGAAAAACAGGTAGAGAGAAAATTTAGCAGAGAGAACAGACAGAGCAGGAGAGACACGGTTTTGAAATCAAACCGCAATAAGATTCTTGGTTTGGCAAAATTTCTCACAAACCACAGGGTGAAATACAGATGGAAAGAAGGCAGAGACAACAGGTGGAGCAGGACAGAGGATAGAGGGGATGGGGGTTGGGATGTGACAGAGAAGACTGGAGATCTGGTCCTTGTTCTTCTGCACACTGTGAACAAAAAGAAGAAAAAAATAATAATTTTATTAAAATTATATCACATGGTAATTGTATGAACTAATTGTGACTACTGAAAAGGACAAAACAAATATTGAAGCTAAACTGTTGTTGGCTGCCATGTGCAAAAAGTTGCATAATTGGGCACTTTTTAAAAGAATATTTATTTAAATTCAGCAATAATATTTTTAATACAAATATGATTGAGTGAATCATTAACTAATCACATGTAGTGTGACTACAAAATGTACGAAAAAATATTTTAGCCCAATTGTTAAGCTGCACTTATGTGTATTTATTATAAAATTGTGTTTAAAAGGTCTAGTTTGAATGAAAGATTGAACCCATCACTTTACAGCTTATAAAAGTCAGATTATTTTTTATTTTGGTATACTTCTCTTACAGTATGTGCACACCTACCAGGCAAAGCACAGATGTCAGTCAAGTTCCTGAAAGTGTAAGACGAGAAATAATGTTAGTTGTCTGTACAGTATTATTAGACTAACAGAAATACAAAGCCCACATGACATGATACACTGAACTTATAGTCAGCAGGTTATGGAATAATATAGCACACCAACAGACACAGCAACCATTTTATAATTCAAACTAATTACCTGAAGTATTTCCACTTATGTAAGGCTACTGTTCGACTGTTACTAGCCTTAGCATTGCTGCTAGCGCTAGCATTCCGCCAGCATTAGCACTTCAGTTAGTGTTAGCACTGCAGCTAGCGTTAGCATTGCAGCTAGCATTAGCAATGCTGCTAGCGCTAGCACTCTTACTGTTAAAACTGAGCCACAATGGCAATAATAAAGCTCATTTGTTACTTTTGTCTCACTGACCGCCAAGAAATATCACAGGAATATCACAGGAATATTCTTTTGTCAGTTAACAACTGCTAGTGCTAGTGTTAGCACTATAGCTAGCGTTAGCATTGTTGCTAGCATTAGCATCGTTGCTAGCATTAGCATTGAAGCTAGCGTTAGCACTGCTGCTAACAGCAAAACGTCATAAACAAATATAAATGATAGCGAAGGTTATTCTTTTTCTTTCTTTTTTATTCTTTGAACTCTGTTGGACTTGATATGTGAGTTTAAATGTCAAACATGTATTTTTATCATCATAAAAATAAAACAGTGCAGTACTGAGTGTACTGTACTTACCACAGCAGAGAGCAAAGCGGAATGATGACAGTTGGTCCAGTGATGGGTTAAAAATAAATGAGGCGTTCAGGTGGTGCTTGGAAATTTGAACATCAGTTTGAACAGCAATAATGAGCATATACATGTCTGTGTTAGTCTCTGTGTGTAAGAGACATAGAGAGATAGAGGGAAAAAATCCACTAGACTAGTGTACAAATTGGTACTTTTTGTATAAGCGAATGAGTGACATACAGAAAAATATGGCAACTGGCATTACATGAGCAAATAAAAAGTATTTCATTTTGAACTGTTTTGTGGGTTTTATTTTAAGACTACTTTAAGTTTGTTAGTGGGGAGATAAACTATACAGACTATAAACACAGACAATAAAGGAGATTAGATTAGTTAAACGTTAGTTAAAATGTGGGAAAATCAACTACAGACAGGTAGATGCTGTAAGCTTTAATTATCCAGTCAGAAAGGATGATTTTAAAGTCATCAACTGACTCCAACTGCCCAGATCTGAAAAACCTATGTGCCAATCACAATGCTCTACTTAGTTGGCATATACTAACTACTGACCCCTGTCAAAACTGTCTTATTGTACCTATTGAAAAAGTTAATCTTACTACAACTGCTTAGATGCAGCAGACATTTTAGGTTTAACCTTGGCAGAGTGAGAGAGAGCTCGTTAAGCAGGCAGGTGTGAGCCTGGTTGCTATAGTGACTGCACCCAATGGCACGCACACAGACATGCACCTCACTTTTGCTGCTTAAAATGAACAGAAAAGTCAGTCTGAAACAAATCGCTCCCAAATGAAAAGTACACGTCGTATTGATGAAATTCTTTCACCGTGAGCGCCAGCAATGTCTAGTCTACTGAATTCTCAGTTTTCATGCCTGTGGAGTTTATTATATGGACGTGGTGACAATGGAAAGACACCATGCTCTTCTGATTTTCAAACGAACCTTCTGAGCCATTTTAACATTAGAGTCTATGGAAGAGTTGGAGGGACGAGGCTGTGCATTGGTGACATTTATGAAAGAACCATAACACCTAGTACAATAGTAAACACATTGGATGAAAGAGGACAGCGATGGCTACGTTTTGAGGGTAAAATGATGGCTGTAGAGCAAACGCTGCGGACACAGCAGCAGTTTTAAAAAAAATTTAAGATTAATTTTTTGCTCCTCTCACTCTAGCAGTTGAGCTGTCTCACTCTAGCCCCAACATTCCGTCCCATACACACCCATTATAAACTCTGAAACGGCTGAAAAACATCATGAAACTTAAACTGGAACTGAAGAAAAGTATAACAGATATTGAAAAGATAAATACAAGTTGAATAGTTGAATGTCTTGTCTTCGTTTTAAAGTTTGAATGGTGGCTCTATGTCAACCTATGTTGAAGTAGATACAGTTTGAAAATGAGTAAGTTGAATGAGGATTTGAAGGGTCTCCCCATTGAAATACATGGGAAATTTTTGTTGAAAAAGTTGAATAAAATTAAAAATATAAATGTTAAAAATGAGAAAAATAGAAGCAGTCATGTCCAAAAGAAGAGGAATCTAACGGTGTTTGAATGGTTTTTCTAAGTTGAACGGTTTTGAAGGAGATAGACTACAAAAAAAACGTCACGGAATATATAATAAAATATAATAATAATAATAATAATAAAGATTAGAAGAACAATACTGTGAATGCTTTTACAAGCATTCACACTAATAATAATAAAGATTAGAAGAACAATACTGTGAATGCTTTTACAAGCATTCACACTAATAAAGATTAGAAGAACAATACTGTGAATGCTTTTACAAGCATTCACACTAATAAAGATTACAACAACAATACTGTGAATGCTTTTACAAGCATTCACACTAATAAAACTGATTAATATGAAACATTAACAATGTGCAAATTATTTAGTTTTTTCAGGGACAGTGTAATGAAAATGTCTTTTGTGCTTCTCCCCCAGATACGTTGATGTGGCAGTGCAAATTGTGCAAAAAAGTGGTGTCATCACGAGCTCTGTTATTAAAACACTACAGGTTAGTTCATAGTAGACAGCAGTATCCATGTGCCTATTCTGATTGTGTCTGTGTTTTCAAAACATGGAATGCTCTACATAGCCACTTAAGCAGATCACATACCCAAAGAACTCTAGACAAGTCTGTGAGTTTGGCAACATTTAACTGCCATTTGTGTTCCTGCTGCAACATAGCTTCAGAGCAGGAGTATTTTTCTCACATTAACAACCATCTAAAATGTAACGAGACTGTGCATTGCATGTTTGAGGGTTGTTCTTTCAAAACAAATATCTATGGTACATTCAAGTCTCATCGAAATAGGAAACACAATCCTTATACCTTAAAAGACTTTAAAATCGGTATTGCTAACACTATTGTAGGCCAAACATCAGCTGATGACAGTACAGACACTATTGTAGAAGAGGACATAAGTGCAAATATTGATCACGATACAACTATTTTTATTATTAAAACAGGTGTACCAGAAACATCCACTGGTAGTAATGAAAGCAGTGTGTCCTCATTTAACTTGGGTAGCCCCTGCTCTGGCCACAACCCTGATTATGACACAGATATACTGTCATCGCCAGAATCCAGGTCATCAAGCTCCTCGAGCTCAGCAAACTCCACGCTGCGATCAGAAGCCTGGCCACTGGACTTTCGCATACCTGAGTTTAGCTTCGATGTAGAGCTGCAATTGACAAAAGGCAACCAGGAATTCCAAGCCAATGGAACACTTTTAACCCTAAAACCAAAGCTCAAGTCTGACATTTTAGAGAGCTTGTCTTCAGAAATTATGAAGTACAAAGCTTACCCTTCAGACAGCAATCTTAGTGATGTTTGCCAAGCTTTGGTTGTAAAGCATCCATGCTTGAAAGAGAAGGGTTCAGAAACTGGATTTTCTGCATGGAAGATTGAAGTATAAAATGTCAAACTATCGTGGAAAACTGAAGAACTTAGGGTGTAGTGAGTTGGTCATCAATTCTCTCAAAAGAAGAGGGAACAGTAATGTGCATCCCAACCAAGTCAAGAAACCCAGGAGAGCGGAGGTGAATTTCTGCCCTGATTATCCAGCTGGAGAAACCCGAGAGAGTCAGGAAGAAGAAAGGTTGGTGCTGCTTTCAGAGTTCAAGAAGAAGAACAACGATGAAACCATCAAAGCAAAATGGCCCAAACCTTTCCTCACCGGAGGCAAGAAATTCTTCAGGACATGCCCTTCGTAGCTGACTTTAAAAGCCGATGGCCAGCTCTTTTTCTCCACGTGAGGTAACTGAATCAGTTGATCTGCAAATGCACTCCACATGCAATATTTTAAACCCATCATGCTAAACATTTGTTTATTTTACAGATAAATGCTGAATTCCAGCGCATCACTACGGTCCCGCTAACATCCACATTTATGGCACAGCTGGACAACAACACAACCAAACTGACCAAAGTCTTCAGAAACAAGGGAGGAACATCTGGACGCAAGATCACAGAAATCATGGCTGCAATTGATGAGGTTTGGAATTAATTTTTTGAATGCTTCATTCCCTCTTTTAATACATATGATTTTGTTGTCTCCTTCTATTGTAAGGTAAAGTTTAATGTTGGTATTATGGGATTGTTTATTCTTTGTCCTTTTCATGATAGTGTTGTCACAGTAATAAAGTTTTAAGTTGATTTGGATACTTCATAAAAAAATTGCCAGAATTAAAAGCTGTTTTACAGGACCGTAGCGTTTCCAAAACGGGATTTGCCGCGGCTCCTGGGGAGAATTTTGGCATTTACAGTAGAAAAGCTGAAGCTAGAATAAACTGCCATCAGGCACCTTTCAAACCAAGACGGGATAAAGGGAGGTCTCTGAGCGCCCCCCCATGTGTGACGTACAGGGTCACGCATTCAGCGTCAATTGCAGCGACCATGGTAAACAGACAGTAGTTTTAGCTTGGAGCTCACCTGTTGTCTCTCCCGCTCCACGCTCCGCTCTGCGAGTGTTTTTACCACTCAATTGAACTGCTGGCTGTCTCTCACTGTCCCTAAACAGACGAGCGATCTGTCTTCTTAACGGCCAAAAGAACGTAGTATCACTGCGTCCGTCCAGTTGATCATAAACAAGCTGAGCAGCCCATGGTCTGCCTGTGTTATTTACTTCTGCTGTCAACCGAGGCAGCGCGCTGCTCTGGCTCCACTACGGGGGACTTCCCTCTGTGACAAGAACACTTGATGTGCGTTCAGCGAACAAAGGTGAGGGACTCAAGCGGCAATATTACTACGAGGCAAAACCTATCAGAATCGAGTTTTATCACTTTTCACCTTTGCGCCTTGCCGCATTTACGCGGCTCACAGATTCGGATTTATCACTCTGTAATGATGTGATGGTCTGTCTTATAAAATCAGCTCAAAAGTAAAGCTATTGCACCAACATGCTTTACCTTACAAACAGTTTTGAATCTGGTACTTGTTGGTGTTGTCTGTAATATTCAGATTGTGGTCCTGAATGTCCTCTGCTGTTGGTTGTTTTGTGCCGGGATCACACCGTGCGTTTTTTCGGCCGTCGCACACGGCTGCCCATGCCACACTCTTAGGACTCTAGAGACGTGACACACTGTGCAACACACGAGTTCAGTGACCCAAACTCAAGCAGAGACATGGAAAACATGCAGAACAGTGGGCCCTGAGGACCAGGGTTATGGGAAACCCTGGCTTAGTACTACAACTGTTTTTTCATTTGTCCTTGCAAAACCTCCTGTTCAAGTCCTCCAAACACACCCACGTCACCCGCTTCTCTTCCAGCGTCACTGGCTGCTGGTTAACTTCAAGGTTCATTTCAAGATCCTGGTTCTGGTCCTTAGGGCCTTACATGGACAAGCACCATCATACAATGGAGATCTTCTCAGTCCCAACACCCCCAGCAGGTCGCTGAGGTCCAGTGATCAAAGCCTGGTAGTGCACAACAGTCTAAAGACCAAAAGTGACAGATCATTGCTGCTGTGGCCCCCAAACTCTGGAACTCTCCTCCTAAGCCTTAGATCAGTGGACTCAGTGGTTTACTTTAAAAAAAAAAATCCTCTGTTCAGGCTGGCTTTGGTGTGACCTCTTGTTCATCCTCTTCCTCACTGGATTCTTCATGCTGCTGTTTTTGGTCGGGTTTCTGTTTTTTTTGGGATCCTGTGGTTACCTTTTTTTTGCTCGTCACATTTTTTCAAATGATAATGTTCCTTCTTTCCTTAATTTTTTTTATTTTAAATTTTGTTGTTCTTCTGTAGTGTGTCATGGACTTTTTTTCTCAAAGCATTATATACATTTATTTTGCTGAAGTTAACTGAAAATGTCTTTAAAGTTTAGCTAAGTCAGATTTGCTTTTATGTTTTACAGAACGACACAGTTGCAATGAGAAGAGTGTGTACGCTGAAAGGACTTGCAGTCTACCTCAATGAAGATCCGAACAGCTTGATCAAAGAATATCAGGCAAGTAATCAAATAGAAACAATTTCCAGTAATAAAAATTTAACTGACGGTAATTTTTCCTCACACACATTCACTAGATTATAACAAAAAGTTAAAATTAGAACATTATTGGAGATATAAAAGCACAAGCTTATGCGGGAGTGACCCTTGCCATTACAGTTGGGGTGTAATGTGGGCTGAGTGTACTGTCTTTCTGCTTTGTTGTTCTGCCGTGTAATCTAGATGATGGACCAACACCTCTCATCTCGCTCTGAGCTGTCTACTGTTTTGCAGCTTAAAGGGATATTCCACCCCAAAGTGAAAATTGGTCTATTACCATATTACCCAGAGTAAGATAAGTGAGAAAAAATAATTTTGTAACCAGTGCAATAATTCTCCTGATCGGGCAGCAGTCTATTTGCTTTTGCCTAGCATTTAAAAAATGGAGTGAATGGGAACTATAAGCATTTTGGTTGCAAATGACTCTTTAATGGTATTTATTATTTCTGGTGAGCTCAATAATCATGTGACTTTAAATGAAAAGTAATAAGTAACTTGAAGGATTTGGAGGAGTAGATTTAGACTTGGGAATACATTATGGTTACCACATACAACACTGTAAGCCGCCGCTGCATGGTGCATGGATATTCGAATATGTGTTTATTTATGGAAACCAGAGGCTTTTTCAACCACTGTTGTTGTATCCAAGTGCTATGCCATGGCGGGTTACAGGGTGCTTTGGCGTAACCGTAATGTAGGCCCAAGTCTAAATCGCCTCCTCCTGCAAATCCGTCGTGTTACTTTTTTACTTTTCATTTGCAGTCGATATGATTATTGAGCTCACCAGGAACAATGGGTATAAGATCAGAAATGTACTGTGCTGGTTACAAAATGCTTTTTCTCACTTATCTAACTCTTGGCAATATGGTAATAGACAAATTTCCACTTTGGGTGGAATATCCCTTTAATTGATAAGAAACCCTGCAACTTGTATTATTATGTTTATTTATTTATTTATTTTTTAGGATGTGGACTTCCATGAGGCCGAAAGTGAAATGGAGAAGACGCTCATTGGCATCTACATCATCAAACCAGAAGGAGAGCGTGACCTTGACCCGGCAGAAGACATTGGTATCATAATTGAGGGTGTCGCTGTGCTCAGAGATCTTCCTGATGTTGCCACTGCTGTTGTGTTGTTGTTCGGCCTGATCTACACTTTAAACATGAGCTACCCATCCAACCTCAGGTACACTTTTGAGTTTTTCAGAAAGTACTGATGGGACTTGATGCTAAGAAGCTATCAAACAAAGTTCAAGTGCTCAGAAACAAACTCCTTGAATAAAGAGGAGGAAGCGGGAGGCCCTTATTGCTTAACTTAGTTTGAATGCTTTACGTTCAGGTATAGTTAAGTTGTTCATAAACACTTTTTTCATTGTCAGTACTGTTTCTTGGGAACATTCACCAGTTTTAGAGAACAATAATGTTCATTTGCATTTTAGCAAAATACTGTTACTTAAAAATTGGTGTTGCACTTCTTCTCCTGCTACTTGACAACATACAGAAAATGACAGACATTTTAAAAGTTTTAGCGGTTAGGCCGCTGTGATTTGATATTTCAAAGAATGTGACATTTGGCAGCTGTCTGCAACTTGGGATGTAACCATAACTTGAAAAACTGAGTAGCACTGTTTTACAGTACAGTTTTTGAACAAAACAGCCAATTTTCCCTGTTTTAAATGAGTTTAGTTTGCTCTTTCATGCTTATCAGTGTTTGAAAATAATTCCTGAAACGTCTTGTAAAATGTAGGATTTTTTTTTGATAATTTGGATGCTTTCTGGACCAGTTGAAAGACAAGTTGGTTAGCACTTCACTGATCTTTGAAGTAAAATATTGTTTTATGCACAAAGTATTTAGTTAAAGTTGTAACAAGTTGTCTACATTGATTGCACTTTGTGTTAAGCTACGGCTCTACAGTCTTTTCGGTCTGTCAACAAGTATTTAATATGCACTGAATGTGCTTAGTAAAGACAGGACTTTGTTGGATCATTTTTTTAATCATTTTAGTTTGACGACAAGTTGGTTAGCACTTTATACTGATCTACATTTTCTGCACAAAATATTCACTTGGAAGTTGTAACAAGTTGCATTGATTGCACTTTGTGTTAAGCTGTTGTGCTTGGAAAAAGTATTTTATATGCACTGAATGTGCTTATTAAAGGCAGGATTGTGTTTGATAATTTGGGTGCTGTCTTCATTTCTTCCTAAAAGATCTCCCTAAGATTTACTTAAAAATGTTATGTCAAGTGGTTCCACATAACTGCTTTAAGTAACTTTTAAGAAACTTTGCTATTTTGTATGGAAGTAACCAGTGTAAATGATTTATATGTAATTGTATTGAATAGAAATTACTTAACATTTTTATGTAATTCAAAAGCAGCAAAGTTATGTAGCAGCTACATAACAGTTTTACAAAGACTACCTAACCTGTCACGGCTGGGGAGCAGTCGTGTGGAGTATGAAAAAAGGATCCAAAATGCAGGTACTGGCTGGGGACCTGGTGGAGATAGGGATTTCCGGCCAGGATAGCCTCAATGGCATTTATCCCCACAACCTTCGCTCGTGCATTGGAAGTGTGGGTTACCCAGTCCACCAGGCGTAGGGCGCGTGTGAGGTCGCTCTCCCCGGGCAAGTCCGCTGGATCCATCTTGTGGTCGCGTCGTACTGTCACGGCTGGGGAGCAGTCGTGTGGAGTATGAAAAAAGGATCCAAAATGCAGGTACTGGCTGGGGTGCGAGTGAGAGTTTATTTACAGTGGTGATAAGGTGACAAAACAGGTAGAGCAGAGCGGGGAGTAAACAAACCTAAACTGGGAAAACTAAAGAACAAAACTTAAACCAGACACTCACGAGAAGAGGAGCAAAAGGCACAAAGAAGGATGGCGGAGAGACGAGACTGAACACCGGGTTACACAGAGAAGAGATGACGGATATGGAGTAACACAGACGATGCGACAGTGAACACAGGAAAACACAGGGCTTAAATACACAGAGGGAGTAATTAGGGGATGAGCAACAGGAGGGAAACACAGCTGGGGGAAATTAGGCTAACGAGACAGGGAGAGGTGAAACTGAACATACTGACATGAGACAAGAACTTTCAGAATAAAACAGGAACTAACAGACACGGAGAACCAGACAGGACACTGAACCTGACAAGCAGACTCATGAGCAGACACAGTAACACCATGGACAGACAGAGACACAGACGCAGACTCAAAGGCAGGCCAAATATAACGCATAGAACTCAAACAATAATAATCATCATTATCAACAGATAGCTAAAGAAACAGAATATAATTATAATCAAAACAGTATCACCAGAGAAGAACTAAAGCAAAAATAAACCAAGACATAAGAAACTCAAAATGCTGGGCCGCACCGACCCAGGACCGTGACAGTACCCCCCCCTCAAGGGCTGGCTCCAGACAGCCCAACAGGAACGCAAAAACTGTCCAAAAGAAAAACACCCCCAAAAACCAAAGAACAGAAAACGACCCGACCAGGGCGGGCGGCGGGGGTCCAGGACGGAGGGACAGAGTCCAAAAGGCCCAGATGGCCAAGTTCAGGGGGCCGACCCGGAGGCCGACAGCGCAGGAGGCCAAAACAGTTCAGTTCTGGAGGCCGACCGTGTAAAAGGCAGCGGCCGTGGGGCAGGTCTGGAAGCCAGCCACGCAGTAGGCAGTGGCGTGGAAACAGTTCTGGGGGCCGACCGTGCGCACGGCAGCGGCGGCGGCAATGCCAGTCCGGAGGCCGGCCACTCGGAAGGCAGTGGCGGCGTTCAGGAGGTCGTCCACAGTGGCGAAGATGCCCAACAAGCGGCCTGGCAGATGACCGACGATGTTGAGGCGGCAGTCGGGGACCTGAATGCTGCGTGGCCCCCGCAGCACCAGGCGAGGCGGAGGCTGAACCAGACGAGGATGAAGCCGGAGCCGAACCAGACGAGGATGAAGCCGGAGCCGGACCAGACGAGGATGAAGCCGGAGCCGGACCAGACGAGGATGAAGCCGGAGCCGGACCAGACGAGGATGAAGCCGGAGCCGGACCAGACGAGGATGAAGCCGGAGCCGGACCAGACGAGATGAAGCCGAGCCGACCAGACGAGATGAAGCCGGAGCCGGACCAGACGAGGATGAAGCCGGAGCCGGACCAGACGAGGATGAAGCCGGAGCCGGACCAGGCGGCGTGGAAGCCGGAGCCGGACCAGGCGGCGTGGAAGCCGGAGCCGGACCAGGCGGCGTGGAAGCCGGAGCCGGACCAGGCGGCGTGGAAGCCGGAGCCGGAGGCGCTGCAGCTGGCGGCGGCGTGGAAGCCGGAGCCGGAGGCGCTGCAGCTGGCGGCGGCGTGGAAGCCGGAGACGGAGGCGCTGCAGCTGGCGGCGGCGTGGAAGCCGGAGACGGAGGCGCTGCAGCAGGCGTGGATGAGGCTGCTGATGCGGGAGCTGGACCAGGTGAAGCTGAGACGGAGGCTGAGCCAGACGAGGGCGGAGATGAAGCTGGGCCAGACGAGGGCGGAGATGAAGCTGGACCAAACGTGGATGAAGACACAGAGGCGGAACCTGACGGCAGTGGGACTGTTGCAGGCGGTGATGTGGATGCTGCAGTTGAAGCGGAGGCTGATGAGAAGACTGCTGCAGGCGAGGCTGAAGCGGAGGCGGAGGCTGGACCAGGCGAGGCTGAAGACTCGGAGGCTGCAGCTGGCAGCGGCGTGGATGAAGCCGCTGCAGCTGGCAGCGGCGTGGATGAAGCTGCTGCAGGCGGCTGGACGGGCTCCTCGGGCCCTCCAGCTGACGGTGCAGAAGGCTGGACGGGCTCCTCGGGCCCTCCAGCTGACGAGGCAGGAAGCTGGCTAGGTTCTCCTGAACCTCCAGCTGACGAGTCTTGGGGCTGGACGGGCTCCTCGGGCCCTCCAGCAGACGAGGCAGGTGGCTGGATGGGCTCCTCGGGCCCCCCAGCAGACAAGGCAGGTGGCTGGACGGGCTCCTCGGGCCCCCCAGCAAAAACAGTCCAAAAACCAGTGGGCACAGGGGCCCCTAACACACGCAGGGCTGAACCAGCAGGCACGTGGGCCTCTGGATAACACAGAGCAGAACCAGCAGGCGCACGGGCCTCTGGCAGGAACAGAGCAGAACCAGCAGGCGCACGGGCCTCTGGCAGGAACAGGTCAGGACCAGCAGGCGCACGGGCCTCTGGCAGGAACAGGTCAGGACCAGCAGGCACACGGGCCTCTGGCAGGGACAGAACAGGACCAGCAGGCACACGGGCCTCTGGCAGGGACAGAACAGGACCAGCAGGCACACGGGCCTCTGGCAGGGACAGAACAGGACCAGCAGGTGCTAAGACCTCTGGCAGAGACACCGGTAACTGAAACCACGCAGGGCACTGGCTTTGCCCAGGCAGCACTGGCACGGTGCAGTTCTTAGCTGGCGTCTTGGCCTCCTCCAGGGGTCCAGAGTCGGCTGAAGGCATAAACTCAGCCTCTGGGGAGGCCCTGGGGCGAGTAACAGTCTCTAAATTAGCCAGTTTCTGAGAAACTAGAGTGGTGTTAATGGGTTTGTCTCTCCGCTTAGAATGGGTGCTAGGAACAGGATTCAAAATGGGTGGCACAGACACAGCCTCCAGTATGGAGGGGGCGGGTGACTGGACTAATGGAATAAATGCAGGCTGGGCTAATGAACTGGCTAAAGGCTTAAGTACTGGTTGAAGTGAGACTGGAGTTGGTGGTGGAATGGATGAAACACAGTCAGTTACTGTTATGGATGTTTTGAAAATGCCAACTTGTGAGAGGTCAGTTACCACGAAGGTAGGTAAACGCCGTGTACTGTCTCTACTCTCACCATGAACAGCCCCAGAAAACACAGTCTCAGAAGCACCAGCGTCCTTTAAGCTCACCACAGCTGGTCGCACAGGAGTCCCTGAATCCGGCTGTGGAGTGGAGCGCCAGCGGCGCGAACGTTGCCTCCCCACCGCTGACGGCTCCGACAGGCAGGGAAAAACCTCTGGGGGGTTGGGCTGTGAAACCTCCGGTGGGTGACGCTGAGACGGCTGCTTCATGACGGTCGTAGTCCGCTGTTGCTGGGCAGAATTCGCTACTTCCCGAGCTTGCACCGCCTCCCGGGCTTTATGCAGCTCAGCGATTAAGTCTGTAAATCCCCGGACCTGGTGGAGATAGGGATTTCCGGCCAGGATAGCCTCAATGGCATTTATCCCCACAACCTTCGCTCGTGCATTGGAAGTGTGGGTTACCCAGTCCACCAGGCGTAGGGCGCGTGTGAGGTCGCTCTCCCCGGGCAAGTCCGCTGGATCCATCTTGTGGTCGCGTCGTACTGTCACGGCTGGGGAGCAGTCGTGTGGAGTATGAAAAAAGGATCCAAAATGCAGGTACTGGCTGGGGTGCGAGTGAGAGTTTATTTACAGTGGTGATAAGGTGACAAAACAGGTAGAGCAGAGCGGGGAGTAAACAAACCTAAACTGGGAAAACTAAAGAACAAAACTTAAACCAGACACTCACGAGAAGAGGAGCAAAAGGCACAAAGAAGGATGGCGGAGAGACGCAGACTGAACACCGGGTTACACAGAGAAGAGATGACGGATACGGAGTAACACAGACGATGCGACAGTGAACACAGGAAAACACAGGGCTTAAATACACAGAGGGAGTAATTAGGGGATGAGCAACAGGAGGGAAACACAGCTGGGGGAAATTAGGCTAACGAGACAGGGGAGAGGTGAAACTGAACATACTGACATGAGACAAGAACTTTCAGAATAAAACAGGAACTAACAGACACGGAGAACCAGACAGGACACTGAACCTGACAAGCAGACTCATGAGCAGACACAGTAACACCATGGACAGACAGAGACACAGACGCAGACTCAAAGGCAGGCCAAATATAACGCATAGAACTCAAACAATAATAATCATCATTATCAACAGATAGCTAAAGAAACAGAATATAATTATAATCAAAACAGTATCACCAGAGAAGAACTAAAGCAAAAATAAACCAAGACATAAGAAACTCAAAATGCTGGGCCGCACCGACCCAGGACCGTGACATAACCAGGTTATGTCCTTCTAAAGCAGAAAAGTTATGTACCAGCTAAGTAACAGTATTACAAAGATATTGCCTAAACAAGTTATGTAGGCTTAAAGCAACAAAGATAAGTATCAGCTAAGCATTGCAATTAAGTTACATTTAGCCAATACACTTACGTAAATCTAACTTAACAGTATTGAGTTCAAACTAAGTAACAACATTTCTTAAAAGTTACTTAAAGCAGTTGTGTGGAACCACTTGACATAACTTTTTTAAGTAAATCTAATGTTTTATTTTTTTGAGTGTAGAGGGAAACAAGACAAAAGGACACACAAACACACATAAACACAGACACACAGAGAGGGATACAGGATAAAGATACAAGGGGAGCCTAAATCTATAAGAAACTAACGTAGAATAAACTACTAAATGAACCTTAAACCATAAATATACAATGACGGCAAAACACCAGAAACTTAAAATGCTGGGTCAAAATGACACAGAACCATGACAGAAGTATAGAAGAACAATAGCAAGACAGTTTAACAGGTGCCATAGCAAAATGGATCGTTACAAACTGAAAGCCACTTAGATGTGTTGAAGATGTCGGTCGGAGGAACATTTTTAGGATTGCAAAACATTACGGCATATATGAGCCTCCCTCAAGAATCACAAGAAGAATCTTGTAAAAAAAGAGCACTACAAAAGTGACTGTGTGACACTTGTTATGGCCCATCTAGATGTGTTGTTGATCAATCCTAATCAATTGGTACAGTTTGACAATGGTTTATTTACAATATGTTATTTACTTAGGTTTTTGACAGTAAGAAGGAGGTGATGGACTTAATCTCAAAACAACAAACAAAAGGAGCCTATCTGAAGGATTTACCAAACTTACCTAATCAAAAGACAACTTCCCTCCCTAACTAAGATAATCAGGAAAAAACAATAATCAAAATAAAAAGGCAGTTCACCCCTAGAAACTCCTTTGTATAGCAAGCAGCACGAGGGATGTTTACAAAGGTCTGCTGGTTGGGATGAGCCGAGGATAAATGAATGGCAGTCCATGGCGGCGCCATCATATAGGTCATCTCCAGCTAGCTAACCAGTCCGTATCATCCGTCTTCTGGATCCACCATGCACACTGAGATTTGCATACTAGAATATAGTCCTACAACATCAGTCGTAACACAGTGTACACCATCTGTTTCTCTCTCTGGAGACTATTCGACATTAGTTAGTAACCATAATTACCTTAGAATTACAGTGCATTATACTGATAAACAGTGGGGGCTGCTGTGAGATATCTTCATAATTCACAGACACACAAGACCTGCGTAGTACTCCACTGAGTGTCTTTATTCTTTATATCCCCCCTGCCAGCAGCAACCCCAGTACAAATCTTCCTACATCTAATTATTTATCATCTTATCTTATCATTACTACACTCCCCCTACTAAATAGGATATACTATTATACTGCTACCTTATACTTTACCTGGTAAATAACTAAAATAACATTTTTTTTTTTTACTGTACTTCTTTGGTTTCAAAATCAAGACTACTTAAAATGAATTTAAACTCTCAATCTGTACAACTCTGAACACTAAGGAGCTCTGAAAGTCCCCATTTCAGAGCTATTTGGTGCATGTACATCACCCATGATATAAAGAGTGGAACATGCGTTTTTCTTTTGTTAAAATTAATCTTTCACATTGTTTCCATGAGGGAAATTTACAATTAAGGGAACAGTTCACCCTGCACAGGATAGGGTTGCTGGTGCCCCACCCTGGAGCCAGGCGGTTAGTCCCTGTCGTGGTGATAACCCCCAAACCAAATGGACACCAAAGGTGAAGGGAGTCAACACACTGAAGAAGGAGTCCTATCATGCTTGGTTAGCCTGTGGGTCTTTAGAGGTAGCAGATAGGTATCGACAGGCCAAGCGGAATGAAACTCAAGCAAATTCAATTCAAATTCAAATTTAAATTTTATTTGTCACACACACAACCATACACAGTACGACATGTGGTGAAATGGTTATTCCTGTGCAATGCCTGACCATTAAATGACAGTAAGAATTGACAGTAAGATTTACAGATTTACAGATTATCTTACAGGTTATCTTATCTTATCTTATTACAACAAAATTGACAGATTTTAACGTAGAAATTTACAGTAAAATGTGCAAATAACAGTTTATGTAAGAAATTATAAATAAAAAGAAATTATAAATTGTAAGAAGTGTGCAAAAAAACCAGAGTGTGTGTGGTGATGTGATGTGTGTGGGAGAGTCCAGTCCTCCACCTGGTTCAGGGCCCAAATAGCCTGGAGGAAGAAGGTCCTACTCATTCTCCCTGTTTTGGCCTTAAGGGAGTGGAAGTGCTTCCTAGACCTCAACAGTGAGAAGAGTCCATTGTTGGGATGAGAGACGCCCATCATAATCTTCCTGGCTTTAGTCTTGCACCACTTGGTGTAGATGTACAGCAGGTCAGGAAGCTCTGATCGAAGGATGCTGTCAATAGAATGTCAATATAATGTCAGTATAATCTTTTAATTATATAGGTTTACTTATGGTAGAATGCTGCATGTAATCATTTGTGTTTAGAAGTATGTAGTAGATGGTATATTGAAAGAATGTCTCATCCTAGGAGCTTTGTGTGCATTTCCAGGGTGTTCTGGTTTTCACACCCACACTCTGGGAGCATGGGAGAGGTCGTACCTTCTTTTTTTGTTTTATGATAGGATAAACGTATCTATATCTGTTTTAGGCTAAGTGCCTTTTGTTTAGATGAACTGCTGGACTTCCAGGCCAGCAGGTTTAGGGAAGTCATATATGGGGTCATGCTTTGACCCCTCCCCCCCCCACACACACACACACCTAAACATCCACAATCCAATGTAAGGAACAAACACCCACTGATGTATAAATAAAGACCAGGGCAGTGGCACGGCGCGAGTCTCAGAGCCCGCACTTCTGTGCGAGTGCTGTGGCTGCCCTTGCTTGCAAGTAACTAACTGCAGTGTGTGTTTCTCCTCTCTGATTCTCAACTGAAGAAGTGTTTTAGAATAATTCTCCTGACAGATGTGTTTGGCCAAGTGCACCACTCTTTGCAGATCTTGTCTGTCCTGCTTGGTGCTGTCCCCAAACCAGGTGCAGATGTTTCCCATCAGGATGCTCGTGATGGTGCAGGAGTAGAAGTTCTTAATCACCCTCAGCGGCAGGGTGATTGGTGTATATCTTCTTCCTTCTTCTGAGGAAGAAGGAAGAAGCCCACCAGTGTCTCTTCTTCTTAACCAGGGTGTTAATGTGGCAGAACCATTACACTTGCTGAGGGATTTGGACACCCAGGTACCGGAACTGTCCACTCTCTCCTGTGGCGTGCCATTGATGATCAGGGGCTCATAATTCCTCGCCTGCTTTGTGTAGTGAAGTCCACGATCAGCTCCTTAGTCTTGCTGATGTTTAGGAGGAGGTTGTTCTCCTGGCACCAGTTCTCCAGGTTCTTAACCTCCTCCAGGTAGGCCTTCTCGATGTTGTCAGAGATCAGGCCCACAACAACAGTGTCGTCAGCAAACTTGACAATAGAGGTGGTGTCCGATGTGGCTACCCTGTCATAAGTGTACAGTGAGTACAGCAGGGGGCTTAAAACATAGCCCTGAGGCACTCAAGTGCTGAGTGAGATGGAGGGTGAGACTTGTTTTCCCACCCTCACTGATTAGGGTCTGTCTGTGAGGAAGTTGAGGATCCACTGACACAGTGATGAGCTGAGTCCTAGATCCTTCAACTTTGTGAAAAGCTTAGAGGGAATTATTGTGTTGAATGCTGAACTGTAGTCCATGAACAACATCCTAACATAATTCTCTCTGCCAGTGTCCAGGTGGCTCAGGGATGTGTGGAGCAAGTAAGCTATGGCATCATCTGCAGAACGATTAGTCTGGTGTGCAAACTGAAGTGGGTCAATGGTGGCAGGAAGTGAAGAAGTGATGTGATCTCTCATCAGTCTTTCAAAACACTTGAATTGAAGTCAGTGCTACTGGGCAGTAATCATTGCGGCAAGTGGGCTGTTGTTTCTTTGGAACAAGGACAATGATGGACTCTTTGAAGCATGTGGGAACCACTGCTTGGGCCAGGGAAGAGGTTGAAGATCTCCGTGAACACTGGTGCTAGCTGGTCAGTGCAGGCTCTCAGGACCCGACCAGGGATTGCATCTGGTCCTGCTGCCTTCCTGGTGTTCACTCTCCTGAAAGCTTTCCTCACGGCATGCTCAGTGATGATGAAAGCGTTGTCTTCACTGGTGCACTCTGTACGTGCGCAGCCGTTTGTTGTTTTAATTGCTGCAGCGTCGAAGCGAGCATAAAACGTGTTCAGCTCATCAGCCAGTGAGGCGTCAGCATTCATCATTGAAGAAGCTGGTTGTTTATAGTCTGTAATTGCCCGCAGTCCCTTCCACAGGCTCCTAGAGTTGCACTGTTGTAACTGCCTTTCTGACTGAACTGCGCACGTTGTAAGATGCAGCCTTGTATTGGTCCATATTACCGGAGTCTTCATTGTAGGAAGTGGTGCATGATCTCAGAGCATCGTGGATGTTTTTATCCACCCACGCCTTCTGGTTGGGAAACGTTTGGATGATAGTTCTTTCTACTGTGTCATCTGTTAGTTTCCTGATAAATCCCACAACCGCTTCCGTAACCATTTGATGTCATCAGAGCCGCGCTGAAATATGTCCCAGTCTGCTCCATCCAGTGAATCCTGCAGCGTGGTCACTGATTGGTCCATCCAGCGTGTGACCTCCCTCCTGATTGGTGCTTGTTGCTTTAGTCTTTGTTTGTAAACAGGCATAAGGAAGATGGCGGCATGGTCCAATTTTCCAAATGCCAGCAGAGGCTGAGCCTTGTAGCAGTCCTTGAATGGAGTGTAGCAGGGGTCTATTGTCCTAGTGCCCCTGGTGGGGCAGGTGATGTGCTGGTGAAGGTTGTGAAATGTGCATTTGAGATTTACTCTGTTAAAATCTCCCATAACAATGAGCTCAGATAGAGTTGGTGGTTCCCATCTTTAAGAAGGGGGACTGGAGGGTGTGTTTCAACTATAGGGGATCACACTCCTCAGCCTCTCTGGGAAAATCTATGCCAGGGTGCTGGAAAGGAGAGTCTGTCCATTAGTTGAGCCTCAGATACAGGAGGAACAATGTGGTTTTGCCCTGGTTGTGGAACACTGGACCACCTTTTAACCCTCTTGAGGATACTTCAGAGTGCAAGGGAAGTTGTCCAACCAGTCTACATGTGTTTTGTGGACCTGGAGAAGCCATTGGACCGTGCCCTTCAGAGTGTCCTGTGGGAGGTGCTTTGGGAGTATGGGGTGTCTGGCCCATTGCAATGGGCCATTCAAACCTTATACAACGGTTGCAGGAGCTTGGTCTGCATTGCTGGCAATAAGTTGGACTCGTTTCCAGAGGGTGATGGGCTCTGCCAGGGCTGCCCATTGTCACTGATTCTGTTCATAATACTGTTCATAAGGCTTTAGCTTGGGTGTTCTCAGAATCTCATCTCTGCTTTTCGCAGATGATATGGTTCTGTTAGCTTCATTGGTTGATGGCCTCCAGCTCGCACTAGAATAGTTTGCAGCCAAGTGTGAAGCGGTGGGAATGAGAATCGGCACCTCCAAATGTGAGGCCACCGTCCTCACCCCGAAAAAGGTGAAGTCCCCCCTCTGGGTCAGGGATGAGTTCCTGCCCCAAGAGCAGGAGTTTAAGTATCTCAGGGTCTTGTTCACTAGTGATGGGAGAAGGGAACGGGAGATCAACAGATGGATTAGTGCGGCAGCTGCAGTGATGTGGACGCTGCACTGGTCCATCGTCTTGAAGAGAGAACTGAGCGTAAAAGTGAAGTTCTCAACTTACTGGTCGATCTACGTACCTACTCTTACCTGTGGTCACGAGCTGAGGGTAGTGATTGAAAAAACGAGATTGCGGATACAAGCGGCTGAAATGGGCTTCCTCCGAAGGGTGGCTGGCCTCTCCCTTAGGGATAGGGTGAGAAGTACGGCCATCCAGGAGGGGCTCAGAGTAGAGCTGCTGGTTCAGACATCTGACAAGGATGCCTCTTGATCGCCTCCTGGGTGAGGTGTTCTGGGCATGTCCAACTGGCCGGCAGAGAGGTTGTATCTCTCAGCTGGCCAGGGAACGCCTTGGCATTCCCCTGGACAAGCTCAAGGAGGTGGCAGGGGAGAGGGAGGTCTGGGCTTCTCTGCTTAGGCTGCTGCCCCCGCGACCCAGCCCAGATAAGCAGAAGAAGATGGCTGGATGGACATTGTTTCCATGAGGGATGGGGTAGACTATCTGACCCTCTGACTGAGTGTTGGGACTATTCTGCATCATTATTCACTCAGTGCCTACCTCTATGAGCAAAGATAGTTTTTCAGATATGCTGGAGGCCTCCTGGTCTTTGATGGGAATTGACTCCTACCATCAGGAGTCTGCTGGTTATCCTCCTGTTGGACAGTGTCTGGACCATTCTCAGGTGAAGCCTTGGGTGGGTCAATAGAAGTTTCTGGTGCTCCAGAAGTCTGTGAAAGTTATCTTCTCAGTGTGCACTTGGATGCCTCGATGATGTAGGAACTCGACGAACCTGCCTTTGACACAACTGTCCCTCTAGTATCCATGTCTGAGACCCACACTTTGGCTCCAGGATTTAAATGTAGCATGTCACGTGCTCTGTGTCTGCGGTTGTAGTTTTGTCTTTGTTTTGTCTGTACATTTGTCTGTACATTGTCTGTTTATTTTACTGTTTTTAGGTTATCTATGTCTGCACATCTTGGATTTAGCTGTGATGGGATAACAGGAATAGTTTTCCTTATCCTCCTTCCCATGAGAAGCTCAGTTGGACTCCATTTACCAATGGAGTGGCACAATATGCCATAAGGGCAAGATAGGCAGGCTTCTTAAGAAGACCATAGGCATGCACCAATCAGTTGGCTCCTTCACCTTAGTCACCCCAGAACTTATTATTGTCTAAAAGGGTCTAAAAGTTCACTTCCGCCACAATAACCAGATTGCAGGAAGTGGGGCCTGATTTCACTTTAGTTACACTTGCTCAGCAGCATTGTGCATACGACATAAATGTCTTCTTTGGTTCTGTGGTTGTTCTTGCTGAGAGTGGCTGTGAACATGCCTTTTACCTTCAGACGTGTTCCTCCTGGGCCCTGTGGAACCCTCTTGGGCTTATCCAATCTGCCTGATGCTGCGTGTACCAGGTCTCTGAGGCTGCTGTGATATCTGCTCTTGTTTGTTCACATTTATGTCTGTCACCCATGGACTGTCTTTGGTTTCAGCTGAAAGGGAACCCAATAAAGCGAGCTCATCATCTATCCATCACTTTTCATTGAGACTGTTGCAGCATTGGCTTCACACAGTTATTTATTTCTGTACATTCTGGCAAAATGTCCTTTTTTAGTACAGTAGTTACATGTGGTCTCTCTCGCAGGACATTTATAAATACTTAAATACTTTTAAGTTTCCACATCTTCTGTATTGTGTCTTTTCTTCTAGCTGTGTTTTTGTGATGATTTGTTCATCTAGCAGTTTTAGCTGCCCGGGACATGCACCTCCTTGCTGATTTGCATGGACGTGATTCAGGTGTGAGTTAGTAATGTCCATTTTAAAGTTAGTTTTTAGCATCTTTTGTTGCTTCTTTGCAAGCTCACTTTGTCAGGCTCTGTTAAACACTTTCTCTAGTGTTAGTACAGGGTCCATTTGTAACTGTTCTGACAATCCTTTGTCTTTCAGGCCAACAACAATCTGCTAGACAATGCAGTGCAGTATGAAAGCTGTCGACTGACTCACCCGTCTCTTCTTGACGCTGGTTAAATTATGTTTGCTGAAATATGGTGTTTCTGCTGGCAAGGAAGTGAGCATCCAACCTCCTTTTAATGGGCTCATAATCGTTCGTATCCTCGGGAGTCAGGTGCAAGGATACCGATATGTCCTCTGCTTTCTCACCCATGGTGTAGATAAGGGCATTCACTTGGTTTTTGTCCGCTTGTGTCTCCAATCCGAACACAATGCAAAATCTTTCAAAATGCTTTATCCATTTTGTCCAGTCATCAGCCTTAACGGTGAGGTTCTCCAGCGGGATGACTTGAAACTGACGCATGTCATCATGTCTCCTTTCACACAGCTCCTCCTTGACTGACAACTAACATTTG
Organism: Oreochromis aureus; assembly: GCF_013358895.1. NCBI lineage: Eukaryota > Metazoa > Chordata > Actinopteri > Cichliformes > Cichlidae > Oreochromis > Oreochromis aureus. Next base: position 2,887,846 of record NC_052962.1, on the reverse strand, counting down.
CCAAGATGGCGAAAAATAAAAATACTGTCTCTGATGCCCAACTAACATTTTTATTAACTGGAGGCATAACACACAGACACATGAGACCCCATATTACCCCCGTATTACCCCAGTGAGTGTCTTTATTTTTTATATCCCCCCTACCAACAGCAACCCAAGCACAAACGTTCCTACCTCTTCTCATTTACCTGATACTACATTTTAAACACAGCCAGCAAAATTAGAAGAGCAACAAACTGAACATGGACAAAGAGACACTTATACAAAAAATACAAAAAAATCCCAACCTTATAGAATTTAACTCTGAACATGATAAACATTATCCACAGAAATTAGCAACCACTCAGGGATGTCTTCATTACCCGCAACACCAAAATTGTTGCGCTAACTACAGCTGAAATGGACAAACTGCAGAAGTTGGAAACACCACCGGAGCCCTGCAGGAATATTTTACATAATTTATTTCTAAGTGTCCTTTCTGTGTGTTTGAGAGAGAAATAACACCTGTATGTGTGTGTAAATATAAAATAGCATGAATATGTAGAGGACATTTTTGTGTGTATCAAAGTAAATGAATGCACTATATTCTGATTTAAAAAATTTTTTTCTGTTTTAAGTGACTGAATGTCTGGGAGGAGAAAACGTTTGAAAATGTTTCATGGTCTGTGGTTCTACCTGCTTTTTGCCATCTCTCTTGATTGATTGACAATGTAGGCATGATCATCATCTGAGCTGTCCAAATCTAATGTAAATTCAGAACTGACCTGGAGACGACATGTGAAAGGTTGTTCTGTGTTGTTGGTCATATTGACGAAAGTACAGTTTCTTTACCATCAAAAATGTAAATGAGCTTGTGTGTCTTAGCAATTTGGCTTGGTCCAAAGGAGTAAGAAAATGTCAAGTAAGATGAACAGATAAATGCAGTTAATCTGGATAACTGAAAGTGGGTTTTTTTCTTCGCTTTTGACTACGATTCTCCAAAATCGAAGTGTGTAATGGGGTGATATGGTACTATAAGGTCATTAAGATAAGATGGGGCCTGATTATTTAAGAACTTGTATGTGAGGAGCAGAATTTGAATTTTCTGGATTTAACAGGAAGCCAATGAAGGGAAACCAATATAGGAGAAATCTGCTCTCTCTTCCTAGTCCCTGTCAGGACTCTTGCTGCAGCATTTTGGATCAGCTGAAGGCTTTTCAGGGAGTTTTTAGGACATTCTGATAATAACGAATTACAGTAGTCCAGCCTAAAAGTAATAAATGCATGAACTAGTTTTTCAGCAACACTCTGACACAGGATGTTTCTAATTTTAAAAATATTGCACAAATGAAAGAATCCAGTCCTACATATTTTTTTAAATATGCACACTGAAGGACACATGCTAGTCAAAAAATGACTCCAAGATTCCTCACAGTTTTACTGGATGTAAAGGTAATGCCATCCAGAGTAAGCATTTGGTTAGACACCTTCTCAGATTTATCTGAATTTAGAAGTAGAAAATTAGAAGTCATCCAAGTCTTTATGTCTTGACATTCCTGGTGTATGCCATCTGGCTTCATTGATAGATAAAGCTGGACATCATCTGCATAGAAATTAAAACGTATACTATGCCTTCTAATGATACTGGCTGAGGAAAGCATGTTTTAAATGTAAACAGAACTGGTCATAGCACGGAACCCTGTGGGACTCCACAATTAACCATCGTGTGTGAAGAGTATTCCACATTTGCATGAACAAATTAGGGTATATTACATAGAAATGATTGTAACCTTTAATATCTATGGTACACTCTAATATTTATAATAAAATAATAAAGTCAGCAGTATTGGACTCTACACTGAGGTGTAGCAGGACAAGCACAGAGATGAGTCCACTATCAGAAGCCATAAGATGATTATTTTTAACCTTCAGTAACCTTCATTTAGTTTTCAGAACTCCTGGTTCTGAAATTAACAAGTCAATTAGCCGTTTCACAACTACTCTTTCAAGAATTTTTCAGATAAATGGAAGAGTGGCAATCAGCGTATAATTAGTTAAGACAGCTGGGTCTAGTGAGGTTTAAGTAATGTTTTAATTACTGCCAGCTTAAAGGCCTATGGTACGTTGCCCAGTAATAAAGATCAATTCATCATATTTTAAGACTGAAGGAATAGTTAATAGTAACTGTCATTAACTGTCAGTAACTGTCATTAACTGGGTGATTATTCTCTGATCTCATAAGCAAAGAGAAGATTTCTTCCTTCTCTCTTTAGCCTTCAGGTCTCCATTAATATTAGCGAATATCTCTCATTATGTTATTAAAGTGTATTATTTATATACACACAGGGAAATCAAAGTGAACAAATATAAAATAAGTTATAAGAAATTTTAAAATACATTTATTGAAGAAATTTAACTGAGTTACACAAAGACAGACACGTAGAAACAGAATACTGATCTGTGGGCTTATAAATGCTGAAGAGCAGAAAACGTGTGAGAAACAGATCACAGCACCAGTCATCAAAAACCTCACCTTCAGACCTAAATGCTGTGTGAGAGTGCACTCTAACATGCAGTCAGAATACATGTAATTGCTAATCTATAATCTTTTTAATATGCTTTCGCCTTTTCCCAATTGATCCTTTTCCAACCGGAACAGCAGCACCAGGGGCTACATTAATCCTGTTATTGAAAGACTGGAGTGTGGCTCGAGAAATCCAAATAGCTCTTTTACCCTTGTCACCTCACTCCCCACCCATCTGCTCCCTTACAATTGTCTGTAATTGATAACTCCATCAATGAACCAAAAGGAACGTAAAACAGGCCTTTTTAAGCTGCAATAGGAATTGTCTTCCCACTAAGTCTGGTATAATGTATAATAGCATAAATTGCAATTGCTACTTACACTGTATACATATATTGCCTGTCCTGTCCAGCACTGTAGAGGTATTGTCTGAAGGCCAAGAAAAATGCCCAACAGATTTATTTTCCCAAGTGGATCATTACAGCTTTTGCTATACTTGTCCATTTGATTGTGATAGTTTATTCAATCTTTATTATTTATTTATTTATTAATTTATCTAACTTTTAAGTTACATTACAATCAGAATGGGCAGGATGGAGGGAAGGGAAAGAAAAAGATTAAGAAAAGAGAAGTAGGGAAGAGAGTTAACAGAAGGAGAGGGGAAAATGGATGAATCTGTTTGATCACCTGCTGAAAAAAAACAAAAACAAAAAAACAACAACATAATAGCCACAGCTTCCCTACTCTGTTATACACACATACACACACACACCCACACACACGTACACACACATATATATATACATATATATATAGAGGCAGCAGCCAACCAAGATGTGTGATTCTGTGAGTACCTGTTTGTACGCATCCACTGAGAACCACCAAAGCACCTACACTGAGATGTTCCAAGAGAGGTGCAGTCCAAGACGCGACCTGACACATAAACATAGACAAACAGGCACACAGTGAAACAAACATGCATTCCCAACCTCATGCACACATATTCAAATACTCAGCACTCGCCCAACATGGAGACACACAGAAATGAACACATTACACACTCACACTCCCCAAACATACTCTATACTCCCAGGTACAGGTACCATCACCCCCAGACCCAGAAGATGTTGCCCTTTGCCTTGGGGTGGAGACAAGCAAACCGCCCCCGATCCTACAGCATCAGGGAAGCCTAAGTCCAGACCCTGACAAGGTGGCCAGCTCCTCCTCCCAGCCTCCTGCCCCAGATGGTGAACAGAGAACGGGGGAGTGAAAACCCCATCCCTCACTCCGCCCGCTCATATGTGCTGTTCTAAATTGCATTTAAAACATGGGATGGTCATGGTACCAACGACCCTCTTCCAGATAGCAGCTGGTGTCAGCACGGCCCCTCCTCAGAACTTAAGGCCCTGCATGTGTAGGAGTGTGATGGGGTACTTTGCCTGCTACATTGTATATTTACCCTAGTATTCCTCCAGTATCACAAAATCACAAGAAACTTACATTTCCACACAATATATTGTGACAAATAGATTTCAGTCTTGAAAATCTGGTTGTCTATTTCAGATCTTATTTATTTATTACTTTCAGAACACATTCTTTCAGTTTTTTAAGGTCATTAGTCATCATCTGGTGTGTATATAATTACAATGAAAAAAATCTGACTATAAACCTATCTTTTGATATTGTTTCATTTATTTTTTTCAAAATTGTTCTCTTGTGAATAAAATAAAATTTACTATTGATGCAGTTGTCAGAAACAATACATTTTTAGCTTGAGTTTATGGAAACCTCTGACATTAAATGATATTTAGAAATAAGGTTGAAGCTGAGAAGTTGAGGGGTTTTTTTCAGTCTTTCTTACTCTTCACTTGATTGAGTATCTGCTTGAGTGGATGTCTAGTGTCTAATCAGAGAGATGAACACCCACTTGCCCTTACTTTAGTTGGCTCATCAGAGACCTCATCAGGCATTCCAGAAGTTCCAGAATTCTGTGCATAATGGACAACTTGACGGGAAAAAATTTACTTATACTGAGGAGAAGAAATATACCGAATTTAAAGCAGTAGATGTGAAATTTTCTGACATAAGAAAATTATATTTATGCCAGATTGATCATATAAAAGCAACTACTGATATGAAACACATGAAACAAAAAGAATGTCCACTGCTGTATATTTAGTGTTAGCCCTATATTTTCAGTGTGTTAAAGCATGTGAAAATTCTATCTTCTAGTGAAAATAGAATTAATTTTCAGTCACTGTACTAAAGTATAACTTAATCTAGCAAAGGATCTACTGATATGCAAAAGTAATATATGTTTTGTCTTTGGCTCTCGGAGGAGGCAGATGCATCTTTTACCCTCTCCTTCCCTTATCTTCCCTGCTGCTGCTTCTGTCTTTTGTCTAGTCTCCTCTAACCCTAACCCTCAAAGAGTCTCTCAGTCCTGTTCTCTAAACCGAAGAATTATGGATTTGATCAACTGGTCCTGTAACGAAATTGACACCCTCCTGGGCTTGGGAGAGGCCGATTGTCCTGCGGAGACTTTTGATGCCGGATACTCGATGGTCGGTTGCATTGTGTATCTGGCGACACTCTCGATGGAGGACACTGAACGACATCTACCAATTCGGAACCACGATAACAGAGATCTAGCTGATTGAAACTGGCTCAGACCTGGCTTATCGAAGAACAAGAAACAGCTACAGCTGTTCAAAATCCCACAAGGCTGGCCGACATCATAGACGATGGGCAGGGCTGTGAGTACTCAGACTGTGTTTATTAAACCCAATATGGATAAAATCTTGGAGAAGCTCATGGCTCTGCAATATGGATAAGATCTTGGAGAAGAAGAACGGGAATAGAGAGAGCTGGTGACCAGTGACGGACATTAGACCTACTGTAAAATTGGATGCAGTTTTGTTGCACTAACCAAAACAACTACCATCTTCACTAATGCGGCTATCCCACTTTCGCCAGCTGAAGGCCTGCCAACATCGAAGCTGACTGGAACAACAAAAATTCTCCCATGATAACAGGACTCCCATGTTGTCAGAACTCTTTGTCCCTCCTTCAAGGCCACCTGGGTCCACTGGAGACTGTTGACCTTTCGCTTAACCGGGCCTGGTGACACTTTCTCTCAGCTGAACACGGGATACACACACACGCACATATGTACACACACATGTACACTTATACTGATACGCCCTCACCATCACCCTCCCTTCCCCGAATCCAATGCCCCCTCCCATGCTTATCTCCCACCTGATGTAGACAGTGGATCAGCTGGAGGCAGCGGTCCCAGATCCAGCTGTACACACTGGAATATTCTCCCATGTTGCTTGTCTGTGGTTTAATATGTTATGGTGTAATGATATCTGTGCTTCTTTTTCTCCTGAATTACCCTTTTGTGTTACACATTTCACTGTTTTTCCTTTTGCTACCTAGCCTGACCTGTCTCCCCAATGTGATGTTTGTGTATTGTATGTACAGTTGGGAAGGTCTGTCATCTCGGTTGTGGGCAACTGTAACTGACAAATAAAGGCTATCTCATCTCTCTCTCTCTCATCTCATAAATGGTAGCTAGTGAAGCATTTCTATTTAAGTTAATGCCATTTTTTTTGTTTGTTTAAATTTGACTTAAGCTGCAGGTATGGCTGAAGGCAAATAAAGAGTGTGAAGGAAGGCTGTGCCATCATTTATTTTTTATGGCTGTATCAGATCATGAACTTAGTTTTAACTCATAGTAAAAAACAATTGCTCTAAAAGTAAACAAATGTTACTTGTTATTGCCTGAAATGTATTTATCACTGTAGGACATTACCATAGACTTTAGCTTGACCCTAGAGGTGGAGTAAGTTACCCTCGACTCAGTCATTGGTCTTATACCTCCTTCATTGTCACCTGCTTTAAATTTCTCTTTTTAAAAAAAACCTTTCTATTTGATAAACTTAATTCAAAATATGCAGTTAATATAAGAAGTTGGAGGTTACAAAGACAAGGCCTGGAAGGGATATGGAAAAGAGGGGTGTGTACTTTAGCAGGTAATTAATTCTCATAAATTAAAGTGCTCTGTTTTATCAGACATTTTCCAGTGCCCTGAGCAGTGCTCTTTTAGACATATTCAGCATTAATTAAATTGTTTTCCATTGTGTTCTTGAACTTTTTTACAAGGATAACAAACATCCTTTGAGAGGCCCTTATAGCTGTTGTTGGGAACGAAATATTATTTTTTGTCATTTTTGTTATTTCCATTTATTATTTTATTTTTATTAATTCTATTTTTATTATTTTGTTATTACTGTCATTACTGTTGCATCAGTATTGAAGTATTGATACAAGAGGTATTGATATTGCATTCAGATGTTCAAACATATTGGTATCATATTAACCTTTATTACAGGTCCAGAAAGAACCACTTTAAATTGTTGAGTTGAATCTATAATTTAAAGGTTTTTGAATGTTTTTATATTCTTACACATAGTCTTCAGTGGGTGACAGGCGGAGTTGCAGGCTGACAGGAAACACGTCTGCAGGGCATGCTTTTGCAGGAAGTGAAACCAAAACCAGAGTTTGGATGATGCTATTATCATCTTTTATGCATTTATATGTCTGATTAAGCTTTGATTAAGTTTTAAGTAGTTGTAGTAGATTGAAATATTTGTTTTATACATTTTACATAGAAGTTAAGATCCTTACACACAGGATGGCCGTAGCCTGGTTGCCTAAGTTGAGGTCAACTAAGGTTCAGAAAGCAGATGCAAACTCTGCACGCACAGACAGACGTGACATACACATACAGACACAAATAGTGAGAGGTCACGACACGTACGCAGTACACAGCATGCACGCGCCCCTGCACGTGCACGCACACACACATACACACCATAGTAGATCTATGTTGGTAGGGCAGAAGTGAAGATGTATTTTTGCTGCAAGTGCAAATTGTGCCGGCGTATTGTCAGATGCTTACAGGAAGTGCACCTGATGTTCGGGAAGATAAGGAGGCGCTCATGGTGCGACAGCGAGGATGGAGACAGGAAGCGTCTGCCTTCGAGGCGAAGATGATGTTCTGTTTTAGACTATGTTAAGAGTCATTGTGGTTTTGGAGTGACGTATGCTTTGTTTAAATCTGCCTAGCAACAGAAAAGGGGGCTGTACTATCTTAACCCTATAAAACCGTTGTTTGAATATGGTAAAGCAGTTCAATACTGATTGGGTTGTTGAACTCACACATGTGTATTCATTAAAATGCCGTCTAATTGCACACCGGACCAGATCTGTGCTTATTTTGGATTCCTCTCTCAATATTTGAACCCTAACACTGTCTTGAAAGCTTTTCTCAGTCCCTTGGGGAATGAGTGAAATTAAGTATGAGTGTTAACCTTTATCTCTGGTTCAGTCCATAATCACTTATATAGGTCTAATGGAGTTTGAGAATGGGAGGAGGAAGTGTTAAAATTTTGATAAAGGTAGTAAAATTGTATTAATTCTGGTGATTCACACCTATGTGTCCCTGTTAAATTCAATTCAGTTCAATTTTATTTATATAGCGCCAAATCACAACAAAAGTCGCCTCAAGGCGCTTTATATTGTACAGTAGATCGCACAATAATAAATACAGAGAAAACCCAACAATCATATGACCCCCTATGAGCAAGCACTTTGGCGACAGTGGGAAGGAAAAACTCCCTTTAACAGGAAGAAACCTCCGGCAGAACCAGGCTCAGGGAGGCGGCCATCTGCTGCGACCGGTTGGGGTGAAAGAAGAAAACAGGATAAAGACATGCTGTGGAAGAGAGACAGAGATTAATAACAGATATGATTCGATGCAGAGAGGTCTATTAACACATAGTGAGTGAGAAAGGTGACTGAAAGGAAAAACTCAATGCATCATGGGAATCCCGGCAGCCTCGTCTATTGCAGCATAACCAAGGGAGGATTCAGGGTCACCTGGTCCAGCCCTAACTATATGCTTTAGCAAAAGGAAAGTTTTAAGCCTAATCTTGAAAGTAGAGATAGTGTCTGTCTCCCGAATCCAAACTGGAAGCTGGTTCCACAGAAGAGGGGCCTGAAAACTGAAGGCTCTACCTCCCATTCTACTTTTAAATACTCTAGGAACAACAAGTAGGCCTGCAGTGTGAGAGCGAAGTGCTCTAATGGGGTGATATGGTACTACAAGGTCATTAAGATAAGATGGGGCCTGATTATTTAAGACCTTGTATGTGAGGAGCAGGATTTTGAATTCAATTCTGGATTTAACAGGAAGCCAATGAAGGGAAGCCAAAACAGGAGAAATCTGCTCTCTTTCTTTCTAGTCCCTGTCAGTACCCTTGCTGCAGCATTTTGGATCAGCTGAAGGCTTTTCAGTGAGTTTTTAGGACATCCTGATAATAAAGAATTACAGTAGTCCAGCCTGGAAGTAATAAATGCATGAACTAGTTTTTCAGCATCACTCTGAGACAGGATATTTCTAATTTTAGAGATGTTGCGCAAATGGAAGAAAGCAGTCTTACATATTTGTTTAATATGTGCATTGAAGGACATGTCCTGGTCAAAAATGACTCAAGGTTCCTCACAGCATTACTGGAGGCCAAGATAATGCCATCCAGAGTAAGAATCTGCTTAGATACCATATTTCTAAGATTTTCAGGGCCGAGTACAATAACCTCAGTTTTATCTGAATTAAGAAGCAGAAAGTTAGCGGCCATCCAGGTCTTTATGTCTTTAAGACATTCCTGCAGTTTAACTAATTGGTGTGTGTTACCTGGCTTCATGGATAGATAGAGCTGCGTGTCGTCTGCATAGCAGTGAAAATGTATGCTATGTCTTCTAATGATGCTGCCTAAGGAAGCATGTACAATGTAAATAGAATTGGTCCTAGCACTGAACCCTGTGGAACACCATATTTAACCTTAGTGTGTGAAGAGGACTCTCCATTTACTTGAACAAATTGGAGTCTATTAGATAGATATGATACAAACCACTGCAGTGCAGTACCTGTAATACCTACAGCATGTTCTAATCGCTCTAATAGGATATTATGGTCAACAGTATCAAACGCTGCACTGAGGTCTAGCAGGACAAGCACAGAGATGAGTCCACTGTCAGAGGCCATAAGAAGATCATTTGTAACCTTCACTAAAGCTGTTTCTGTGCTGTGATGAGCTCTGAAACCTGACTGAAACTCTTCAAATAAGCCATTCCTCTGCAGATGATCTGTTAGCTGTTTGACAACTACTCTTTCAAGGATTTTTGATATGAAAGGAAGGTTGGAGATTGGCCTATAATTAGCTAAGACAGCTGGGTCTAGAGATGGCTTTTTAAGTAAAGGTTTAACTACAGCCACCTTGAAGGCCTGTGGTACATAGCCGATTATTAGAGATAGGTTGATCATATTTAAGATCGAAGAATTAATTAATGGCAGGACTTCTTTGAGCAGTTTTGTAGGAATGGGGTCTAAAAGACACGTTGATGGTTTGGAGGAATTAATTATTGAAGTTAACTCAGAAAGATCAATTGGAGAAAAAGAGTTTAACTTAACATCGATGGTACTAAAAGTAGCTGTAGATAATATTACATCTGTGGGATGATTATTGGTAATTTTTTCTCTAATGATAAAAATTTTATTTGTGAAGAAATTCATGAAGTCATTACTAGTTAACGTTAAAGGGATTGTTGGCTCAGTAGAGTTCTGACTTTTTGTCAGCCTGGCTACAGTGCTGAAGAGGAACCTGGGGTTGTTCTTATTTTCTTCAATCAGTGACGAATAGTAAGATGTTCTGGCTTTGGAGGAGGGCTTTCTTATAAAGTAGCAAACTATTTCTCCAGGCTAAATAATGATCCTCTAAATTTGTGACACGCCATTTCCTCTCCAGCTTACGAGTTATCTGCTTTAGGCTACGTGTTTGAGAATTATACCACGGAGTCAGGTACTTTGGATTTGAGGCCTTAGTTTTCACAGGAGCTACAGTATCCAGAGTCGTGCGTAGTGAGGAGGTAAAATTATTAACAAGATAATCGACCTCTGTTGGAGTAGCGTTCAGATAGCTGCTCTGCTCTATGTTGGTACAGGGCATTGAAGATGATAACAGTGGGTGGATTATATTCTTAAACTTAGTTACAGCACTTTCAGAAAGACATCTACTTTGATAAAGTCTACTCTCCGCTGCTGTGTAATCAATTATTGTAAATGTAAATGTTATCAGGAAATGATCAGACAGCAGAGGGTTTTCAGGAAACACTGTTAAATGTTCAGTTTCTATGCCATATGTTAAAACAAGATCTAGAGTGTGATTAAAGTGGTGGGTGGGTTCTTTTACATTTTGAGAGAAGCCAATTGAGTCTAATAACAGATTAAATGCGATGTTGAGGCTGTCATTTTAGCATCTACATGGATGTTAAAATCACCCACAATAATTATTTTATCTGAGCTGAGCACTAAATCAGATAAAAAGTCTGAGAAATCAGAGAGAAACTCTGTGTAAGGCCCAGGTGGACGATAGATGATAACAAGTAAGACTGGTTTCTGAGTTTTACAGCTGGGGTGGACGAGGCTAAGCATCAGGCTTTCAAATGAATTAAAAGTCTGTCTTGGTCTTTCGTTAATTAATAGACTGGTGTGAAAAATTGCTGCCACACCGCCCTCGGCCTGTGCTTCGGGATTTCTGGTAGTTAGAATGACTCGGGGTGTTGATTCATTTAAACTAACATACTCATCCTGCTGCAACCAGGTTTCTGTAAGGCAGAGTAAATCGATTTGTTGATCAATTATTAAGTCATGTACTAACAGAGACTTGCAGGAGAGAGACCTAATATTTAATAATCCACATTTCACTGTTTTACTCTTTGGTTCAGATGTGGATACTGTATTGTTCTTTCTTTGTGATTTTTATGTTTAAGTTGTTTATTGCTGGTTTTTAGTTTGTTTTTGTCTTTTTGGGAGCTGACACAGTCTCAATGGAGATGGGTTTGTGGGGGTAGCAGGAGGAGAGAAGCTGCAGAGAGGCGTGTAAGACTGCAACTCTGCTTCCTGGTCCCAACTCTGGATAGTCATATTTTGGGGGTTTAATAAATTGGTCCATATTTCTAGAAATGAGAGCTGCTCCATCCAAAGTGGGATGGATGCCGTCTCTCCTAACAAGACCAGGTTTCCTCCAGAAGGTTTGCCAATTATCTATGAAGCCCACATCGTTTCTGGGACACCACTCAGACAGCCAGCAATTTAAGGAGAACATGCGGCTAAACATGTCACTCCTGGTCTGATTGGGGAGTCCGACATTGTTTTGGCAAAGTTACACACCGATTCAATATTGATTTTAATGACCTCCGATTGGCGTAACCGGGTGTCATTACTGCCGACGTGAATTATGATCTTACTGTATTTACGTTTACCCTTAGCCAGCAGTTTTAAATTTCCTTCAATGTCGCCTGCTCTGGCCCCTGGAAGACAATTGACTATGGTTGCCGGTGTCTCTAGCTTCACATGTCTGAGAACAGAATCACCAATTACCAGAGTTTGACCCCGGCGGGTGTGTCGCCGAGTGGGGGGAAAAACGGTTGAGACACATGAACAGGTTGGTGGTGTACCTGGGGCTTCAGTTTAAGACTATGCTTCCTCCTCACCGCCACCCAGCCGCCTCTTTTCCCAGCTGCTTGGGGTCTGCCGGGGAACAGCTAGCGGGGCCTACGCTATCTTCGGCTGCACCAGCTACAGGGGCCTGGCTAGCTACGGGTGAATGAAGGGTGCGGCCGAGTCTCCAATTCAGTAATCCTGGCCTCCAGAGCTGCAAATATACTACATTTGTTACAGGTATCATTACTGCTAAAGGAGGCCGAGGAGTAACTAAACATCTGACACAATGAGCAGGAAAGTGCAGGAGGGACAGGTGAAGTAGCCATGGTGCTAACGAGTCGGCTACGAGCTAAGCTAAGCTAGCGAAACAGTAAAGAGACAGTGAGTGAATACTTTGGCTATAAATTAGGTAGTGAGTACACAGAAAGGGTGATTCAGATGAAGCACGTTAAGATTATACTATGAAAAAGGGATGTATCAAAAGATTTAAATTAAATTGCTAAGCAGAAAAGCTACTCAGAAACACCACTGTGTTTGAGCAGGAACAGGAAGTGATACTCTACCACAAAGCGAGCGAACACCAAGTGACAGCGCCACCAAGAGTCTTCCACGCAAGCAAAATATGACACGCAAAATGGGAACCATATGTGAAATTAGGATTATATGAAACATAATAGTTAAAAAAAAAATCTGCTACTCTATCTTATCCCAATTCCCAAAACTTATATCTACATTACCCATCAGATGCTGAGTATTAGAGTAAATGGTATTTAATCTTGGACAATAGTAGAAATAAAACCAAAAAAATATCGAGTAGACTTAAATCCCAAACATTCAAAATTCAGATGAAGAAAGAAAGTAAGGAAACTAAGGCTACATTTCACAAGGACTCACCAAAAATGGACAATAGAAGAAAAAGACTGTACTCTGGTAGTAGAAGATCCATGGGATGTGCTTGAATGGGGACTTTGGATGAGCAGCTGAGAAATCTGCAGCAAAATCTGTGGAATATTTCCACTACCTTCTTGTGGCTTTCACGTATACACACATACACATGGGCGGTCTTTCTTCTTTCTTCTTTGAACTTCCTTTTTTTGATGTCAGTGGCTTTTAACTCACCCATTGGCTAGCTTATTATCCTAGTAGGGTATCTAAACACTGGGCGGAGGTGTTAATAGCCCAGATCTTTTTCTTACCATTCAGCTGACTCCTCAGGACTTGCCTTACCATCTACAGGTACTTGGTGGTTGCAGCTCTTTGTGCTTCCCATTTGACTGTGGGATTCCCAAGTACTTGTAGCTGTTTGAGGTAGTTCAATCCCCTCAGTTTTGACTACCTTCCCTCTCTTTGTTACCATCTGACTACACTTCTCCAGTCCGAACGACATTCCAATGTCCTTGCTGTACATCCTGGTGATGTGGATCAGTGAATCAATGTCTCATTCACTCTTGGCATACAGTTTGATGTCATCCACGTAGAGGAGGTAGCTACCCAAAACTGAAAAATAATGTACATTTCAGAAAAATACAAGGAGGCCTTTTTCAGGGAACACAAAATGGGTTAACAATTTAAGGCTGTTCTGCAGCAATGGAGGTTGACCAAGCCTTGAAAGCTGGTGCTACTAATTCCTACAAGTGTTCCAACTTTTCTGGATAACTTACAACCTACTCTGTCTGCATAAAAACAGTATTGGAAAACACTTTGGTACTATACCCTCATGAGCATCATTTGAACAGTATTATACTGCAGAAAGGAGTGTGTTGCTACAAAATTTGGCAAGACAAAGCCAACAATAAAAGAGAAACAGTTCACAATAATATTAAAAAATGTAGGTCTTTCCTACAGAGAAACTGCAAAGAAAGCCAATGTGTCAGTGAATACAGTTTCCTTCACCATTAAAAGGCACTCAGAAACTGGAGCAAACTCTGACAGGAAGAGGTCTAGCAGACCCAAAGCCACAACTGAATCAGTGTACAGCTTGCAGGATAAATGGCTCAAAGGACAACAGCTTCAAGCACAGCAAGACAATGACCCAAAGGTACAAGCTATGCCAGAACTACCTCAGGAAAAAATAACAAGATGATAAACTTGAAAACATGAGCAGCCAGCACAGTCTCCAGACTAAAACCCCATCGAGCTGGTTTGGGATGAACAGGAGAGTAGAACTTTTATGGTACATTTATGGGAACTTCTGCAAGAGATATGGGAAGAACTTTCTGAAGAATATTTGATTTCTATTGTAGAAAGAATGCCACAGGTGTGTTCAGCTGTCATATCTGCAAAAGGTGGCTCCTTTGATGAGTCAAAAGTTTAGAATACATTTTGCTCTATAAATTGATTCCATGACTTCTTTTTTAACTCCAATTGATTATTTGTACTATACACTATGTACTATGAGTGCAATTTCGCATTGAACTGCATAATTTCCAATTAAAAACTGGAAAAATTGGGGTGTTCTAAAACTTTTCACCAGTAATGTACATTCAAGGTTCATGCTCAGTGAGAATAGCCCCACCAAGGCTTGAGATGGAGCAATACTGGATCCAGTAATCAGTACAGTGGCAGACATCCAAAAAAGAGTCTTAAGCATGAAGACTTGGATAGTGCCAGGCCCTGACATTATTCACACCTATGGGCTAAAGAAGCTAACTACACTCCATAAGCATCTGGCAGCAGAAATGAGCTTCTACTAATAAGCTACTAATGGATGACATACACCCAGAATGGCTAGCTGAATACCGGACAATCGTGATCTCCAAGGCTCTCCAGAATAGAGTTTTTCATTCCAACTACTGGACAAAAAAAATCTGCCTCAGAACAACATGGAAGCTCCTGTCAAGCATCAAAGGAGGTAATAGAAGCCACTGACATTAAGACTAAAAAGCTTCTTACCATACATGGAAGGGTTTCATTCCACGTCCAGCATCATGAGATTGTATACTAAGCAGAAGAAAGGGAAAGAGGCGAGGAGTAGTGAGTGTCAGAACCACTATCCTGAATGACACAAAAAATAGAATAGAATTAGAATAGAATTCAACTTTATTGTCATTGCACATGTCACAGGTACAGGGCAACGAAATGCAGTTTGCATCCATCCAGAAGTGCTTTAGCCATGATATAGATATATTACAATATATATTAGTAATAATATAGATGTGTAAGTATATTACAGAAATGGGTCTATTATGGTATGTTATAATGTACACGGTATGAAGTATGTTATGAATATTCTATAATTATAAGTATGTACAGGCTGTAGTTAGTACAAGCTATGTACAGGCTATGAACAGGATATAAATATGA
Organism: Oreochromis aureus; assembly: GCF_013358895.1. Classification (NCBI taxonomy): domain Eukaryota; kingdom Metazoa; phylum Chordata; class Actinopteri; order Cichliformes; family Cichlidae; genus Oreochromis; species Oreochromis aureus. The sequence goes on along the minus strand of NC_052962.1, from coordinate 2,872,469 downwards.
AAAACTATACAGAAATATGAGATACAGTTATACAGAAATGTGAACTAAGCAAGTTATAAACAGTTGTAGGATTAAAAATTATCGTATGTACAGAATGATTATTTACACAGAACTATACAGTAGTGCAGTTAAGATGAGTGAGATATGTGGATAATTTCTACAGAGGCTATATAAAGTGCTAGTGTTTGTGAGTGGTGGTTCAGTCCATGTTATTATTGTGTGTGTGTGTGTGTGTGTGTGTGTGTGTGTGTGTGTGTGTGTGTGTGTATGTTCAGTCCATGAGTTTAACGTGGGTCAGATGTCAGGAAAAGAAGAAGAGGCGCTGGTGAGCCTTCTTGACCAGCTTGGAGCAGTTGGTTGTCCAGATGAGATCCTCGGAGATGTGGACACCCAGGAACTTGAAGCTGCTCACACGCTCCACAGCCGTCCCCTTAATGTAGATGGGTGGATGTGGGTCAGCATTCCTCCTGTAGTCCACGATGAGCTCCTTAGTCTTCTCGGTGTTAAGCAGCAGGTTGTTTGTGTCGCACCACTCAGCCAGACGTTCCATCTCCTCCCTGTAGGCGGTCTCATCGTTGTCACTGATGAGGCCAATCACCGTGGTGTCATCTGCAAACTTAATGATGGTGTTGGAACCATCAGCAGGTCTGCAGTCGTGGGTGAAGAGGGAGTAGAGGAAAGGGCTCATCACACATGGATATATATCATCACATGATATATATCCATGAGTATATCATGAAGATGGTCATAAAGATGCCCCTGAGACAATCCAGCACATAAAAGTAGTTAGCAAGATGCTAGCAGATGGAGCATGCAGTGTGTCATAACCAAGTAACTGGTATAGTATTGTAACAGGGCAGCCCTTAGCGGCTGGAAACACAGTGAGAGGGACGAAGGCAAGTGCAGTGGAACAAAAGTATTTATTTGCCATACAGCTCTCCTTACAACAATTCACTTGTCAAGCTTCTTCACAGCACAATATATCCTCCTCTAATGACAACCAGCAGCCTTAAATATGTTCAGCTGTCACAGACCAAACCATTATTCCACTCTTAGGTAAATTCTTAAATCCCAACCTTCCACCACAGTATACAATATATCAATTAGAATAAATAAATACATTTCACATTTTCATATTAATAAATATTTCACACTTTGATGTTACACCAAACCCAATATTAAAAAAAACCCCAGAAACCCAAGCACAAAAAGATTCACCACACTCTTTACCAATGGTCTCTCCCGGAACCTTTAAATGGTGTCTGGACCCCCGGGGAAACATTTGCCCAAACACCCTGAAGAGGACACAGGCAAGAAAGGTGAGTAATCATTGTCTTACAAACACTTATTTGCGCCACTTTTCTTCCTAGATTTCACACACACATTTGCATTAGTTTTCCTTACTGGTAAACCTTAATCATAATCTCAATCACCATTCTTCTCTCCTGACAGACAACCACCACATTCCTTGATGAGGAGCAGCTGTGCAGGATCTGAATCAAGGCTACCAACTGATTTTAAAATTCCCAATAAATAATCAATAAATATTTAAACTTCTTGTGTGCAAATGTTTTACTGTTTAAATCCATGCTTAAAGTGCAATGCTAAATAAAGTGCTTGATAAGGTGCTTTTAATAAAGTGAAAGGTGTGCTCTAAAGTGCTATACAGATAATATAATACAAATAAATGTAGTAAGGGAGTCCTCTTCCTTACAAGTATACAGGAACATCTGTTTCCAATATGCCCTTGAAGGCCCAAGGTAATGGGAGACACCCAATAGGGTGGTTTAAAATGACCAAGCTAACATCCTGTGGGACTTCCAGTTACAGATGGACAAACTGGTGATGGTTAACCAAGTGGACATAGTAGTGATGAGCAAGCAGAGGTAAATGGTTGTAGCGGTTGATGTCTTTGTGTCACGGCTGGGGCAGCAGTCATGTGGTGTGTGGGAAAAGGACTCAAATGCAGGCACTGAGATGCGAGGGAGATTTATTATAAATGACAGAACACAAAGTGGGGATGGCAAAAACAGAGCTTAGGATAATCTACACTGGGAGAAACTAAACAGTAGAACGGAAAACCTGAACACGAAGGGGAACAGCAGGGAGAGCACACAGTGGATTCACAGAGAGGTTCACAGACAGGTTCCAGGAGACGTACACAGACCGACCAGTAATGAGCACACAAGTTCACACAAGATAAATACACACAGAGGGACACTGGGAAATCACACACAGGTGGGAGACACAGCTGGACCTGATTAACCTGACGAGACAGGGGAAACACTAACATCAGGAACCAACAGGGGGAGCACCAACCCAGAAACCCAGAACCAAAAAAAATCACAAAACACAAACCATCCCAAGGCAAGAGCACGAGTCCACAAATAGTAATAATAATAGTCACAATAATAATAATAATAATAATAATGATGATAATAATAATATTACTTCAAACCAAAATCACTGCAGACTCAGGACCATGACACTTTGTTTTTGGGTTTTTTTTTTTTGCAATTTTTGCACACTGCATTTTATGTATTATGTATGAATTAATTGCATATTATATGTCATAGGTAGCACCAAGGTCTGGGAGGAATGTTGTCTCATTTCACTGTGTACTGTACCACTGCTCATGGTTGGAATGACAATAAATCCACACTGAAAAAATGGGAATTGGCAGGCTTTTGAATTTGCACAAATGAATTTAGTTAATGCTACACACGCCTTTCATGTTTCTCTTATTTACATGATTGAATAAAGTACCATTTACTTGATTATAAACAATACTGAGACTACTCATTTTTCTTGCATTGATTTAAAGTGACTAAATTAGAAAACTAAAACCATTGTAATCATGTTTGACCACAACCGGAAATGATGCAATATATTCAAAGACAACAACTAAATATGATTGGATAATAAGATCTAGAGTCTTATCCAATAAGACAACAACATAATTTAAGGAGAGCGCAATTGACCACCAGATTGTGGAAGACTGTTTAGCCACATGCAACCTTTGGCACTGAGTCAGGCATACTGAGAAGGTAAGTAATTTAAATACATTTGTTTTAGTTGGGTACGTTTTCACAGAATTGTTGTAGTGCATGCTATATGAAAAGTAATCTGTAATGCATCTACATGTTGTTTTTACAGTGCTAGCTAAAGTTGGTATTAGCTTTGTGGCTAAAGCTGAAAAATAGTAACAAATTGCACATAGTCGGGAGAAAGCAGCTGTTGTCGGTCAGATATGGAATTTATGTATGTGACACAGAGCACTGGTGTTTTTGATGGCTTAGCAAGTTAAAACGTCACTGAGAGAGCGCAATAGTGTTTGTGTTACTCGTGCTAGTTATGGCTACAGTGGCTAATTAGTCTGGCTGTAACCGTCAGAGTTTAAGAAGCTCGGAGCGCCACAGTGCCATAGCTTAATTCTTGCTGCTGATACGCACTCAAGTTATAATAAGGATCCTGCCACCTTAGACGTGGGTTTAAGAACCTGTGCCCATAAATGCCAAATCATTTTTCCATTTAGTCATTGTTTTAGGTGAAGTGTCACTTACTTGACTATTCTATTGGTCAAGCCCAAATAATACAGCAGATATCTACAAGGAGACAAGTTTGTTCAACAGAGTATGTCTTATTAAGTGATGTATTGTGAATTTTCCAACACTGTCCTAACAAAAATTAGGACCCTTTTTTCCCCCTTTTTTTCTACTTTGTGTAGAACATATGCGAGCTGCTTCTCAAAACATTATGTATAAATGAGAGAAAGATTGGTACTTTAAAGAAACCATTAATGCTCTTCTGGACTGGAATACCTTCTTTCAATTAAAATTAATGTTTTTTGTGATGGTGGAATTTTTACCTTTATGATCACAGAAGTCAAAACATCAGATGATGACAGCTTACCATCTAAACTCCTCATCTCTTGGCAAGTCTGAATTAGAGGTCTCAGCTGTATCGGCCTTTCTAGTGGATTTGCTTAAAGAGGAGATATCTTAAGTCATTAGGTACATATTCCCTGACATTCTAGAGGTCAACCTTGCACAGTGTGTGACATTAAAGGGCATAACTTATAGAAAGGGAATGGTACTGGCCCAAAGGGCAGCAGGTGGATTGCCAGAATACTGAAAAACCATATCTGCATTGTACCCACAGCATATTCTACATTGTCAGAGAGCTTGGTGGCTGGTACAGAGAGCACGACAGAGCTTTTGAGCTCAGCCCAGTATCCACAAGAATATTCACTCTCGTTTCACTCTGTGAACTCCTTGATACGCATCCATTGGTTGACTATAAGATTGGATCAGTCCACATTGTGACTTTAAAAAGGCATATAGAAATAAAAGGTGTTCAGATAAGTGTAATAGGTTCAGTCGCATGTATTTCATTAGATAAGTTCTTTTTTTTTTAAGTCTGATCTTTATAACTTTGACTATTGGGTATGGATAGCTGTATGAAAACTAAACTGAAATGATTCTTTCTGAATCTCTGATATGTAATTCTTTTTTGCCTACAGAGTCCTATGGTCCTAAAGACTGTCTTGGCTGACGGAACCTGTCAAAGGCTCAATCTCTAATGGAGCACCTGAATCAACTGAGGATCTCATCGTTGAAGTCAAGAGACAGGGTGGTCTTCAGGGCAGTTTCAGACTTCAGTTTATGGATTCCTTGTTTGGGAATGCGTTTCTTAACCTTACCTCGGTTTCAGAAGTAGCAGACAAAGGGACTCTTAAAGCTATTGACATGTCAAAGCCCACCACATGGACATAAAAAAAGAGTAACAGAGTTGGTGAAACTCAAGATGGAAAAGACTTTTTCATACAGAAGACATGAAGTTGTTCGTGATGCACCAATGGTGGAGGCTTTCATGGCAAGATGGCCTGCTCTATTTGATTTCCATGAGGTAAGGTTTGCCTCATACACGGTGTTCTGGTGGTATTAGCCTAAAATGGTTAAGGCACAGTTGTTGTTTGACAGCCCATTTCTTCAGCATGAGTGATTGCAGCCTTCTTCCAGGTATTAAACCTTTGAAGCTCATTCCTCTGTGCTCATGTTTTCAGATCAACGCTGAGTTTAAGAGAATTGCCACCATCCCCCCTCAAACAAAGTTCCTGGCTCAGCTGGATCTCCACTTGGACAACCTGGTGAAGTTGGTCAACAGAAGAGGAGAGCTTGGACTAATATTGGAAAGAATTGTGGCACAAATGGATAATGTAAGTGATAAAGCCTCAACACTCACTTAACATGATCCTCTTTGGATGAAACTTTATAATTGTGGAAGATTTCAAATGTTTTCCCATCATAAATTCTCTCATTTTGTATTTTTACATCTGCTTGTTTTTTTAACCTTCAATTTGTCAACTTATTAATTGCCAGTAAACCTATTATTAATTTGTGTGCCTTTACTTTAAAAACATTCATGTAAAGTACACTATTAAAACTTAAATGAAGGACAAGGGATGAATGAAGATGCTAATTACATACATTTCATTTCAGTGTGAAGATGATGATGCTGAGTGTGTCAAGGGAGTGTGTATCTACATGGGTGAAGACCCTGGCATGCTTATCCGGGAGTCTGTGGTATGTACTTGTCTTTTTTTGTCTTTTTTTTTTACTTTCCACAGTGTGTCATATTACTTACTTGGCATGAAATGACTAACATGGCTTCTTTTTTACAGGGCATGGAAGAACATGCCATCAATGAGACTGTTGAAGACACCACTGTTCGAATTTACCTTCTTAACCACCTGCCGCCCACATATGTGGACATCACATTTTTGGTTATTTAGACCAAAATACTCAATTTTGCTCTACATGGGCCTGATATCCACTTACGAGGACATTATACTGCTACTGTTCTATCAAAATTTTAAATGAATATCCTCATTTGTGGCTCTCATTTTTCTTAAAAACAAAAATAAGGTAAAAAAAAAAATCTGGAAATTCTCTGTTTTTACATTCATCGGGCCCCAATATGCCCAAATATCAAAGAGAAATTAAAAATGCATGTCGTGGAAGAGTTCGGGTCTTAGGAGGTTAAAGATTAAGCTTCAGCAGAAGAACAAGAGTTGTCCTTGCAGGCATCAGGGTGGCGAAGAATTTGGATAATGAAGCATTTGCTGTGATAATGCTATTTGGACTCATGTATGCATTAAACCTTGCCTACCCTGCTGACCTCCGCTACACCTTTGACGTTTTCCAGAAGGTTTTCATGGAACTGGATGGAGCTAAACTCTCTAAAGTTCTTGCTTTTAAAAACATCTGTTTAATTGAGAAGTCAAAGACTGCACTTCTGCAATTCTTTGCAGTTTTTCATTTTGTGTTCAGTAACGTTATACTGCTTATCTTTTTATTGCTTTCCCCTCATGTGACTGCAATGCAGGAAGATTTTTCTTTCTGGTATCATGTTGTAAGAAATTTTTACTGATGTTTTTTAGCAATATGTTCTGAGTCAACCTTAATATCCTGCTTATATGTTTAAAAGGAAGATTAAGATTCATGTAGGTGTTTGGTATTAGTTATGTAACAATGTCATTTAAGGCTCAACTTAGTTGAAATCTTGTACAGGTAAATACTTGTACAGAAGCTGAAACTGTTGTCAAATAATACACAAGTTATATTTGTGTAAATCTGTTTATTCATAAAAGCGTGTTGCTTTTTTCAGGTAGTCTTAATTTAGTTTAAATTTTCAATTGTGTAATTGATACAAATGTTATATGTAAGAGATGACAGGATCATCTATAAGCACTTTGTTTTATTTGCTGCTAAGGTCAGTTTTTTGTGAAATATTTGCAAATGTTTTAAATTTTTCTTTTAGTTATTTCTGCAGGCTATCTTTAAAAATGTGTTAACAAGTTTATATGGATGTGATTTTGGACTTGTTCAAAGCTTGCTGCTTTCACTGCTGTTACAGTTTAATAAAGGTGAATTGTTCAGTAGCACTCACAGTCTTTGCCTTTTTTGTCAATAATGATCACTTAATATTTCAATTGAAAAAATCAAGTAGGATTTAAAGCCATAATTTGTGTTGCAGGGACATAATTGCAATGTGTTTACATTACACAATATCATTGCGTACCACTGGCAATTAAAAATAAGTTGATGTTAAACATTAAAATGTATTGACATTATGCAATACATTGATATTATGGTAACAGATTAATATTAGTACATCAAACATGATTTTTTAAAGTAATCTGATGTAAATAAAATACTTTGATTTGACAAGCATTAATTACTTCAGGGAAAGTGGAAAATTAAGTCAGTCATACTTATTCATATTATGTGGGACCGATGTACACAATAAAATCAAGTAAATTGAAAGAACTTTTTTTTCAGTGCACTTGACTTGACTTGTATTCTGAATACTTTGGATTACTTAATATATTGTCATGCTTTTTACAACTACATGAATGTACTCTTGCTTTGTGATATATTACTGTTACTAAAGGCTACTCGCTACTGAGCTAACATTGCTAGCTGGCGTTAGCTGAGTTTAGTTCACTAACTGCTTTCAGAACTGCACATGATTACTTGCAGCGAGCAGGATGTCAATGCTATCCATCAAGTCTAACAGTCTGCAGCCTATGAGCTAACCTTAGCTAATGCCACCTAACAATGTTAGCTCGTGGTGAGTAGCCTTCAGTAATAGCAATACATCACACAATAGTTCATCAAAGATACTGAACAAGGTAGTTGCAGTAGGCTAATGTTAGTTTTTAAAAATGAACTTACTTCCAGATGCTTCTTTATGTTGGAGGTGGAGTCTTTTGACACTGAGAGGAGCTTGGTTGCTGGCAAAGAGAGTTTGCTTTCAACAGTCAGATTTCGCCCATCCCTTTCTTCTTTAAATATGAAGTGGTGTTGGGATTTCCAAGTAAGAAATGCATTCCTGCCCGTGCACTGCTGGCTCTGTTGTGCTGGCTTCGGGTCCATTGTGTAACTGACACCACCAACATTAACAGGATGCTTACATTAGAGCCTCTTATTCCATGTTTTGTTTGATTTTCCGACAATGCGTGGAATTACCAAAATTACAGAGGGGATAGATAGGGAATAGCCTAACACAGGGGTTGGCAACCTGCGGCTCTTTAGTCCTTATAGTGCGGCTCTGCGTGGTTTGGGAAAATAAATTAGAAGTATTTAGCTGAAGTGTATTTTGATTATGTTAGTTCTTTTTTTTTAACTTGTACTTCTAAATTGGAAGATTATTGTGATAGGCCCTAAATAAATATAAAAATAAAATTATATTCTATTATTTTTTTCATTGCTCAAAATAAGCGTCACACTCGCGGAAGACGGTGTACCCGCAGAAACGCCGTGCACTTATCGAGACTTTCAACCCCAGGTAGGCCAATTATGGATCTTCAGATCCACATAATGTCAGCAGCTGTTCTCCACCGTGAACTATGTTAAAAACAAACACCGCTCACGCCTCACAGATGACAGCTTACAGTCCTGCATAAAGATGAAAGTGAATTCGTACAGCCCCGATTTGCAGACACTGTGCTTAGAGGTTCGGGAGCAGAAGTCCCGTTGTAAACATATCATGGCAGACCCGGCGATGTTTCCATGAACATGCTTTTCAGCATCTCTTTATTGACCACTTTTCACACACGGTTGCTGTACGCATACAGACGTTACAGCGGCGAGGCGTGATTGCGGGTGCCGCTCAGGTGCGTCCGCCTCCCCTGCAGCGGTGCTGCAGACCACGCCCCGCCACACACATTAACCTGGTAAAATACATATTTAGGCAGAATTTTGCAAATATCTATTTTTCATCTTTTAGCAGCATAGAGCTTTTTTTTTCCAATTATTTTTTAAAAGTCAGGTGAATTTTAGCTGAGTTATGAAGCTCCTTGAGGCGACTTTTGTTGTGATTTGGCGCTATATAAATAAAATTGAATTGAATTGAATTGAATAGGTCAAGGCTCCAAAAGCCCAAAGGCGTTATAAGCGTGGCGGCTCACGACAGTTTTTGTTTGCTACATGGATCATTTTAGTTTAGCTGGGTGTCTTTCCTTTTTTTATATTTCTTTAAGAGTTCAAAATGTGTTAATTACATAAATAAAATGTAACACTTCATGGATTTTATAAGCAACATGCCTTAGTTGTTCAAACAAAGCATAAAGGTAAAAAACAATATATACAGTGTTATCTTCATTTTAGATGTCAAAAAGTATTTGCGGCTCCCAGTGTTTTCTTTTGTGTGGAAACCGGGTCCAAATGGCTCTTTGGGTGTTAAAGGTTGCAGACCCCTGGCCTAACATATGAAACAGTAAAAGACCGGAATGTAATTTATTTCAACAACCTAACTGGATTCTAATTATCACCTTTTTAAACAGTAACTGTAACGGAAAACAGTTAGTCATATTTTGTATTTTAAATAAATAATGCTGGTACATGTATTCCATTACCCCCCAACACTGCTCACCCCTCCCCTGGAGAGAAGGGAATTTTCTAGTAGCACTTAGTCAAACACAGTGTCCAGAAAAAACTAGCAGTGCCTAACCAGTGCCTAAGGTATGAGGTAAGCATCAAACTGTGACACATCAGTTACTTTTCCATAGTCCACACAAAACCATACTGACCCATCTTTGTTTACCACAAGAACTATGGGGCTACACCAAACACTGTGTGATTCATCTATTACTCCCATCTCTAGCATACCAGCCAATTCCTTCCTTGCCTATGTTCAGGCAATATTTTGGGCTGTGACCACACTGTTACCTCATAGAGCACCACCCAAAATGGTGCTCTTTGACAGTGGCACTATCAGGCAGGGGAGAGAACCCATCTGCAAAGCGCAGGATGGAGAGGCTCAAGGACAACATGAACAGAAAGGCCCAGTCAGCCACTGGATTCAGACCAAGAATCTTTTCGCTGTGAGGTGCTGATGCATCACTACATCACTGTGCTGCCCTTCTGCAGATTCTCAACTGAAATTATTTATAAAATGTCTCTTTCTAACAATTTACAAAATGCCAAAGAGTACTGATAAAAATACACTTTTAGTTTACTGTTGCCCTTTAAAAATGTCATGCAATACTTGTGTCATCTTCTTGTTCAGTCAAAGTTCTGGTAATATTCAATGAGTAACGTGTTCTATGCGTTCTGCTAAAGAAAGAATGTGTACAGGCCACCAGGAACAGATGTACAGTTTGTGTCTCTATCATGAAGGCTGAAAGCTGCGAGAATGTTAATTTTATGATCTATTTATTTGTGTATTTATGTATAAATGTGTGTATTTATTTATTTACTTATTTGTGGCATACATAATTTCAGGGGCATCTATCGAACAGGTTCCAGAAACCTTTTCATTTCACAGTCCAGCAAGGCCAGCAAGGAATGAAAAAACGAAATTGGGAATTCAAGCGATTTATTTCTAAAATGTATGTAATTATATTGGTTATTTCAGGTTTATTTTTACATTGTATAACTTTAATTGATTCTCAGAAGAAGAGTTTATAAATTAATCTCACATTTAGAGTATCCCTGTTACAGAATTTCTCTAAAAACCAGACACAGTGTAAACAAATATTTCATCACAGTAATCACTGTTTCCGGCTTAAGATAAAGGTTTTCTTGTCATGTAGAATTCCATTACTGTCTTCTTTACCAAAACCTTACGGGAAGCAAAAATCAACAGTTTGGAGAGGAATTATCAGGGCTGTTTTTAAAGAATGAAGATTCAAAGTGATTAATGAAAAGTAATATTTTATGGCAATTAAAATGATTAAAGCTGGAGGGTTTTTTGCTGTTAGTCTGAATTGCACCAGGAATGAGGTGGCAAAGAAGATGAGAAGCAAACTGCATTAGTAAGTTGAGGAGAACTGTATTAAAATGCAAATGTACATCTGTTAATAGTTCTTCAAAAACCAATAATCCCCTACAGTCAGTCATGTGTCAAAATGGTTAATGGAAAAATATCCCAGAGGCACGCAAGGTCCTTTTCCATTCCGCTTTTGATTAAAGCAGAAATTCTCTTCAGGGAAAAGCACAGTTTAGGTCAGGATGGGATTGGCAAAGATGGCTTAATGTGGGCAGGAACCCAAATTCATTGTTCTGAATCCCCTATTTCACAGAAACGTGTGTCTTCTCAAGGGAAGACCTCTTGTCATGAACATGACACAATACCAGGCTTTATATCAGATCTGCAGTTATTACCAGCATTTTTCATACAGCTGAAAAGGACCCAACCTGTTTTAAAAAAACACTGACATGAAATAAAGTTATGTATTAATAAACTGAGATGGAGGGGGTTAGGATGTTTTAGCGCAAAGATCAGTAATTTTATTTTTTTGTAATTGTGATTACTAAATGATGAATTATCCATACAAAGCCAAAAAAGTAAAAGTTGTTGGTTTTAAAGATCAGGCAAACAAATAGGCATATTACAAAACTAAGTAATATTGTATAGAATAGCAGAGTCAACCTACCTGCGTAGTTCAAAACAATGCATTTTAGCATTCATATTATTATAATACATCAACCTTATATATTTTTTTTTTTACCTTGTCTGGATTATAATCACAAAGGCTTAACACAATCAGAACTGCAACGCTTTGTTGTGTTTGATGTACCACATTTGTATAAAATACATCCATACATTAAGCTTCTGTCAAACATATTGTATTTTGCAATAAATTATGGAATTTTCTTTTTGCCTTGTGGGGTACAGTGAGTAAAAGCTATTAATTGGTACACTACTATTGCAACAACTAATAAAAAGATTGGCACCATATCTTGTATTTAGAAAAAAAAGGTCCCCAGGGAATGTAAACGTGCGAGTGCCACTGTGAAGCCTCAAGTTTGGAATTTTGGATGTAACCATTTTTTTCTTTTCTTTCTTTTTTTGTCATTAGATATGGACACAAGGGCAGAGCTGAGCAGTTGGTAACTAAGGCTACACCTCAGTAACGTGGATAGCAGAGTATATCCAAGTTTATGAATCAACCAAAGTCCAAGACAGATTTTGACAGTCTCACTCTTAGACTATCACAACTGGAAAACACAAAAACAGTTTTATTTGTTGTTTGCTGTGCCTTACACACAGTTCTTTTGTTTGAATTCTTTTTATGTAATTTAATCATTTAGGTGGTTGACTTCAATAGAGTAACTGCATTATATTCGTTATTGCTGCTGGAAACCTTACATCACTGGAATTTCTTGTCAATCATATATATTTAATCTCTGTAATATTGTAGATATTTATAAATACGTTTTTGTATATATTAGAGCTATTTTTATACTTTGTAATATATTGAATCATTTAATTTAGTTCGATCTGTTACTGTTCTTATTGTCTTGGAGCAACTGTAACCACATAATTTCCTTGGGGATTATTAACGCATTCTGATTCTGATTCTAACAAGGGGAAGTCATCTTTAGAAGCATTGTTTGAATTTATTCCTAAATTGACTAGAACAAAACTATACTAACTGAACATTCTATCTTGTGAGGCAAGTAAAAAAGTAATTTAAAAAAACGAATACACTGTTAAGTAGACTAAAAATGGTGACCTCTTACTACAGAGTCCATTTCTTAACTAATCAAAAGTGAAGTGCTTGGTCCTCTAGTTTAAAATGCTGACACTGGAGAGAAGAGATGGCTCTGACAATCCAGACAAATAAAACAAACCAAGACAAATAAATGTAACCAATAGACAGAATTTAGATGTTGATCAAATAAATAGCAAAACAAGCAAGCAAATGACACTGTTCTGTGTACTAAAAGTGTATGTTGCATGGCTGCCTTTTCAAGTCATCATTAAACTGTAGTTACCAAATGTCAGTATAATAAAAATGATCAGACATAGGAATTTGCTTTCTTTTGTTGCAACAACAGGATTTCTTATTTTAAAATAAAGCATCTGACAAGATCTACAGTGTATGTATAAACAGTGCCAACAACACCATCTACAGTCCCATTCTTTGCCATTAGACCATGGCGAGTTCTCGGCTATGAAACTGTAAGAGGGTAATGATTATATCGTCTTCAACAATACAAATCCAGAGATTCAGAGATTTGTAAGCTCTGAAAATTTTTCTTCTTGTAATTCAGGTAAACTAATGCTCTGTGTACATAGACTGTGGTTGTATATACTGTAATTCATGCTTTGGAGCTGGTATGAGATGTGCTTATGTGCTTTATTAATAGTCAGAATTAATGAAAATAAAATCAGGAAACGTAACTAATCCCCACGGGGAAATGGCCTTTTTACCATGGCTCAAAATAAATTATATATAACCTGAAATGTAGTAAAAGAATTTAAAACAACTAACAAATATTTTACGGCAAACAACATATCAAATGCAAAGGCACACTGAGTAGAAAATGGCTCTCAAAGTATAGCTGGGGCTCAGGAATTATCATGGCCTGCCTGTTTATGGAAAGGTCAAATGTCAGTGAGCAAGATAGTGTCTTAAATTGCCCCAGTGTATAGTCAGTTATAGTTGAACGAAGATTATGATAAAAAGAGCTTTGAATCTGTATATAAGTACCTGTATATTTACTTTAAAGTAACAGTAGCATAGTACCACAGACACTGAAGAACGTAACAACCTAACAACAAAAATGGAATCACAGCTAATAATTCTTTTAAATAATTTAAAAGAAAAACAAGGTGTTGCATGACACAGCTGAAGTAAACTTGTGAGATATAAAAGTGACTTATGAGGATTACATTAAGTGCATTTGTATGTCAGGGTCTAGAGATCAGGCCATTAGGTGGGTTTTTATTTAAAAAAAAAAAAAAAAAAGCTTTAGTAATTGATGATATCTTCATATCGTTATAATGCCTGTTAATTTTGAGAACAATTAAAACAATTGTATAAAACAGCTTATACAGGTTTTTTTTTTCAATTTTCCTTAAGCAATTGCACTTTATTAAAAAAAGTGATCAGTGTTTAGTGTCAGTTGGAATTAAGAAGTTCTGTTTTGTTATATATTTGCTTCTACACTGATGGTATTTGGTATATACCCTCCCTTGCTTGTTAAAACTGAGGATTGAGGGTAAAGTTTTGGGAGGCAGCTTCTTAATGAGGACAGCTATAAAAGTACCCCACAGACCTCCAATGAAAACACAAACCTGGCATCCACTTTAATTACTGATAAATTGTGAGCCAGCAAAAGGCAATGGATTTCCCTTCCCTAGAGGCTCTAATCTGTTTAAAGCTGAGTACTGATCCTAACTGCCGAGTTGGAGGATTTGATAGCAGGTGCCACTGTGAAGTCCCACAACAGACGCTATCAGTCTTGCATCCCAGTCTCCACATCTCCCGGGGACTGAATTACAAGCTTGCCTCTGTGTGTCCAAATTTCTGCCATGTCTGATCATTCAAATCTGCTTGATCACACATGGCACTAGATTAATTATAGTCAGGCACACTGCTTATGTGTTCTTATGTTGTCCCTGTTAGTGTGAAGGAAATGTTGAGACAGACTATTTACACATGCACTGTTTGTACACTGCACAAATGTGAAAATCCAAAGCTGTTTAATTTAGCACAGTGCACACTAAGTGCTTAATCAGTCATTTCGTTAGCCTCAGGAAAAACAGAATTTTGTATACTGCTTAAAAAAATATTAGTAAACCGATAAAGAAAATTAATTGCTACTAAAGACTATTACCGTTAACTACTTCATTGTATTATTATACATAAAAACTGTCTTATTGCAGAGTGTCATTGTAAAGTGTAATAACAGTCTCTGCAGTTTCCATTTTAATGTCAAATTCATAACTGCATTCACTGATTGTGACACATTTGTCACACATTCTAGAAAACTGTCAGTACAACCTGTCATTTGGTATAATCTAATTTCTGTTTTTGGATCTATATCCACCACCTAACTCTATTATAACAGATATATATCATATACATGTCAATAATGTAAAGTCTGTTAGGGTCCCCTGGTCTTGGAACCAGGACTTTGCATTTCTGTAGGGTTTTGTGATTCTTCATAGTTTTTAGAATCATGTGTGTTTTGTTTAGCTTCGTTTTTATATTAACATTGTTGTAGGTTTCCTTTAATTATTTTGTATTTGTTGTCGTTTATTTTCAACTTAATCTAGGTTTTGTAATATTTAGTTATAATTTTTGGTCTATATCTGTTTCCCTATCCGTTTCGCTTTGTCTGTCTACACTCTCTGTGCCCTGTCTCTGTGGCTGTCCCCCCCGGATACATCAGCTGTCCCAGCTACACAGGCCAGAGAAAGGTAGGCTCTCTCCATCGCTCTACACCAACCAAGAACCAATGCTGAGTGAGAAGGACTTGTTGTGTCTAGAGATGGCACGATACCACTTTTTGATGTCCGATACCGATACCGATATCATAAATTTGGATATCTGCCGATACCGATATGAATCCCATATAGTGTGTTTTTTAATCAATAAAACTGTTTTTTTTTTTAATATCTTGCTGCATTTTGTATAAGTTCATACTCAAGTTTAAATAAACAACAACACTAAAGCTATTCTGTTATATCTGTATGTAAAAAATATACCGCACCCAAAATATTTCATAGTTCAGCAACACTGATCAATCTAATAAACTTAAACCTACTCCATCCTCCCTGTTCTGGTATTTTAAAGAGTACTTAGCAGAAATATTAAGCAACCTAACTAATAGGGTTGCAAACTCCCAGCAAAAAAAAAATAGGGAACCACCCCCCACCCTCCACCTCATGATGCTTAATCAACGTAATCAACTTTAATTTGATGCAGGGTGAAAAAAAATGCACAGAAATAAATTATTTTTCAAGAATAATTAAATAGATTCAACATCTTTCTTCAACAGAATTGCAGACTGCACAGATGGTACCTTCCCAAAGGAAAAAGTACTATAGCTTACTAGGGTATATTAGACTTAACAGTTACTATATACAGTAATGGACTTCTATACATTTTACATCAGATTAAAACTTTGGGTGTAAGATTCAGATAATTATTTATTAAAAGCTAGACATTTTAAATGAGAATAAGAAAGAAAAGTATGTCTTTGTGCCCCCTTTTCCCTGTTCATGCCCTATCGGCCCCCCTGGCTAAACTTTGCTAGATCCGCCCCTGCACAGTTACCAGCCGTCAGCTACGTAGAAAAGGATCCTGGTGTAGAAAGTAATATTAAATAAATTCTAACACCAGCTTATCAAGGTTAAACGTGCTGCTGTTGTTCAGCCGCTGGTTTCCTCTTTCTGGTGCAAAGTGGGCCAAAAACAAAGAAGAGAGACGGACTCGCGACAGAAAAGCCGATCAGCTGATCATTGATCAGTTTCATGATTGAAGTAGCAGCAGGAGAGGGAGAGAGAGAGAGAGAGGCAGTCGTTAAGCTTAACGCGGGAATGCTTTACAAACATTCAGAGATGAACTTACACACTTGCTTTACTTCTCTCTGGGATAACTTCCTCGGAGATGAAATGCTCGTTTGCTAGCGAGGCTCCAAATACACACAGCCGCTCTATCACGTGAGCGCACTGCTCCAACGTGCTACGGTTATGAGCCGAGTTACGCCGTGTCGCAAGTTTTGTGAGGTGCTTTTTTGATATTTAATGGATCGGATTACATTTTTTATTTCTCTCCGATATCCGATCCAGTAATTTACGTCAGTATCGGACCGATACCGATACGTAATATCGGATCGGTCCATCTCTAGTTGTGTCCTGCTCTTTCTAAGTCTGGGGGGGAAAAAAACTGTGCTGTGCCACAAAATCTGTAGAGACTGAGACTGAGATGGCTGATTATAACACATCCTACAATTATAGATACAGAGAAAAGCACTTTGGTGACAGTGGGAAGGAAAAACTCCCTTTTAACAGGAAGAAACTTCCAGCAGAACCAGGCTCAGGGAGGGGCGGGGCCATCTGCTGCGACCGGTTGGGGTGAGAGAAGGAAAACAGGATAAAGACATGCTGTGGAAGAGAGACAGAGATTAATAACAGATATGATTCGATGCAGAGAGGTCTATTAACACATAGTGAGTGAGAAAGGTGACTGGAAAGGAAAACTCAATGCATCATGGGAATCCCCGGCAGCCTACGCCTATTGCAGCATAACTAAGGGAGGATTCAGGGTCACCTGGTCCAGCCCTAACTATATGCTTTAGCAAAAAGGAAAGTTTGAAGCCTAATCTTGAAAGTAGAGATAGTGTCTGTCTCCTGAATCCAAACTGGAAGCTGGTTCCACAGAAGAGGGGCCTGAAAACTGAAGGCTCTGCCTCCCATTCTACTTTTAAATACTCTAGGAACAACAAGTAGGCCTGCAGTGTGAGAGCGAAGTGCTCTAATAGGGTGATATGGTACTACAAGGTCATTAAGATAAGATGGGGCCTGATTATTTAAGACCTTGTATGTGAGGAGCAGGATTTTGAATTCTGGATTTAACAGGAAGCCAATGAAGAGAAGCCAAAACAGGAGAAATCTGCTCTCTCTTTCTAATCCCTGTCAGGACTCTTGCTGCAGCATTTTGGATTAACTGAAGGCTTTTCAGTGAGTTTTTAGGACATCCTGATAATAATGAACTACAGTAGTCCAGCCTGGAAGTAATAAATGCATGAACTAGTTTTTCAGCGTCACTCTGAGACAGGATATTTCTAATTTTAGAGATGTTGCGCAAATGGAAGAAAGCAGTCTTACATATTTGTTTAATATGTGCGTTAAAGGACATGTCCTGGTCAAAAATGACTCCAAGGTTCCTCACAGCATTACTGGAGGCCAAGGTAATGCCATCCAGAGTAAGAATCTGGTTAAATACTGTTGGAGTCAAATTGTTAAATGTTGTCATTGTGTTACTTGAATTTGTAAGTCTTAGTTCAAACAGCATGATTAAAGACATTCTTTTGTTTCTGTTGACCTCCCCAGCCTGTTGGTGGGGGAGGCTGTAGTGTTTTATTATAGGGGACATCCTATGTGACGGTTCTGTTTCTTATTTAGTGAGGATGTTTTAATTCCTGCCATTTTTGACCTCACCTGTGTTTGTGCATGGTGAAACCTATAGAGGGGTTAAGCCATATACAGGGTGGGGGAGATGATCCTTTTGTGGGCAGGAGGTCACACAAACGCACCCCTAAACTCAAACACACACACACTCACGTGCACCTACACACACACACTCACGTGCACCTACACACACACACACACGTACAGATGCTCGCACACACACACACACTCCCACATGCATACACACACACATACACACACGTGCTTACACGTGCACACACATACACACATGGTACCTTATCTTTTAGAACCATAGGTGGGGTTTACAATGGGTGGTGCTTGTGCGTAATGTAACTGTTTTCAATAAAAGGCAGCAAGCGGAGGCCGGGGTCGAAGTCGTCGGTGGTTGGATTCAGAGTGCTTTTCTGAGACACCGACCGGGGCTTCCCTTGCGCAAGTAAAATCGATCGATCGCTGATTGTCTTGCTTCCTGGCTTCGTTAACAGGAATAAGTTTCTAAACCACTGGGGCCCGTGGAAGCGCAGACCCAACAGATACCACATTTCTAAGATTTTCAGGGCCGAGTACAATAACTTCAGTTTTATCTGAATTAAGAAGCAGAAAGTTAGCGGCCATCCACGTCTTTATGTTTTTAAGACATTCCTGCAATTTAACTGATTGGTGTGTGTTACCTGGCTTCATGGACAGATAGAGCTGCGTGTCATCTGCATAGCAGTGAAAATGTATGCTATGTCTTCTAATGATGCTGCCTAAGGGAATGGTAAATGGCCTGTATTTGTATAGCGCTTTTACTAGCCCCGCCTAAGGACCCCAAAGCGCTTTACATACCCAGTCATCCACCCATTCACACACACATTCACACACTCGTGGAGGCAAGCTACAGTTGTAGCCACAGCTGCCCTGGGGCAGACTGATATGTATAAGCATGTATAATGTAAATAGAATTGGTCCTAGCACTGAACCCTGTGGAACACCATAATTAACCTCAGTGGGTGAAGAGGACTCTCCATTTACTTGAACAAATTGGAGTCTATTAGATAGATATGATACAAACCACTGCAGTGCAGTACCTGTAACACCTACAGCATGTTCTAATCGCTCTAATAGGATATTATGGTCAACAGTATCGAACGCTGCACTGAGGTCTAGCAGGACAAGCACAGAGATGAGTCCACTGTCAGAGGCCATAAGAAGATCATTTGTAACCTTCACTAAAGCTGTTTCTGTGCTGTGATGAGCTCTGAAACCTGACTGAAACTCTTCAAATAAGCCATTCCTCTGCAGATGATCTGTTAGCTGTTTGACAACTACTCTTTCAAGGATTTTTGATATGAAAGGAAGGTTGGAGATTGGCCTATAATTAGCTAAGACAGCTGGGTCTAGAGATGGCTTTTTAAGTAAAGGTTTAACTACAGCAAGCTTCAAGGCCTGTGGTACATAGCCGATTATTAGAGATAGGTTGATCATATTTAAGACTGAAGCATTACTGTTGCCATCGCTGGCCGCCTACCAAGTGATCACAAACCTGTGAACCTGTTCCCTCATCTTCACAGGTTTCCTTTTTGCGTCAATGGACTCCCGGTCGGCCTTCAGAGTTGCACCTGATCTCCAGAGTCCTGCGTTTGGGAACCACACAGCAGCCATGATACAGTCCTATTAGTTATTCTAGAGATGTTTAATATATGTGTGACCAAACCTCAATAAGCACACACATATGTATTTATGAGATACCACCAATTTATTTAAAATTACCATTTTTGTGCCTCTATTTGTTGCTCATGTTTTAGGCAACAAATCTTGTGTTAGATGGGGTACGACTCATCACACAGATATCCAAGATAATGGAGAAACATTAACATCTGCTTAATGTTATGAAAGGTTCAATTTTGAATGAAAGCTGAGTCTTTTCCTATACTTTTTGCAGTTCAGTTTATTATAATAAAATTTCCCTTGCCATTGTAGCCCTTTGTCCTACAAAGATGGGTATGATGATTTGTCGCAAACCTTCAACATATCATTACTGATTTAATTAACTCACACATACCAGAATTCAATTGATAAAATTTCTGATTTTTTTAATCCATCTCCATCCTCCATCCTTCCCCCAACCCAGTAAAGAAAATTTAAGTCAATACTTTTATTATATTCAGTCAGTTCTAAATCTTCTGTACATGATTTCTGTTTTCATGAAATTCACACCTAGGGCGGCAACATCATTTTCTGTGTTAGAGGAACCAAGAACAAGCATAAATGGACTTTCAAGAGGACTTAGCAGAGGTGGTCAAAAACACAGCTCATGGGGCATATACAGAAGCAGCATAATTTGGATAAACTATGTACAATACAAACCATTCATACAAATTAAGCTCTAATATATAGAATTCAATACATTACATTTGCTATATTAATTGACAATGAACAAGTCTTATCCCCAAGAACCCACTGATCAGTCAGTTAATCCGAAATTTTGTCATTTCAGAAAAGGCCAGTCATCTAACCATCTACTCAGTAGCTGGTTAGGTTCGTTATTTCAAAAACCACTCTAATGATGACTAAGAACTGATCATCTTACACTATCTGAAAGTCTGTTATTAACAGGTTTTCTTGACTGACTGTAGAAGAAGCCAGCCTGTTTCCACCTCACCCATTAAAACTACCTCACATTTCTAACAGCACCACACTCACATTTGAATCTTTGTTGTCATCCTCAGGCTCTTGTTCTAATAACAATTCAAGGATAGTTTTTATTCTTTTTAAACAAGGAGCTAAGTTTTTCTTTTCATTATTCAGAATAAAACGCAGAGTGAAACTGGTACAGCAGGGGCAAACAGTCCATATACTATCAAGAGTTAATACACTGTATATTGAAATATGCTAAAAGAAAACAAGGTTATTAACGTTCAATTGGACTACAAGTGTGATGTTAAAATAACAACAAGAAAGAGTAGAGTTCAACAATGAATAATTCGTACTAGTACTAACCCAAGATGACCCAAAGGCCATTGCTTTCAACAAAATTCAGCTGGAATAAATCATAACTAAGTGATAAAATTCTAACTGGTAATCCAAGGTTACTTTTAAGCAGTTTACAATTTATATATAGCACATTTTGTAAGAACTGAAAGTTGCTCTTTGCTCTTTCAGAAGATTGAACAGGGGAATCATTTGAACATAGCTGATACTCTGGTATGGACATGTTAAAGGACAGAAGGGCTAACATACAAATGTCTCTGGCCTGGATAAAAGTCCTAGTCTGTTCTCCACTCGACCACTATGTAGTTTGTGAGTGTATGGAAATGTCAGCCAGAGGGAAAGTAGGGAGTGTCACTGTGGTAGTTGTAGTCTGGACACACTTTCTGCACCAGTTTGTAGTCGGTGCTGTAGAAGGAAATGAAGATGCAGATGACTTTGAATGGTTTGGAGCAAAGCCAGGAGACATGGCTCTGAGTTTGCTCCTGGTAACATGTCTTGGATGGGTCAAAGTTGCAGAGTGTGTTCTTGGCACCCTTCTCAACCTTCTCATATTCTATGCGACAGTTGAAGGACTTTGAGTCCTTGGCATCAATGACGGACTGCTGTGCTGCCACATCAAACTCAACTATCTTTGTTGGAGGGACCAAGCTAACAGACACATTGCCCTGCCCTGTGGAGTTGTGGCGAAAGTAGACACTGAAAGTGCCATTTCCATGATCCACAATCTTACCAGTGATTAGCAGGTTAAGTTTAACTGTCTTAATGTTAGAATGGAAGTCCCCCCAGCCAAACATCTTCTTAAACTTTCCTGTCTTGACCATAGGCCGTCGTTTAGCCCGTGGTCGTGAGTCCTGCAGGTCCGTGTAATTTCTCAGCCAATCCCAAAGATCCTGCTCCAAATAGGGCTCTGGAGTGTCATAGTGAAGATCCAAAGCTGTGCTGTTCTCCTTGCCTTGTAGAGTCTGTGATAGCATCCTACTGATGGACATTTCCTTATTACTTTGTGTCCATATATGCTTAAGCGTGGATTTCAGATTTCCTGATTTGACAATGTCTGTCTTTGAAGGATGAGCACTTGTAACCTGGGGAAGAGAGTAAAAAACATCCATTAGCTTAGAGTTTACATCAATATGAGGGGGCTTAATGCTACTTTAGGATCTAGATATCTATGAAATGAGCAAATTGCAAATGAGAAAACATTCCTTGCTGTCACCAGGTGCATATCTACACCAGTTAGTCACAACATTAAAAGTTTGAAAATTGAAAACGAGAAGAAAATATTAAAATTTAATGTTTTGTATTGAAACCTTGGACCCTGGTATTAATGTGGATGTTACTTTGACACACACCATCCAGAGAGTCCATACGCATCATAACACAACACCCAGAGGATCTTCTACAACACCGACCAGGGAAGCAGAAGAACATCATATGAAAAAGGCTATGAGTAAATGTGGTTATCCCAGCTGGACATTTGTCAGAACTGGTAAGAGACCTAAGGGTGCTCCAAGCGATCCAGGAGACAACTGCTGCCCAACCGAAAACCTTTATTGATCCCTTATGTGTCTGGAGTATCAGAACAGCTGAGATGCAGTTTCTCTAAATGCTGTGTCTCTATAGATTTCAAACCCCAAAAACCCTGTGTAAAAAGTTCACCACAAGGATCGTGTCCTACTGCCAAATACTTTGTATGCTCCCGTTTGTTAAAAATGCGTAAAATTATGTTTCTTGTGGCAACATTTTACAACTTGGCGCCATTAAAAAACAAAGAAACAAACAAAGAAACCCTAAATTGTCTAACCTAAAAGTAAGCTACACATTTCATTTTCTACACCCATGACACAACAGCCTATAGATACAGTAAGAATGCTAGATATTTGTGTCTCATTAAGTAAGACAAACCAAAATGAAGTCTGAACATGGTTTTTAAACATTGCTGCACAGCTCCTCCAACCTTCAAGCTGAATTAAAGTTTAATCTAACAAGTGAAATACCTATACAAACCATTTCTCTGTGCTGATAATAATGAAGTCAACAGTTTTCATAAGTGAGCACAATATGATAAAATGTATTCTTGTTTGTTTGTGTCTTTATTCATGGGTGGGACTCATCATGGGCTCCCGCCAATGGCCGAAAACACCAGCAATAATCAACGACCTCTTCCTGATGGTCTGTCAGGCAGTCATTAATTAAGGGAGTGGCTGAGGTCATTTTTTGCTGGATCAATGAATTACTTAGTTATGGACCTTGTGGCTCTGTGTGTTTTCCTCTGCTTCAGATTTCTTTTGATTCTGCATTTTGTGTGTTGGCCCAAAGATCAGTAAGTAGAAAATCAGTTTTCACTACCTGTCACTAGGCCCTGCTTCACAGCCTGTCTCATCACACAAAACCATCTAGGTTTTACACATACTGTTAAAATGAGAATGCATCTGCACGGTAAAGATGTCCTGTACTGTCCATCCATGTACTGTTCAACCCTTCTGCTTTAAAATGAGCTCTCATACTAAAACCTACTTGTCTATGTAAGTGTGCTTATGAATAAATTGACACTTTTTTTCAATTGGAAGAAACTTTTATTCCATCCATCCATTTTCTTGACCACATATTCAATTAAGGGCACAAGAAGACTGGACAGGGTGACAGCTAGGCCTGGGTATCGTCACTAATTCCTATAACTGATTCGATTCTGATTCACAAGGTCCCGATTTGATTCGATTCGATTTTGCATTAGAACCCTGCAGTAGATAAAAAACTGAAGAAAGGTTTTATTAGAGACATAGCTTTTGTAATTTGGCATACTTTGTAAAAATTTAAATTACACTGTACACAACAGTAGACTGGTGCGTAATAAGCAAACAAATAATGCAGAAAACAGATTTTATTTATGCTTGTTCAATGAATTTTGGTCGGAGAGTGATGAAACCTGCAGCTTCAGAATCTGTGAGATGTCAGCTTTTGCATAGATGCTGTTGGCGAACGGGGAGATCTGCGCTTTGTGTTTACATCTTTGTGTGGAATCTGCTTACCTGCTCTTTAATCATTTGCTGTTTTAGCTGTCTGGCAGTTGTTGAAACAGTTTTTTCAGCTTTAACCCTCTGGGGTCCAAGGTATAATTGGCCGTTTTTGACTACTTTTGATTTTACCTCTATATTTCACCTTTAAAAACTGTTTATTTTGCCTTGTTTGGTATCATTATTTTCAGCACAACTTCAAATATCTGAAATTTGTGTTGTTTTTTCATTTTGGCATACTATATTAGCACAATTGATCTAAATTCAGACAAAAAATTTAATATCCGAGTAGAAAAAAGTTATATTTTTTACTGTAAAACCCACAAACATGTTTAACGAATCATTTTCATAACTTGAAATGCAAATAGAAATTGTACATTTCTAAAAATTCTGCACATGTTTTGCAAACAACAAAGTTATATGGTACTATTCACCTAAAAATGCAGCCAAGGCCTCAGGCGTTTTTTATATAACCATTTAAATGTTTTTAAGCTGGGCATACACTGTGCAATATTTTCAGTCATGTTATTCAGCTTCTGCTCAAACTGCACGATTGACTCGCAGGAGTTAGAAGTTCATAGGTCACGATGCAGGGTCTCACACTATACGGCCCGAAGTTCTGATGCAACCTGAGTGCTCACACTGTGCGTCCATAACATGAAGCTTATAACACAAAATCTGTCGCTCGCTCTCCCTCTCTGTCTTTCACTGACACAGACACGCACACCACCACCATCAACTTTACTAAATTCCTAATGAAAAACATTGATCAGGCAGCTGTGATTGAGCAGCAATGTAAATCCAACTATTTTCACGGTTGTTGTGGTTGTGATAATTTTCTGAGGCCACGTCAAAAGGGTTCAGATGAGCTTGCCAAAGTTCTACAAGTTGTGCTTGTGTCCAGATCAAATGCTGCACTTCCGTGCTGCTCCGTCTTTTCACCTTCATTTCTGTGTTTGCGCGTGCGCAGTGTGAGACGCTGCGGTGACACCCTCATGACGGCCGACAGGATTTCAAACAGGTTTGATTTTCTTACAACCAAGCGACTGATGATTGGGAGCTGGTCATGAGGTGTTAATTGCTTCTCGTTACCCCACGTATACTACACGATGCCCGACACGCGATGAAGGCGAAACTTGGGCCGATCACCAAAACGGTCGCACGACTAAAAAATCGGCTCAAAATGAGCCAAAAATCGCACAGTGTAAGCCCAGCATTACAGAACAATCAGGTGTTCTGCATAAAATAAGAAGGCACGCAAATTATTTGTGCCAGTCCAAGAAAGTAGTTTGTGTTCAGTATAAGACAGAGGAGAACACCACAGGCCTAAACCCTTCAGGTCTGACAGCAGGAGGTGTATCAGTCCTGTTTTCCATGTGGGAAGAGCGTTTACACTAGAATTTGCCTTTGGTGGTTTTTTTGGAGCAAATGTGACATTCAGCAGTATAACTGACACACAATACAAAACAATAACTACACAACACACTAACTATGGCCTCCAAACACACTAAACGTCACTAATGTCTCACATATGAAAACTTGCTCTCTCTCTTTCTTTCGCTTGCCCGCTTTCCATTGCGGGTGTCACTCCTAAAAATTCCCCTTCTCCCTAAACAACCAAGTGCCACATGTTGCCATATCATTTTTTTGATTGGCCAACATGGTAAACTTTAACACCAATAGGGAAGGGGTGTTTTTTCTTTTTCTTTTTTCACTTGCAAGTGGAGAGTGTTTGCTAGCGCTGTCCGTAGAAAACCTCGTTTTTACCGTGCTTCCCGTTCTTCCCGCTGTAAACACCACTGTTTTGTTCAGAAAAAAACATTGAGTGTATTTTTTATCATAACTCTGGTTTTACGTGGCCCATCGACACAATTCAAAAAGTGGTATATAGTTTAAAGTTCGCACTTTCGACGCAAGTTGAAATGGAGACTCTGAGTCGCTGCATCTTGTAGCTGTGTCGTCTTAAATTGGTCATGTGATTTTGGCGCGCCAGCACGTCCGTCGACCCCAGAGGGTTAACCTGAAATTCTGGCGTTTCTACCAAAATACATTTTTATTTAAAAATCGATTCAGGATTTAATGAATTGATATCACATTATTCAAACTAAAATTGGGAAATTGATTTTTTAAACCTAGCCCTAGTGACAGCTGACAGCTTTTTTAATGATATCTTACTAACTGCTGACTGGGAATTCTGTCGTACTTGTGCTTGTGGATCTCACAGCAGCTTTTGATACAGTAGATCACAACATTTTAATTTCTCGCCAGAGGCACTGCCTTGGAGTGGTTCAAGTCATACCTGTCTGACAGAAGTTTCTCTGTCTCACTTGGTAAATTTTATTGATCTTCCGCCCCCCTCCCATGTGGTGTACCTCAAGGATCCATCCTTGGGCCCCTTCTTTTTAGTATTTATCTACTTCCCCTTGGCCATATTATTAAAAAGCATAAAGTCTCATTTCATTTTTATGCGGATGACTATCAAATTTATCTACCCTGAAACACAATGACCCTAATCCCCTCAGGCCTATTTTAGAATGTCTTAAGGATATCAGAGCATGGCTGGCTCTGAATTTTTTAAATTTTAATGAAAAGAAGACTGCGGTCATTATGTTTGGGCTGAGTGGACCTGGTGTCCCACCATCTGACTTGGGTCCACTTACATCCATCCCCCAACACTCGAAATGTTTAAATCACTTTTAAAAACACACTTTTTTTTTTCAAAGGCTTTTTAGGAGTAGTACCAGAGTCAGCTTGTAGTCAGTTTTAGTCAGCTGTTTGTCACTCTTAATCTTTTTATTTTGTTAATTTTATTCATTGTATCTTATTGTCTATTTTACTCATGTTTTAATATTTAATATATATACTGATTTATTTTTATATTCTTTTTCATTTATATATTTATTTTATTGTTATTTATATTTATTTCATTGTCTGCTTAATGTATGGTTTTTAACTGCTATCTCTGTTTTATTATTGGAAAGCACTTTGGTCAACTCTGTTGTTTTTAAAAGTGCTATATAAATAAAGTTGGATTGGATTGGATTGGAGCTGATGTACACCCCAGAGAGACTGCCAGTCTATCACAGGGCTAGCATAGAGAGACGGGCTATTAATGCTCACAATAACACCTATAGCAAATTAAGATTCATCCAGCTACCCTAACATAAATGTGGACCATGGAGAACGCTAGAGTACCCAAAGTGAAACCATGGGGACAGAAATAATATGCAAATTCTACACGGGAAGTCTGTGTTCATTTTTTTTTAAGAACTTTTATTCTTTTTTGAAAATCAAACATTTTGAAAAACACATCTCACAAGTTGATATAGTATTCAATTCAATTCAACTCTCTTTAACGCAATAACAATTTTATTTTATTTATTTAGTGCCAAATCAAAACAACAGTCACTTCATGGTGCTTTATACTGTAAGGTAAAGACCCTACAAAAGAAGTAGTAAGTAATTAATAAATAATATTCAGCATCTTGCTATTAAAGAAAGTTATGGCTATGCCAATAATGTTTGTATAAAATCCTACAATGTGGCTGAATTAAAGCAATTCTGCAAAGAATAAGCCAAAATTCCTCAACAGTAATGCAAAAGATTAATTATCTACAACCATCTTCTTCATCAAGCAGTTGATTGTAGTTTTTGCTGCAAAGGGTTGGATAAGCAATGTTTAAGTTTAGGGAACAGTTACTTTTGACATGGGGCCAGGTAGGTTTGGAAATTTTTTTCCACTGAGTAAGTGAAATCATTATTTAAAAGGTTTTTATTTACTTGTCTTTGTCTAATTTCAAATTTGTTTGATGATCTGAAACGTAAGCTTGACAAATATGTAAGCAATAAAAATAAATAAGTGCCCAGAAAATATCCTGAAGAGTTTAGATACTTTTACAGAACTGTATCTTAGTGTAAATGTGAATGTAGTTTAGTTGTATGGATATAAGATTTGTATTGGACAGAGCTGTAATTTAACCCTAATGATAACTTGAATTAACGGCAGTAGCAATTATTGCAAAATTGCTGGAATCAGTCAGTCATATGTTCCTCTAAATACCTTTTTCAGCTTCTAAAGGTTCTAGAACTGTAATATTCTTATAATTAGATAGATAAATAGATAATATTCTTTTAAATAGATTGACACAAAACACTGAAAACCAGTATATGCACTTCTTGAGTCCTTTGAGTATTTTCCCCTCTTTTATTCAGACATGCAATCAAGGATCATCATTTAATTCTTATAAGATATACAATTAATAGTAGTCATTAATTAACTTTTACCCCCCAAAAATTAATAGTTAATGCAAACTTAAAAACATGAAGAGATCGTCCTCCTCTGTTTGTTTGTTTTTTCTGCCTGCTTACAAGATGAAGACTGTTGCATATCATGCCAAATTGCAAATAATCAACATAAAAGCAAAGCTTTGAATAAAAAGAGACTCAAAAAGTCCTAGCTATGAAAAGACATGCATTGTTTCCAGATCTAACTTAGTAAATAGCATCTCACGAATAACATAAGACATATAGAACTTGCATTTGGCCTTGATATAGCTGTTGTATTGTATAGTTTAAGAGAAAACGGTTAGACCAATGTAATGAGCTGTTAAAATGGTGTTACATGAATAGCATGGTAATTGTTTTATTTGTTTGTCTAGCTCTTATGTTGGTTCGTTGTCTGATACACGGCAAGGAGTAATAAAAGTCATTCAACAACCATCAGTTCTGGCCTTCTCAGTTCGACTGGATGCTACAAACATTTTTACCCCATAGGGTTTAATACAGTGGCTTGCAAAAGTGTGTGGTGTGCATAATTATTCAGCCCCCTGAGTCAATACTTTGTAGAACCACCTTTTGCTGCAATTACAGCTGCCAGTCTTTTAGGGTATGTCTCTACCAGCTTTGCACATCTACAGACTGAAATCCTTGCCCATTCTTCTTTGCAGAACAGCTCCAGCTCAGTCAGATTAGATGGACAGCGTTTGTGAACAGCAGTTTTCAGATCTTGCCACAGATTCTGGATTGGATTTAGATCTGGACTTTGACTGGGCCATTCTAACACATGGATATGTTTTGTTTTAAACCATTCCATTGTTGCCCTGGCTTTATGTTTAGGGTGGTTGTCCTGCTGGAAGGTGAACCTCCGCCCCAGTCTCAAGTCTTTTGCAGACTCCAAGAGGTTTTCTTCCAAGATTGCCCTGTATTTGGCTCCATCCATCTCCCCATCAACTCTGACCAGCTTCCCTCTCCCTGCTGAAGAGAAGCACCCCCAGAGCATGATGCTGCCTCCACCATATTTGACAGTGGGGATGGTGTGGTGTGGTCTTTCACGTGGAATTCCAATAAAATTGATTCATGTTTGTGGCTGTAATGTGAAAAAATGTGGGAAAGTTCAAGGGGGGCGAATACTTTTGCAAGCCACTGTATGTCAGCAGATCCTTTGCAGTTATAGCAACTCTTTTTGGAAGGCTTTCCACAAGGTTTAGGAGTGTGTTTATGGGAAATTTTGACCATTCTTCCAGAAGTACATTTGAGAGGTCTGACACTGACGTTGGACAGGAAGGCCTGGCTCTAATTCAAGAGTAACAAATTCTTTCACCCAGCTAAATGAAGAGCTTTTAAATTAGTGAGACACTATTTCCTCTCCAGTTTATGGGTTATTAGATTAGATTAGATTAGATTAGATTAGATTAGATAAACCTTTATTAGTCCCACACTTGGGAAATTTGTTTTGTCACAGCAGAAAGTGTGCAGTGCAAAGTTACAGTAGCAACCCCCCCCCCAAAACCCAATGGAATAGGATAAGATAATAAGTATAAGATACCATATACTGCTTTAACCTACACATTTGGGGTTATATCAGGAAATCAAGTCCTTCTGATTTGAGGATTTCTTTTTCAGAGGAGCCACAGACTCGAAATGATCAGAAAAAAGTGTCTTTTCAGGAAGAAATTGCTAAATGTTCAGTCTCTATGCCATATGTCAGAATGAGATCCAGAGTGTGATCAAAGTGGTGGGTGGGCTGTTTTATACTTTGAGAGAAGCCAGTTGAGTCTAATAGATTATATGATGTGTAGACACTATGCTAATGTTAAAATCACCTTCTATAATTATTTTATCTGAACTGAGCCCAAAATCAGATTACAAAAGTCTGAGAAATCAGAAACAATCTCTTAAGTAAGGTGGGCAAGGCTAAGAAATAGTCTTTCAAATCAGTTAAAACTTTCTCTGGGTTTATGGTTCATTAATAAGCTAAAACCAGCCTGGATTTCAAGGATTCTAACAGTTGGTATAACATAGTCAGCCTGGTGTTTGTGTAAGGAAAAGTAAATCAGTATGTTGATCATGAAATGAATGAAACATGAAATAATTTACCAACAGGGACTTAGAAGGCAGAGACCTAATGTTTAATAATCCAAATTTACCTGTATTACACCTTGGTGCAGTTGAGGATACTATATTGTTCTTTATTTGTGAATTTATATGATTTCCTTTTTTGGTCTGGAAGCATACACAGTCTCTGTGGAGATGGGGTTTTGGGGATTGACTAGAGGAGAGGAAGTGCAAAAAAGTTCTGTTTCGTGGTCCCAACTATAGTCACATTTTTGAGGGTTTCATAAATTTGTCCAGATTACTAGAAATAAAAGTTTGTTTATGCTTAGTCAGCAATTTCAGGGTTTTTTCAATGCTGCAAGCGCTAGTATTAAGGTTGCTGCTGTGTCTAACTTCATGTTTCTCAAAACATTTGTTATTGTTTGTTTTGTCCAGTGGATATGTGGTGCATGCATTTTTAGAGAACAGGAAGAGGTATGTAAGGATGCTCTTTGTGGACTACTAGCTCAGCATCCAACACCATAATACCAGACATCCTTACCAGCAAATGTGACCACCTCCACATTCCCCCCTGCCACCTGCTCCTGGATCAAGGACTTCCTGCATTCTCAGTCCACTATTCTATGCCCTGTACACCTATGACTTTACACCAATCCACCAAATGAACATCATCGTCAAGTATGCTGATGACACAACAATGGTTGGGCTCATCTGTGATGGAGATGAAAAAGCGTACAGGGCGGACGTAGAGAATTTGTCCCGTTGGTGCTCAGAAAACATCCTGAAGCTGAAGGTATTTAAACAAAAGGACTTCAGGAGTCACCGACAGTTCAATTCAATTCAATTCCATTTTAACAGCGCCAAATCACAACAACAGTCTCCTCAAGGTGCTTTATATTGTAAGGTAGACCCTACAATAACGCGGGACCCTGTAACATACACACACACTCTTGAAAGTGAGAGGAACAGTTTATTAGTGGCAATACAACTGCGGTTTCGGCCGTGGTTGATGCAGGACACAGACACTGCTCACTCCTCACTCCATGCCACACACCTACCACTACCAAACAGAACAGACACACCATCAATTAGACTGTCCAGCAAACCTGTTCTCCCCACCTGCACACTCACTGCGTCACTCTTCCGCTGCAGCAGGCCAGAGACCACACCTCTGCCACAAATACATACAGAGAAAAATCCAACAATCATATGACCCCTATGAGTAAGCACTTTGGTGACAGTGGAAAGGAAAAACTCCCTTTTAACAGGAAGAAACCTATGGCCATCAGGGAGGGGCGGCCATCTGCCGACCAGCTGGGGGAGAGGGAAGTGGAAACAGGACCACTCCCCTCTCATCAGAAATGGAGAACCGGTGGAATCTGTCTCCACCTAAAGGTTTCACCTCCACTGATCTCACCTGGACCCACAACACCAACGCCCTGGTAAAGAACGCCCAACAGCGGCTCCATTTCCTCCATATCCTGAGGAGGAATAACATGGAACATAAGCTGCTGCTAGCCTTCTACTGCTCCTCAGTAGAAGTGTCTGGTACACAGAGGCCACTGCTGACAACAGGAAGGCTGTGTAGAGGGGAAGACCAGGGCCATCACAGGTGACTCCAGGCACCCCGCCCACAACCTGTTTGACCCACTGACCCACTTTCTGTACACTACTTCCAAGCACTTTGCAAATTGTTCTGTAATGTGTGCCTTTGTCTTATTTTTGTATATATTTCTCCTGTTTTATACAACTTATCATATTTCTTCAGTTTGTGATTTATTCCTTCTGTCTACTATTTGCAGCATTATATAGTATTGCAGTATCATAAGAAGATATAGCATACATTTTCACTGCTATGCAGATGACACCCAACTTTATCTATCCATGAAGCCAGATAATACACACCAATTAGTTAAAATGCATTTTCTGCATTTTAATTTTCTGCTTCTTAATTCAGATAAAACTGAGGTTATTGTACTCGGCCCTGAAAATCTTAGAAATATGGTATCTAAGCAGATTCTTACTCTGGATGGCATTACCTTGGCCTCCAGTAACACTGTGAGGAACCTTGGAGTCATTTTTGACCAGGATATGTCCTTCAATGCACATACACTGAACAAAAATATAAACGCAACACTTTTGTTTTTGCTCCCATTTTTCATGAGCTGAACTGAAACATCTGAAACATTTTCTACATACACAAATCTCAAATATTGTTCACAAATCTGTCTACATGTGTGCTAGTGAGCACTTCTCCTTTGCCGAAATAATCCATCCCACCTCACAGGTGTGGCATATCAAGGGGCTGATTAGACAGCATGAATATTGCACAGGTGTGCCTTAGACTGCCCACAATAAAACACCACTCTGAAACGTGCAGTTTGATCAAACAGCACAATGCCACCGATGTCGCAACCTTTGAGGGAGCGTGCAATTAGCATGCTGTCTGCAGGAATGTCTACCAGAGCTGTTGCCCATGAAATGAATGTTCATTTCTCTAGCATAAGCCGTCTCTAAAGGCGTTTCAGAGAATTTGGCAGTACATCCAACTGGCCTCACAACCGCAGACCACGTGTAACCACACCAGCCCAGGACCTTCACATCCAGCATGTTCACCTCCAGGATCGCCTGAGACCAGCCACCCGGACAGCTGTAGCAACAATCGGTTTGCATAACCAAGGAATTTCTGCACAAACTGTCAGAAACCATCTCAGGGAAGCTCATCTGCATGCTAGTCGTCCTCATCGGGGTCTGGACCTGACTGCAGTTCGTCGTCGTAACCGACTTGAGTGGGCAAACACTCACATTCGGTGGCGTTTGGCACGTTGGAGAGGCGTTCTGTTCACAGATGAGTCCCGCGTTTCACTGTTTAGGGCAGATGGTAGACAGCGTGTGTGGCGTCATGTGGGTGAGCGGTTTGCTGATGTCAATGTTGTGGATTGAGTGGCACATGGTGGCGGTGGGGATCTGGTATGGGCAGGCGTATGTTATGGACAACAAACTCAGGTGCATTTTAGTGATGGCATTTTGAATGCACAGAGGTACCGTGACAAGATCCTGATGCCCATTGTTGTGCCATTCATCCACGACCATCACCTCATGTTGCAGCATGATAACGCACGGCCCCATATTGCAAGGATCTGTACACAATTCCTGGAAGCTGAAAACATCCCAGTTCTTGCATGGCCAGCATACTCACCAGACATGTCACCCATTGAGCATGTTTGGGATGCTCTGGATCGGCGTATACGACAGCGTGTTCCAGTTCCTGCCAATATTCAGCAACTTTGGACAGCTATTGAAGAGGAGTGGACCAACATTCCACAGGGCATGATCAACAACCTGATCAACTCTATGCGACGAAGATGTGTTGCCCTGCGTGAGGCAAATGGTGGCCACACCAGATACTGACTGGTTTTCTGCCCCTCCACACCCCCATAAAGCAAAACTGTGCACATTTCAGAGTGGCCTTTTATTGTGGGCAGTCTAAGGACCCACCTGTACATTATTTATGCTGTCTAATCAGCCCCTTGATATGCCACACCTGTGAGGTTTGATGAATTATCTTGGTAAAGGAAAAGTGCTCACTAACACAGATTTATAAAGATTTGAGAACAATATTTGAGAGTCATAGAAATGTCCTCTCTCAGAGTGATGCTGAAAAACTAGTTTGCGCATTTATTACTTCTAGGCTGGACCGCTGTAATTCATTATGTCTTTTGTGTTGGTAGAAAATGTTTCAGATGTTTGAGTTCAGCTCATGAAAAATGGGAGCAAAAACAAAAGTGTTGCGCTTATATTTTTGTTCAGTGTATGTGCATTGAAGAACATTCAGGATGTCCTAAAACTTCCTGAAAAGCCTTCAGTTAATCCAAAATGCTGCAGCAAGAGTACTGACAGGGACTAGGAAGAGAGAACATATTTCTCCTGTTTTGGCTTCCCTTCATTGGCTTCCTGTTAAATCCAGAATTGAATTCAAAATCCTGCTCCTCACATACAAGGTCTTAAATAATCAGGCCCCATCTTATCTTAATGACCTTGTAGTACCATATCACCCTATTAGAGCACTTCGCTCTCGCACTGCAGGCCTACTTGTTGTTCCTAGAGTGTTTAAAAGTAGAATGGGAGGCAGAGCCTTCAGTTTTCAGGCCCCTCTTCTGTGGAACCAGCTTCCAGTTTGGATTCAGGAGACAGACACTATCTCTACTTTCAAGATTAGGCTTCAAACTTTCCTTTTTGCTAAAGCATATAGTTAGGGCTGGACCAGGTGACCCTGAATCCTCCCTTAGTTATGCTGCTGGGGGATACCCATGATGCATTGGGTTTTCCCCTTTCAGTCACCTTTTTCACACACTATGTGTTAATAGACCTCTCTGCATCGAATCGTACTTGTTATTAACCTCTGGCTCCCTTCCACAGCATGTCTTCTATCCTGTCTTCCTTCTCTCACCCCAACCGGTCAGCAGATGGCCCCGCCCCTCCCTGAGCCTGGTTCTACCGGACGTTTCTTCCTGCTAAAAGGGACTTTTTCTTTTCCACTGTTGCCAAAGTGCTTGCTAATAGGGGGTCATTTGATTGTTCAGTTTTTCTCTGTATGTATTATTGTAAGGTCTACCTTACAATATAAAGCGCCTTGTTATTTGGCGCTGGATGAATGAAATTGAATTGAAATATTTATATTTTAATCCAGCACAGTTGGTGTGGAGCACCCAATTTTGTTGTACATATAGAAAAACAATTAAAGGTTATTCTATTCTATTCTATTCGATTCTATTTGTGCATGTATCACTGTAAAACATTATCCAACATGTATCTGGCTGGTGGTAGGGCAACTGTTTTCAGAAGTTACATTGATATTACATTTAATACTCCAAAGAAACAAGCTGAAGATCCCATATCTCATAACAAATCTTACATCTGCACACTTAAAGACTTTGTAGGACTCTGTTTCAGTCTTGTAACATGCAGAGTCTTGTTTTGATACTTGTATTATTGTATTAATTTATCAGTACTGATTAATTCTGATCAGAATATAATCAGGCATAGGTTTAATCAGTATAATAGATAAAAAAAATGTATTTTATGAGATGATTCTGATGACAGGCCTCTTGCTTAGTGGCCTTCTTGGGCTAAAAGCCTTGGAGGCTATGTGTGTGTATGTGTGAATGATGAAAGGGGGAGTGAGTGAGCCACTACAGAGACACTAATCTATAAGAATCTCTGACTTTAACATGTATGATTAAAAACAAACAATTTATATTGAGAATAGAGTGACTGACAAACAAGGTTTCTCCAGCCTTGGTGATGCTGTTCGCATATTGTTCCCCTGCCACCGAGAGTACACGTTGGATGGTTCTGTGGAGAACAGCTGATTTATTCTCCTGCCTTCTATTTCTTTGGTATAACTCTTCAAGCAGCTGGCCATGGCTGTGAGTCTTTGGTTGTCGGTTTCCAAGTCCTCAGGTATGGACAACTTGCTATACTTCGTAGGCACCTTCTTCATCGGATCAGCTAACTTCCCTCCATGCTGCCTTGATCTTGGCCTGTAATCTCCTTTTCCACGGAGGGTACTGTTCCTTGCTGCTGTTCATTTTTTTAGCCAAGCATCTCACTAATCACTACTGCCATGGTTTCTCTCTCTCTTGCTCTCTCTCTCTCTGATAGTGAGAGAAAGAGAAAGACAGGATGATAGGGTGTGGCTGGACATTGGATGATGAAACATCAACAACTGTGATTGGATTTGGATGTCACAATGGGCGATGCTAGATGTCTTCTCAGGAAATGTGAAGTCCAGAAAGAGATGGGAAAATGAGCAGGACAAGACTCAGCAGTCCATCTGCATCTTAAGGATAAAGGTCACTCTTTCGAGGATGCCAATGTTCACATTTTGGACAGAGAGGACAGATGGTTTGAAAGAGGAGTGAAAGAGGCCATCTATGTCCACTGTGAGCGACCATCTTTGAACAGAGGCGGTGGTTTACGACACCAACTGTCTGCCATCTATAATCCAGTTTTGAGTTCCCTCCCCAGATGCCTTAACGCCCACTCACATCCTGGGCCATTTGACCTCAGGAATTCACATGACAAGGTGGGGCCATGTTTCACAATGGGCTCACCCGAAACCCTGGCTGATTAGGTCCCACACCCGCTTTCACACCTTGGCGCATGTGATTAGAGGATCACCAGGGGGTCCTTTGTCCCTCTTTGGGGGGATACTCCCACTGGGTTTAAATCTGGGACTCTCGGCCATTTGACCTTAGAACTGAAGAAGCTTCTCGGATGAGAGGTGAAACGTCTTCAAGCAACTTAAAGAAGTCCAGACGCTTTTCTTTGCAAACTCCTTTGATAGACTTTAATGTTATTTTGATACAAATATGTTTATGTTATATGCTTGGGATAAAAGTGAGCTATACTCACTAGCCCCTTTATTAGATACAGTTCCTAGTACCAGATTGGATCTCCTTTTGCCTTCAGAACTCCTTTAATCTTCAATTTCATGGATTCAATAAGATGCTGGAAACAACTGAGATTTTGTTCTATATTCATATGGTAGCATCACAGAGTTGCTCCAGTTTAATGTGAATTTCCCATTCCACCACATCTGAGAGCTGCTCAATCAGATTGAGAACTGCTGACTGTGAAGGCCATTTCAGTACAGTGAACTCTGTGTAGTCTTAAATGGATATGGACATGGTAAGCAACAATACTCTCTTAGGCTGTGGCATTTATGATTAATTCCCTATCTCATCTTAAAGACCTCATATTACCTTATTACAGTATTTAAAAATAGAATGAAAGGCAGAGTCTTCACCTTTCAGGCACCTGTTCTATGGAAGCAGCTCCCAGTTTAAATTCAGGAGACAGGAACTATCTCTACTTTTAAGATTAGGCTTAAAACTTTCCTTTTTGCTAAAGCATATAGTTAGGGCTGGATCAGGTGACCCTGATTCCTCCCTTAGCAACCTAGACCTGCAATAGGTCTAGGTTGCTGGGGGCTTCCCATGTTGATGATTTATTCTTTATTCACCTTTTTTCACACACTGTTTGTTTATATGCCACTCTGCATTTAATCACTACCTGTTATTAATCTCTAGTTCTCTTCCACTCTTCCTTTGTTTGTCATATCTCCCTCCCCCTTACTCCAACCAGTCACACCACTCCTCTCTTAGTCTGGCTCCTTTTGTTAAGAGGGAATTTTTCTTTCCCAAGTTTTCCAAAGCACTTTCTAATAGGAGTTCATTTGATCATTAGGGACTTTAACTTACAATGTAAAGCACCTTTGTTATGGTGCAGCATGTTCAGAAGTTAAGTGTGTGTCCTATAACATTTGTTATTTCCACCACAGGTGGGATGGTGGGGCTGGCTCAGAGCATTTGGTTTGCTCAAGGGTGAAGTCTACAGTTTGTTCCGCTCCCTACACACCTGCATTTGTTCAACTAATGTGCAGGGTGTTTAGGGCTTGAGGTTGCCTCAGACACCCTCAGTCTCCAGTAACCAGTTGTCAGAAAAACTGGTCAACTTGGGCTATTGAGAGCCCCCAGCCAGTCTCACCTTGGTAACCTAAATATTGGTAATTTGAAAGATCACTCTCTCCACCTGCCTTCCCCTTCTCCATCATCTCCTATAACTAGAATAGAATAGTCCTTTAATTTCATCAAACTTGCTTGCCGCCCAAGTGCCGACCTACACTTTTTTCCACTCCAAACAAGACTCCCACTTCTCACCACTTCCTCCCTGGCAAAAAAATAACTCTGTCTCTGCTACTTCACAGAGTACTTGTGAGCATTCTGCGTGAGCACTTGGCTCCACCTCCTCAAACTCTTTATTCATTCGCCTGAGCCTGCTTTCTGGGTCCGTATTAGACAGCATTATGACAGCCTCGAGGCAACAGTTGTATTGATTTAGTGCTATACTGCAGGAAAAATAGGTATTGAACACATCACTAAAAGAACATGTCACCAAAATTTCTAATATTTCTATTGACATAAAATTCTCACTAGATGTAACAACCCATCCAATCCACACATGCCAAGAAATCAAGCCACTGATGTCCATAAATTATAAGTAATAATGAGGTGTGACCAAGGGAAAAGATATTGAACAAAAAAGGGGGGTGCAAAAAGGCATGAAAAGTCAAAGTCTATCAGTAATAAGAAAAACAATCCTGCCAAATTAATATCAGCTGGTTCAAAGCAATGCACTCAACCACCATGGCTTATTTGCACACTCACCAAGCAGGACTCCATTGCTTAAGAAAAAGCTTGCTGAAGTGCACTTAAAGTTGGCTGATCAACATTTAGACAATCTTGTGAAATACTGGGACAATATAGTCTGGTCAGATTAGGCCAAAAATTGAACTCTTTTGATGCCTTAATACACACCATGTTTGGAGTTTAAAAGTCACTGCATATCGACCCAAAAACACCATACCAACTGCAAAGTTTGGACGTGGAAACATCATGGTATTAGGCTATTTTTCTGCAAATGGCACACTTCATATAACAGAAGGAAGAATGTATGGAAAAATGTATCGAGACATTCTTGTCTCAAAACCTGCCGCCATCTACCAGGATGGTGAAGATGAAATTAAGATGGATGTTTCAGCAAGACTGTCACATGCCATGATACGCAGCACTTTGTTTTTCTGTTGCTCTTGTCTTTCAGGTGTCAAGCCTCCACCTATTGGGGAATTCAAAGATAATTGGCATGTGTCTCTTGGCTAATCTGGGCACAGTAGACCAGCAGTCCCCAACCTTTTTTTCGCCACGGACCGGTTTATGTCCGACAATATTTTCACAGACCAGCCTTTAAGGTGTCGCGGAAAAATACAACAAATAAAACCAGTAAATGTACCAAAAAAAGGAAGATTTATTCATAACACATGGGAAAAGACCCAGGGAAACTGAGTTAATGATAAAAACTATTTAAAAAATAATGATAAAAACTAATAAAAACCCTGAAAACCATAAATTTTACGGCCGAGCCTCAACTCTCTTGGCCCAGTACTAAACTGCTCACGGACCAGTACCCGTCCGTGGCCCAGGGGTTGGGGACCGCTGCAGTAGACCAATCTCTTGCCAGGGATCATTACGAAAAAGCAGCTTCCTGGCCAGCTTCTGAGGTTCTCAGAACTTTTTTTGTAGGCTTCTGTGTATGTGAACAGAGTGTGTTGGTGGGAGGCTGGACAGGTAAGATTGGGGTACCCCATACACTTGCAACAGGGCATTAATTGTTAAAAACATTAGGTTATGCGCTTGATGCCACTTTTGTATGTTTTGACTGACCTTTGTTTTGTGTATTGTTTTATTTAGACCTTAGGGAAGCAGTCAGCCTCTTTTTGTTTTTTTAATTTCTTTGATTTGGCTCAACTGCCTAGTCCTTCTCCACCACCTTTTTCTTTTGTTGAGTTTATGATTGTCAAGGCACAGTAAACTATAAATAAATACTGTCTGATTGTAACCTAGCCGTTGTCCCTCTCTTTCATTAATTTTGGTTGTTTTGTGTTGCTGTCCTCCTTGCCTTAGCCCCCACCGTGGTGGTGGTGGAAGAATGAGCCAAAGTCACACTTGAGCAATGCATATGACTATTTTCTCCATACAGGAAGGGTCTTGACGCTGTCATCACCAACAAAGGCTTTTGTACAAAGTATTAAATAAGTAAGCGTGTTCAATACTTTTTTCTCTGTGTCAATTCTCATTATATTGTAGGGTCTTTATCTTACAATATAAAGTGCATTGAGGTAACTATTGTTGTGATTTGACGCTATAACAATTACATTTAATTGAATTATAATTTAGATTACACATAACTTAATTTATGGACATCTATGATTTAATTTCTTTGCATGTGTGGATTGGATGGGTTGCTACAGACATCTGCTGAGAATTTCATGTCAATAGCACTTTTAGAAATACATTTACTTAGAAAACTGGACACATGTTCAATACTTATTTTACCCACTGTATAAAAAAACATTGAATTGAATTAAAAAATTAAATGATGCTCAGGTAGTAGTAGGGTCTCATGGTGTGTAAAGATAATATGCCCACAACATTACATCACTAGCAGCCCAAGGTCATGTACTAATCAGAAGGTTGATGGTTCAATCCCTGATTGTACCAGTATCTTGGCCAGGAATTTTTTGCAAGTATTCTTGGGCAAGATATTGAACCCCAAGTTGTTTTCCAATATTTTCATCAGAGTTTGAGCACTAAGTAGAAAACATATAGAAAAAGTGCTTGTATGAATCTGTGTGTACTGTTAATGAGACATGTTGTATGATGCGCTTTGAGTCCCCGATTAGACTATGTCGAGGACATCAATGGGCTTACTGAGTGTATCACTCAGTCATTAATATACTGCTGCATGGGCTGTGCTATAGTTACATTGTAAGAGTTTAAAAACTGAGCTTTAAAATGATTAGCGGTAAGGAAAACCGAGAGTGGCCGACAGTGATCGCTGACTGTTTTTAGGGGCTTGTTGAGATTAAATAGAACAAGATACAAAGCATTAAAACATGTTAAATACACAACAGCCTTATTAAATGCAGAGTAGTTTGGGGGGGTTCTACAAAAAATTTCAGTTCATCTGTGTACTTATGCAGCTATTGTCTTTTAACTTGAAATTAATTTCAGGGTGCTGATCCAGCAGTCTGTGGACCTCAATGGACCCCAGAAACATATAGATCTGCCACTGAACAACTGGAAAGAGAAGACGTGTCAGAAGTACAGGGGATAAAGTTTAGGTTTGCATTTAATTCTTTAAAAAGCTTTGATGTTTGCACACCTGGCATCCCCCCATGTCTCGGTCATGAGAACTTCGAGGGTGTCCTCTCATACGATCTTGCTCTTTACCTCAAATTCTTCATCAACACAAATAAATGGTTCATAACACAGTTCGGAACAGGCACAGTTAAGCAAGTTAAATGCAAAAAAACAGATGCTTCATTCAAACCTTGTGAGATTAGTCCAAAAACATTGAAACTTGGTGGACAAGCAGTTAAAAATTGGAACTTCTTGAGACTTTTACCTCTCATAATTGGAGACAGAATGCAGAACCCTTAAGATAATGTGTGGAAGTTAACTTTGCAGCTTAATGACATCGTTGAACTAACTTGTGCTCAGGTTACTTATCTGGATGCTATATTGTATTTGGAAACCAGAGAGTAGCTGTTACCTAATATCAACTTAAGACCTAAACACCATTACGTACGACATCATCCAGGACTGATCCTAAAATGTGGCCCTCTCATCAGGCTGTGGACAATGTGCTTTGAGAGCAAACATAGTTACTTCAAAAAATGTACAAGGCATCTGAAAAATTTCAAAAATCTCTGCTTGACTCTGTCAGAGAGACATCAGATGTTTCAGGTCTTCCTTTCTGCTGGGTCAGTGAGTCCCCCAGCAACTGGATAGAGACATTTAAGATACCAAGGTTGCCCAGGGAGTTGGTACAGAACTTGGAAAGACAGAAAAGACCAAGTGCAAGACAAAGACGAGAAATGGTAAGGATTGTGGTCTCGGAAATGATGAAGATTTCTAAGAATCCAATCAAACACAACACTACAGAGATAGCAAAAAGGATGGTGGCCAAGTACCCCAAGTCTCTTCAAGACGTGATTGATGGCGATGTTATTGGACCTGGATACCATTCCCTGGTAAAGCAGCTTCAGGCAAGAGTTGAAAACATCAAGCGACCTGACACACCAAAGGTAAGAAAATGCAAAGCAGCATCAGATGACAACAATGACACAGACGAAATGCCTTTTGAACAAAAAGCAAGTGTTCAAGACACATATGACTGAACTAGCTGGGAGCCATGCATTTGCCACTGTCTGAGACCGTGGAGAGTCAGCTTGAAAAAAAAAAGAAGAAATGAAGAAGCTGTTTAAAAAGAAGAACTACAGTACAGATATTCTGGAAGAACACTTTAAGTGCACCTATTACACGCAGCGTAAAGATATCAACAAAGGGGCAAGCATCCAGAAACTATGCCAGGAATGGGTCTTTCTTTTCAATGAAACTGGTATGACAGCACATTTTCTAGGAACTGACTGGTGTCAGTCTGATGGAGAACTTCCTCACCATTGTAGAAAAAAAGGGGGCAAGTCTGTTAAAGTTCCTCAAATATGTTGATGCACAAAAGCCCAAATAAGTCCTGAATTCTCTTCTCAAGCTTCAGACTGAAAGAGTTCAGTCCATTGGTTGCTCGAAAGAAGTCATTGAGATGATGCTTCTTTTACTGGCTCATTTTGATGAGAAGGAAGAGCTTCTGTTCCACTGTTTTGAGATGACAAGCCTTGCAGAACATGTTCAGATGGAGAAAGTGCCACCAACACCCTTCGTCGCTGTTTGTGGTAGGTAGATATAGCAAAATTCAACAGTTTTTTTCTGCTGTAGCTGCCTCATTCTTGTACTTTTGGCTTGTTTAGTTTCATGTTCTGTTGTGTCCACACTGATACAGTGGCTAACACAAACATAGAAGTTCAGCCAGTAAGTTAAGTAATCCAATGATGTATGTAAAAAGTATCTCTGTATTATTGTTATTAAAGTTTTTAATTATTTATTTTTAAATTCTCAGGTTCCTCCTGCTTCGCTGCTGAGACATTCATGTTGAGCATCGACAAGAAGATTGTCAACGACTACATCACAACCTTCACGTCTGCCTTATGTCTGGCAGTTACTACTGCTTTAACATACACTACCCATGGAACTACGAACAACACTGGAGTTCCTTGAATGGTAAAATTTCTTTTATTATGTTTGTTTTCCATAAATCCCGAGAACACACAAAGGTTGAGTCCAAGAAGAAAAAAGTGTTCTCGGTCAATCCCAGTCTTCACTCTCATCTCAGACATTGCTGACCATGAGTGAATCTAGTTCTGCCCTTCTTTTTTGAGACAAAGTGATAAAGGTATATTGTGAACATCTACAGATTCTCTGTTGTTGAAACAATTGTTACATTTCTGATTTTGAGTGGGAAGTTTTTAACAATGTGAAGTTTTATTAGACACAGTTTGTAAAAGTACTTTTGCATCGCTGTTTTATATCTGCAAAATGTGGTAAACCTGCTTGTTCCAGGAGTTTTGTTGGATTTGAATTTTCCTACAGTTTTAAAAAATATTTGTATTCTAATGGTATAAAAAAGATATGCTACATGTACAGTGCTAACATTTTGTGGTTAACCAAAAATTGCAGTTGAAGTTCTCAAAACAAGTGTGAAGTTTTTTGTTTTAATACCTGATGCAGTTTGAAGATGTACATTTTCAGCGTTACTGCTGAGTTCTGTGTGTAAAAATGTTGATGTAAACTTGTTCCTGGAATTTCTTAAATTCAGATTTTCTTTCAATTATAGAAAAAAATGTTTCATTCTCTATATCTGCATTT
The DNA here is from genome assembly GCF_013358895.1 of Oreochromis aureus. Classification (NCBI taxonomy): domain Eukaryota; kingdom Metazoa; phylum Chordata; class Actinopteri; order Cichliformes; family Cichlidae; genus Oreochromis; species Oreochromis aureus. The sequence goes on along the minus strand of NC_052962.1, from coordinate 2,828,809 downwards.
GGATAGTTTGAAAAAGCAACATTCTACATGTACTGACATTTATGTAGAGAGAACAGCACCAATAACACTTAAAGTTCTCTAAGTTGTGGTAAAGGTGTCTGAATTGTATGCTACAGGTAATGTAAAATATAATGTATGCTGAACTCACAACACTGGTTTTACACAGTTGAACTTGTAAAAATGTAACTATTTGTGATTTGTTGAGTAAAAAAGGAAACATTTGATGTTTACAATATCAAATATGTTAAATAAAATACTTTCTTGGAAATTTAAGGTGGACATGTTTGTGTTACATTTAAGACTTTGAATAAATTCATAATTTGTGTATTAAGCTTCCAGAGTGGAACGATTAAAAGCACTCTAGTCTAAAAAAGGTTATCATCTGATAACAGCTGGCTGAATACTTTACTTATACTTACAATATTTGTGTGCATGAAATAAAGTAGTTGATAATTCATACTATAAATTGAACATTGAAAGGTGATCATGTTTCACGAGGTAAACCCTTTGATAAAAGCTCATGAGAGTTTGTCATGTCATATTAAATTATAAAGTAAAATGGTGTTTATAAATAGCAAAATAATTTATTCAAACAGTAAATTTGAATTTCATAGAACATGAACTAACATCCTAGTCATACTAGTTGAAAATGTTTTACTCTAATATTTACAGGGAAGCTTTCTAATCTTTTTTAACCATTAAAAAAGGAAACTGCAACACATTTTTAAACACAAGTAAACTATGGTAATTTTTACAGAATAAAATTGAATTTAAATTATTTTGATATTTAATTTTACAGGGAAAAAATGTGTTTTTCATGTTCATTTAAGGGAAAACCATCTTTTTTCTTCAAGTTAAAACATTTTCATTTAGAGTAAAACCTTGACCCTAGCACTATTTTTAACCATGAAATCAACAATAACCATACCTTTTTACTGTAAAAGAAGAAAATGTTCTACCTTTTAATTTTTTGCTTTGTTTTTTTTAACAGTGTGTGTCATCTGCGCTTTGAGCTTTATTGCTTAACACAAATGATCTGGGAATACCGGGAACTAAATTAACTATGCAGAGTGGAAACAGGACAAAGGCACACAGGGCAGGAAAGCCATGAGGGAGATTGCGACAAAGGAAGATAGAGATAATATATACTGTACACCCAAACAGGATGATAAGAGAACAGACAACAGGTAGAGAATGTGGCTGAACAGAATCTAACTAAAGAGACAGGGGAAATAAAACTGAACATGACGTACATGGGAATACTGGGAAGAAACAGAGGACACTGGAAGGGAAATAACTTGATAAGGAGAATATACACGTGAAAGGACAAAATATATAGACACCAGGGGAAGGGGAACACAAAGGGAGGACTAAAAGTGGGAACTAAGAACAAGACTAAAATTCACAAAGTAGTTCAAAAATCAGACACAACATTAACACATAACAAACCAGGAATTCATATTGAAATAACTAAATTCCTAAAGTCCAAAAACTAATGAAGCTACGAAAAACAGATCCAGGACCGTGACACACGTGCAACACGAAGGCATCTAACAAATGGGAAATATTGTGTCCAAATTTTACTTGCTAACCATCTGTTTTTCTTGATTTATGTTAAGCCTTTCTCTTCATTCACGTCTTAAAAATTAGAACATGAGCATCGACTGATGAAGTTCAGCAATAACAATGCTACTCTTGCTTACTGAAAGTTTGCAGGCAGAGATGGGATTCTGCCTAGAGAAATGCAGATGCTAATATGTCCTGAGGTACCATAAATCAAAGCCAGCTTTATTTTGTCAGCACACAGATGGCTCAAATACACAGCTCACCTCAATTAAGACTTGAGAATGGAAGCTGAAAGGGAAAAGTGTTTGGAGAGGAAAAAGGGCACCTGTTCGCCTGTCATATCTGGAGCTCTTCTGATCAGTGCCTCTGAGCTTCCCCCAGAGCTGTTTCAATGCTGAATTAATGATGGCAAACAAAGCCAAAGCCTCCTCACAGCCCCTGTGTGAGTTCATTCTCTTTCCACTTTGGTCCCTCTCAACTAATCTTCAGTGTCACACTTAATGAGATTTTCAGTTTGTAAAGTAAGTGGAGCAATAACTCCCCCAGCCCAGACTGGCATCACCATTCCCACCATCTCCTTGAATGCTTTTAAGCAACTACTTCTGCATTTTCTCTCTTTTCCTCCTCTTACTAAAGGATGCATTATGAAGGATTATTACTTATAAAAATTACATTGAATTTTTCACTGTCCAAATACTCGGCTGAAAGTACAGATTGCGTGGAATGGATAGCCTTTTTTTTAACTTCATTTTTCATAATGAGTAGTTTCTTCAGCTTCTCTTTGTGCTGGAGAATACAGTGAAAATTAGAGTAATATATGTATAAACATAAGCAGAATAAAATAAAAATGCCATTAAAATTCTTTCCATTAACAAAGTGTGTTTTATTTCATGTAATTACTGTTTTGTTTAGTCTGATGTTACATATAATAATTGTAGGGAAATTTTCAATAGACCAACTTAAAAAAAGGAGTCTATGGCTGATGCATGTTTCCAGTTGAATTATGACTCGAAGATTGTTTTATTTATTACAAACTAAAAGCATAACAATGAAATTCTTCCAAAATAAGCATGTACATTCCAAAAAATAACACATTTTTTCAGAACAACCTGTGTAGAGAACCATGAGACTTCCTCGCCCGTGTTGGTCGTATTCCTTACCCAACCAGGTTTTTATGCTGCTATGACACTTACATGCTTAAAGTGGTGGGCACCTCTTTCCGATTCTATCATTACCTTACGTAAACATAACTTAATGTTCAAATGTATTCATCCTGGAAAGATCAGTTATGTAACTCATAAGCATCTGTGAATTATAAACCAAACATAATCTCAATCGCCAATCTGGCGCCTACAATAATAATACATATAATAATTGTATTTTTCTGTTATTGTTCACTGCAGGCACTTCACCACAGAGCGTTAGTACTTGTATATGGTCTCAGCTTTGATTCTGAAACAAATGTATATTTTTTCCTTGTAGGGTGGTTGATCAAGTCTTGTTTCTGTTCTCCCAAATGACTTGACAAAATCCATGTAGGCTTACCAGAAAGAAACCAGAGAAACACAGTATCTTGCATGCACGGAAAATAATCAGGGACTGTGCAAACTTTCTTTTTCAGATTATTGTATGAATCTATATATAAATATAAGGGCATCTTCTTGACTGTGTTTGTAGTTTGAGACGTGCACTTCAATATGTGGTTTTATACTGATAGTTACTTACTTTCATTAAAGCATTAGCTACTTTTTGTTTCACAATACTAATATATACTATAATTAATTTAAGCTGTGAAGTTGGACTTAATATTAAAAGTTGTAGAGGGAGAACCTCAAATTGATTTTTGGTTGTATTCCAACATGAAGTTAATGGATTCATCTTCTGAAAATATCTTTGAGTACCTACTGATTGATATTAATATTGACATGATAAAACACTAGGTTTTTACAATAATGCTACAATACTGCTTTATACATTACTATATATTACCACACTAGACTTCTTTTTCTACATTTGTCCTTAAAATCATCTTAAAATTAAAAGAACAAGCAGGAGTAGATATGTTTGTATATTTGTATATTTTTTTGTATGTTTGTATATTTTTTCAGTTACTTAAAACTACATTGTGGTTGAATGACATTAATTAGAAAATGCTGGGATTTGATTTTTCTTTTCGCGACTGTAAAACAATTAGGACACACTCACTTCCTGTGCCTCAACATGTAATTTTATTAACAAATAAACTACAACTGAACATTTCTAAAAATCAGTTATGAAAAAAGTAAAAACAATCTGATGGTTTTTAAGAGCCATAAAAACAAAACAAAATGAGAATAACAAACATCTTGCGATTAAACCAAGTGTACTCTGAATTTGGAATCACACTGAACATGTCGAGTTTAGCTGGTAGAGCTTTGGTTTGTTGTGAAACACAATGAAATAATTGCCCAGCCACCGGTAAATCTTCTATTGATGGCATGAGATGATGAAGAGTCCATTCAGGTTGCACAGGTAGTCTACCAGGGTGATATGTCCACAGGTGCAATTGCAAGGAGTATAGTAGAGATACCAGGAGATACCCTATTACATTAGGAAAGCAGGACCAGACAGGAGCTTCAAAAAGCATCAACTGAGCCTCAGGACCAATATTTCTTTGGACAAGCAGTAACATAACAAACACCAACAGTCCCTCAGTGGGATTTGCGCTCACAGCCCAGCACCATGCAAATCAACTGACATTCCACAGAGAATACTGGAACTGGCTGGTCTGCCACTGGTATCCTCTTCTCTTCACAGACAAGACCAGGTTTGCATAATTTTTCAGGGAAGATCACCAGCAGCCAAATGCTCAAAGTATTCTTCTTCTCTTTATCATCTTTTGCTAGGATTTATCTCGAAGAGGAATCTGAATAGAATAGAATAGAATTCAACTTTATTGTCATGTCACAGGTACAGGGCAACGAAATGCAGTTTGCATCCATCCAGAAGTGCTTTAGCCATGATATAGATATATTACAATATATATTAGCAATAATATAGATATGTAAGTATATTACAGAAATGGGTCTATATGGTATGTTATAATGTACATGGTATGAAGTATGTTATGAATATTCTATAACTATAAGTATGTACAGGCTATGAACAGGATATAAATATGAAAAACTATACAGAAATATGAGATATACAGTTATACAGAAATGTGAACTATGCAAGTTATGAACAGTTGTAGGATTAAAAATTATCGTATGTCCAGAATGATTATTTACACAGAACTATACAGTAGTGCAGTTAAGATAAGTGAGATATGTGGGTAATTTCTACAGAGGCTATATAAAGTGCTAGTGGTTGTGAGTGGTGGTTCAGTCCATGTTCTGTTATCTGTTAAATCAAATACAAAAATCCTCAAAACAAAACAATTAGTAGTCAGTGACTTATCCTAGTCTTTACAGTAATGTACAGATTTTTTATATATCACCAATAAAAGCAGCAAAATAGTGGGAGTTCACAAAGAGCATGTTTGTGGTGGGTGCATGTTAGTCCTGCACCAGAGTAGTGTGTGGGACCAAAGAGGTTAGGTTAAGCTTTTTGCATTTAGAAATGCATTTATGATCTGTCATGAGGTGTGGAATGAGAGCAATGAAAATGCAGTATTTAGAACCCCGCACATTAAGCTGTAAACTGACCAAGGGGGAATAAACAGCACAATCTAAAGTTTTTTGGAGAAAGGCAAGCACACGAGAGGAAGTTAAAGAATGACCTGAAAAAGAACAAAAGAAAAGCTTTTGTGGGAATTAAGGGAAATGTATATATCATATATAACAAGTCAGAGTGAAACTGAATGCAAGATACAAGAGGCAGATGACTATATGAAGAAAAAACAGAAAATGAATCATTTGAGACAGGAAGTCACAGAGACGAGATTTTTTACACAATACACTACAAGAAGAACTTTATTAGTCTATTATCAGGACTACATTACCTACAATATCTACAGTACTCTTCAAATGTATCGACCTTTGAAAAGTCTCACATTGTGACACAGAAGATGAAAGTTGACAGTGACAGCAAGACATTTGAAAGCATTGTTCCTTTGAAGTTAACTGCTATACAACACACATTCTTAATAGGGTATAGATAACCTGTTAGGGTTTTTACTGAAAAACCACAGTTATGACAAATGTAATTTCTGTACATCCTTGCAATTCTTATGCTGCAAACTTACCTTTTTTAAAACACCCCTTTACATCAAAAGTCATATAATGAATCTGCTGAAAGAAAGAAAAGCAAACCTTTGCGAATGCTGTGGACACTTGAATAGATAATCAGTCTAAATCTAAAGAAGTACTGAATGCTAACAATTGTGGAAAAGCTAAAAATGCTAGCATCATCTCAGTAATTAGCTAGCAAGCCCATTTTCTTCTCAAAATCACTAGCGCTAAGAGTTGGTTAATAATTTAATAATAGTTAGCTGACACCTCTGTTAACTTTATGACTATTCATAGAGATTTAGTGCTAAGCTGGAGTAAAGGCAGTGTCGTATATTAGGAAGCTAATGCTACTGAACTTGAGTTTAGAATACTTGCCTTGCAGATACAGTGTTTTCCATTGTTCCCCTTCTGATTGTGAAAGGTCCTTTTTCCATCATCAAAATTAGCGTAGTTTTTACAACAGCAACTTTTAAATATTCCTGTGTCCAGGGTGTCGGCTTATCCAGACGTTAACTTTTACGGTTCATTTACCATCTTATCTCAGGCCCAAACTATAAATGGTCCATTTGCCTCCCTGGAATTTTCTCTTGTTGCTGATTATTTACACACAAAAAAAGAAGTCTTCACCTTTGCTTCCAAAAGACTGAAAATTCCACACTGTACGCTTGTAACATTGTCCTATAATGGCCTCTCAATGTGCTTTTTGAAAGTTAACTGTTGTTGACATATCACATCAGTGTGCCCACTCTATAACCTCCATACTAGTAAGTAAGTAATTACAAAAGTTTTTAGTGTAACAACCCAAACAATACCCTTTTGTCGTTGTGCGTCTGCATTAAAGAGAAACGTAGTCTACATTACTTAGCACTGCTTTGCCTGCATTACACCTCTCTCTACATGACCCACAGATAAATTCAGTAGTGTTTATGTGGTTTGCTTGTTGGTGAGACACCAGATCATTTACCTCACCATCCCAATGAATGCTTTTAAGAAACATCACAGATGCTTTTTCTCTCTGTTTGCAACCCAGTCCTGGAGGCACCAATCCGGTCTTTAAGTGATGGCGTGATGAATCCTGCTTCCGGGCCCAAACTATCCTGCGTTTAATAAGGCTTTTGTGTTTTTAATATTTTTTAATGACTTTTATCTTGTTCTGTTTATTCTCAAAAAGCCCCTAAAAACAGTCAGTGATCACTATCGGCCTCTCTGGGTTTTACCGCTATTCATTTTAAAGCTCAGTTTTTAAAACCTTACAATGTAACTACAGCCCAGCCCCTGCAGCAGTATATGAATGACTAACTTCGTATTATGGATGGATTATCTCAGTTGTTCTCCTGACTGAAGTTTGGTCCGTTTACAGCATCCTGCCATGTGATTGCATTTGTCCATGACCATTGTGAATCCTCACGTTAACTTTTATTGAGTGGAAAAAAAGTTAGCGTTCATCTCTAGCTTCACTGTTTATATTATGCTAACAAATATGTGTCGCTAGCGATCATGTATCTCATGGTTATATACCAACTAGCCCGACTTCAGTAAGCCTACAAACATCACTGCTGTTTACTTTCCTGTCTTCATTTATGTCGGAAGTGATAACAGAGCTGTACGTCTTAATTTGTTTCAGAAATCCCTCAGTCAGGACAGGCTATATTATATTTGGATGGAAACCAGCGAGCACTCCCTGCTAACTTCTAACTCCATTAAGTTTAATAAATTTGGTTTTCATGGATGCCTGGATGTTTAACTTACTTGTTACACCTGGTAGAGCAGCCACACTGATCATTTTCTTACACATGAAAGAATTTAGAAAGTTTTTCAACTCTCAGTGATGCTGCTGTAATCGTTGGCTTATGGACCTGCAGTGGAGTTTTGGGCCCAGGCACTGCTAATGACGTCAGACTTAAAGACTGGATAAGGTAGCTTGGAGATAATTTGAGGTGCGTGAGTTTTCAGTTATTAATTGTCACTTGACAACTGAGCATGAACTTTGACTGAAGCCAATAATTTGAGAATACAAGATACAGAAGCTGGAAAGTCGGCTACATAAGCTAACATGGTAACGCCTTGATGTCCTGATGCCACCCTGTTAGCAAGCTTTCCTCAGCTGTTATATCAATTTTCCATACCGGCATTCCTCAACCATAAATGACAATGATCAATGATCAAAAATATAGTTTTCCAGCCTTTCATCTGTGCAATTTCACTTTCTCTTCCTCTCAGGTAATTACAGTAACATATCCACATCAGTGCATCAACGGTAAGAGCATGAAGCAAAAGTTCAGTAATGTCTGGACTTTATATGGGACATGGCCTAGTAGTCAGCTAGTTGTCTGCTGACTGATACATTCTGTAAATACCATATTTACAGAGAGGTTATAAGAGTTTTGGCATTCTTCCTGTGTCTTTTTGGTGTTCTTTATTTCTGTCTTCGCAGATATAGCCCAGACAAACTGGAGGCTTCATGTTGCTTAAAGATGGATGTGGCAGGTAACCAGTTTCCTTGTGGCTGAATGGTTACCTTTACAGGTGTATACCTAGTGTAAACCCCTTTGACCTCAAACAGTTCAAACTGGGAGAAAAAGTGAATTAAAGGTACTAATTTGTAACTGCCTTCAAAAACCAAAATTTTGATATCAACTAAATGCAAATAAACAAATACTATAAAGTTACACATGTTTAAATTATTTTATGCTGTTTTTTGTTTTTTTTTAGATTGCTTTGAATCTGTTCATTTGTATGGAACAGACTTGGCAATTGGCAATTTGGAAGCTATTAGCACATCTCCCAGTTTGCCTTGTTACCTGTATGTTTCTGAGCTAGCCTTTTCAGAAACCATTGCCACTGTCACTCTGTACTTTTTGTGCAAGTTTTGTGAAAACTTATATTCAAAGTTACATAACATCATGGCTAGGGATAGGAATTGATAATAAATTTTTTAATAGTGATTTCAATTTCATTCTCTATATCACTTATTGATTTGTTTCCTTATTGATTTACTTATCGACTCTCATTGGGTTCCACCATTGCTAAGCAGCATATCAAAGATCCATGCAAATTAAGTGCATGCAGTGGGTCAAATTTTTGTGCATGTTGGAGCTATTTTCCCGCTTTGTTGTAACTAGTGTTTGAGTCATTACTCAAACAAAGTAATTATTACACACATTACACAGAAAACTTTTCTTAAAAGTAATACATTACTTAATTCCTCCAATGAAAAAGTAATTCACTATACTACCTTCATGTTTCAATAGCTAAAAAACACTGTCTCATAATTACCATTTAAAAAATTACATTTTATTTATTTATTCAAATTTTTTTCATATTACTGAATTAATTGTCTGCTCAACATGGGATATTTGATCAAGTGACCTGCACAACATACAATGAAACTGCACTTAGGACAGAACTGAAGTGAAATAAAGAAGGCAGGAGATCAAAATACTGCACTGCTGAAACCTCCTCTTGCTCTTTCTTTTCCCCACGTTGTCAAGTGTGGGTACCCTTGTGTGCTGCAAAGGTACTGGTGGGCCGCAGTGGGGCGTAGTAACAACAGAAATTCAGTTTGAAAAGTGTGTACAGTTACATCTTTTTAAAGTGAAGATTTAAGATCCAGTTGGCCCCATGGGATTGAATGTTTTTTAAGTGGGGTCAGCACTCTTGACTTTGCAAATGGCAGGATTACAGTGTAAGAGATAATTGTTGTTAGGATTTGGTGCTACATAAATAACAATTAAAATGTAACTGTTTTTACATAAGGGTAAATAATCCTAAAAGAATCAGATGACACCTTATGACCAAGCACCTGCTGACAGTGGGAAGGAAAAACTCCCTTTTAACAGGAAGAAACCTCCAGCAGAACCAGGCTCAGGGAGGGGCGGCCATTTGCAGGTGAGGGGGAGGGAGACAGAACATGAAATGTAGTTGACGAGAGCCAGAAATCAATAATAACTAATGATTAATTGCAGAGTGATATATAAATGCAGATGCAAATGCAGTGCATCTGCATTAGCTTGATGTGCAGACTGAGGGGCATCCCCTTATTAAAAATCATTCCAAGATTCCTCACACTGTTACTGAGTCCATAGTAAATCCATCCTGAGTAAGCATTTGGTTAAACACCATGTTTCTAAAATTGTTAGGGTTGAGTGCAATAACCACTTTTTTATCTAAATTTAAAAGCAGGAAAAAAGCGGTCATCTAGATATTTATGTATTGAAGACATTCCTCTAGTTAAACGAATTAGTTTGTGACACGTTACTTCATTGATAGATAAAGCTGGATATCATCTACATAGCAATGAAAGTGTATGCTATGTCTTTGAATGTTACTATATGTATGTAAACAGAATTGATCCTAGCACTGAATCCTGTGGAACTCCATAATTAACCTGTGAAGAAGGCCACCAATTTACATGAGCTAACTGGAGTTTGTTAGATAGATATGATTCAAACTACTACAGCGCAGCACCCTTAATACTTATGCCATGCTCTAATCTCTGTAATAAAATATTATGGTCAACAGTATCAAAGCTGCTGTGAGATCTAGAGATGAGACTACTATCACAAGCCACAAAACGATCATTTATAATACTGAAATACACTGTTTCTATATTGTGATGTGTTCTGAACTGTAACTGAAAATAAACCATTCCTTTGCATAGGAAGTGAGTGAGGTACTTATGAATGGTTACATTAATTTTATTTGTGAAGAAACTCATGAAGTCATTTCTAGTTAAGTTTAAAAGAAAGCGTGGCTCAACAGAGCTCTGATTCTTCGTCAGCCTGGCTAAAGTGCTGAACAAAAGCTTGGGGTTGTTCTTACATTATTTCTTTTCAATCAGTGAAAAAATTGTGAAATGAGCTTTACATAAGGCATTTACATATATATATATATATATATATATATATATATGTATATGGGGCTACTGGAACAAGAAGGCATCGGTGGGCAAGAGACGAAAACAGGGCGTTGTTGGAATGCTACTACGCAAGTAACCCTGGTGGAAGGGGTTACATGAATAGGATGAGGGACCTATGGATTCTTCGATACCCAACATCCACAATGACGGTGAAACAACTAGTAGCTCAGTGTTCCAACATTCGAAAGAAGGGACTGCTCTCACAGCTAGAGATTGACGAGGTACAACATAAATGCTACGGCAAGGAGGAGTCAGGACGCCAGGTCAGGGAGTAGATATCATCACCCCCACCCGAGATTGGGTACATAGCCCCAAGTGCGATAGGAGAAGGATCGTTGAGTGCGAGAGGAACTGACCTGAAAGATATGATCATGGCCAAGCTTGAAACCTGGATCCCCCATAGCCGGTTACCAAGATTACGTGAAATACCCTCAGAAGGTCTGCTAGATGATGTTAATACAGCACTACGGACGATACCTATAACCACGCTTACCGAGACTAACAAGCTGATCTACAATACGGCAGCAGTGATCAGTGAGATGCTTGGCTACAAGTTGAACAGCCACAAGGGGCAGTACCCTCCATGGAGAAGGAGGCTAGAGGGCAAGATCAAAGTAGCACGGAGGGAGGTTAGCCAACTAACGGAGTTGCAGAAAGGTGCGACAAAGAAGGTGCATAAGAAATACAGCAAGCTGTCCATACCTGAGGCCTTGGAAACTGCCAAGCAAAGACTCACAGCCTTGGCCAGCTGCTTGAGGAGGTACACCAGAGAGATAGAAGGCAGGAGCATAAACCAGCTGTTCTCCACAGAACCAGCAAAGGTATACTCTCAGTGGCAAGGGAACAATAAGAGAACAGCACCACCAAGGCTGGAGACGGCGCAATACTGGAAGAGCATATGGGAGAAGGACGCAACCCATAACGGCAATGCTCAGTGGCTAGTGGATCTGAGGGCAGACCATAGCGACCTCCCTGAACAGGGTCCAGTAACCATCACAGTGGCAGATATCCAAGAAAGGGTCTCCAGTATGAAGAGTTGGACAGCACCAGGGCCCGACATGGTTCACACCTACTGGCTGAAGAAGCTGACTGCACTCCACGAGCGTCTGGCAGCACAAATGAACCAGCTGCTAGTTAACGAGAGCCACCCGGAATGGCTAACTGAAGGTCGGACGGTCCTGATCCCCAAGGACCCCAAGAAGGGACCGGTCCCCTCCAACTACCGACCAATAACCTGCCTCAGTACTACATGGAAGCTCCTGTCAGGCATCATATCGGCTAAGATGAACAGGCACATGGTTCATCTTAGCCGTACAACACTAAGCCGTACAACACTAGAGGCCAACTCCAAGCCCATAGCACAAGTCACCATCAAGTGCGGGATCTACCAAGGAGATTCTCTGTCCCCACTGCTGTTCTGCATAGGCCTGAACCCCTCAGTGAGATCATTAACAAGACTGGCTACGGATACCGACTACGGAACGGAGCGGTTGTCAGCCACCTCCTGTACATGGATGACATCAAGCTGTATGCCAAGAGTGAACGAGACATCGATTCACTGATCCACACTACCAGGTTATACAGCAATGACATTGGAATGTCGTTCGGACTGGAGAAGTGTAGTCGGATGATAACAAAGAGAGGGAAGGTAGTCAGAACTGAGGGGATTGAACTACCAGAAGGCAACATTGTAGACATAAAGGACAGTTACAAGTACCTGGGGATCCCGCAGGCGAATGGGAACCATGAAGAGGCCACTAGGAAAGCTGCAACCACCAAGTACCTGCAGAGGGTCAGGCAAGTCCTGAGGAGTCAGCTGAACGGTAAGAACAAGATACGGGCCATCAACACCTACGCCCTGCCCGTGATCAGGTGCCCTGCTGGTATAATAGGTTGGCCAAAAGAGGAGATAGAAGCCACTGACATAAAGACAAGGAAGCTCCTTACCATGCATGGAGGGTTTCACCCCAAGTCCAGCACCCTGAGGCTGTACGCTAAGCGGAAGGAAGGGGGCCGGGGACTGGTGAGTGTCAGCACCACAGTCCAGGATGAGACAACGAACATCCAAGAATACATTGGGAAGATGGCCCCAACGGACCGAGTGCTCAGTGAATACCTCAGGCAGCAGAAACCCAAGAAAGAGGAGGAAGACGAGGAACCATCATGGAAGGACAGGCCCTTGCACGGTATGTACCACTGGCAGATAGAGGAGGTGGCTGATATCCAGAAATCCTACCAGTGGCTGGACAAAGCTGGACTGAAAGACAGCACAGAGGCACTAATCATGGCAGCACAAGAACAAGCTCTGAGTACAAGATCCATAGAGGCTGGGGTCTATCACACCAGGCAAGACCCCAGGTGCAGGCTGTGTAAAGATGCCCCTGAGACAATCCAGCACATAACAGCAGGGTGCAAGATGCTAGCAGGCAAGGCATACATGGAACGCCATAACCAAGTGGCCGGCATAGTGTACAGGAACATCTGTGCTGACTATGGCCTGGAAGTCCAGAGGTCAAAATGGGAGATGCCCCCAAGGGTGGTGCAGAATGACCGAGCTAAGATCCTGTGGGACTTCCAGATGCAGACGGACAAAATGGTGGTGGCTAACCGGACATAGTGGTGGTAGACAAACAGGAGAAGACGGCCGTAGTGATCGATGTAGCGGTTCCGAATGACAGCAATATCAGGAAGAAGGAACACGAGAAGCTGGAGAAATACCAAGGCCTCAGAGAAGAGCTCGAGAGGATGTGGAGGGTGAAGGTAACGGTGGTCCCCGTGGTAATCGGAGCACTAGGTGCGGTGACTCCCAAGCTAGGCGAGTGGCTCCAGCAGATCCTGGGAACAACATCGGAGATCTCTGTCCAGAAGAGCGCAGTCCTGGGAACAGCTAAGATACTGCGCAGGACCCTCAAGCTCCCAGGCCTCTGGTAGAGGACCCGAGCTTGAAGGATAAACCGCCCGCAGGGGCGAGATGGGTGTTTTATATACATATATACAGCAACAAAGTCTTCCAGAGTAAATGAACACCTTTTAATAGCAAGATGCCATTTCCTCTCCAACTTATGGGTCACGTGCTATTAGGTACATGTTTAAGAGTTATACCAGGGAGTAAAATACTTCTGATTTGAATTTTTTTTTTCATTGAAACCACAGTATCCAGAGTAGTACACAGTGAGAAAAAAAGAAGGCAAAAATAGCTCTGTTTTCTGTTGCTTACATTGTAGAGGGTGATTTTGACTCTGACCACAAAATGAGTAGGGAAGAGGTTAAGAGGTTACGTGGGCGATGCCCAAAATCGACTGAAATGGCTCAGCGTGGGGAAATGCACAATAATTTCCTCTCCTGTCCTGTCCTGTCATGTCTTCCTTATCTTTCTCCATCTTTGAGTGAAGTTAGGTTTTTCTTTTCTGGCCTTGTGAAATACACCAGCATCGACCATTAGCTAGCAACTCACTGTGCAATAAAATGCACACAAACAGAGTTTGCTGATTTTTGTTGAGCTGATAGAAATGTTGCATTAGAAATTACCTGTCACAACATGTTACTTCCTTTATACTCACTCGTCTTGGCTAGCTAGATGCTGATGTACCGCAACCCCAACTTATGGACATCTGCAGTCTATCCGGTGTTGTACCAAAAAACAGAAGAAAAATAAAATGGTAGGATTGCATTTCATGTGTTTCTCTTTAGTCTCAAATCGGTTTGATGACCCGCAGAGACATGAAAAATGAAAAATGAAAACTTTTTTCATTTTCAATTGTTGTAAAATAATTGTTTCAAGGATTCTGAGATTTAATATAACTTGGAGGCGTTAAATAATTTAAACTAATTGTTGTTCAATTACTAAATAATTTACCTAAGGATGAGATCTATTTTTTAAGGAAAGAAACCAACTGGACTTCTTTAGTCTACTTAAGTCAAGTGTTTTTGAAGACATTTCTTTTCTTAGACAAACATCTTCAAAAAAAAAAAAGCTTAAAGAAGTCCAGTTTTAAGCTCATTAGACTACCATGATGTGGCTGACTGAGGACCTACACACAGTTAAATGTATTAAAGAAAAGGTTATATACAATAGTTAAATGAGGGGACCAAAAGAACCTACAGTGTACAATATTATTTTGGCAAAGTTACACAAAAATTCAATATTATCTTCAGTGACCTCCTGCTCTGGCCTATGGAAGACAGTTACGTATAGTTGTTGTTGTCTCTATCTTCATGTTTTCCAAAACAGAATTGTCAATTGTTCCTCGGCAGGTGTGTCCAGTTGTATGTTGCTTGTCTCAATGAGTGGGGAAAACTATTTGAAGTGTGAATGGAGTAGTGTACCGGGGGCTTCTGTTTATGACTATGCTTCTTCCTGGTTTCTCGATTTCTGGGGACAATCTTAATCTTAATCTCAATTTTTTGTGGTAATTTCACTAATTTAGAGTGTCAACCAAAAATCCAGAAAAAAACACATTACATGAAAGTTATAAATAAATTTGCATGTCACTGAGTGAAATACTTTAGGTATTTAATCCCCGACAACCCATCCAGAATACTGGCTTCCACACATTGGCTGATTAGGAGATTACACTCAATCAACCAGTCAATTACAGACACTTCTGATTTCAATTCATTATATCTATAAACCTGTCCATGGAATCAGTTTCTTCCATTCCAACTTCTCCACCACCATAGGCAAGAACAAAGACCTCATAAAAGGACATCAGGGATGAGATTACAGATCTGCACAAGGCAAGAAGAGAGAGGGGCCTTGGATTGACTGTTATTGTGATTTGGTGCCATATAAATAAGACTAAATTGAATTGAAGGTGACAGCTGTTGATGTGATTTGGAAATGGAAGAAATATGAAATGACCATTGGCCACCCTTGGTATGGAGCTCCATGCAGGATCTTGCCTCATGAAAAACGTAGTGTATCAGCCCAACACTACACAGGAGCTTGTTAATAATCTGAAGACAGGTGGGTCCACATTGACCAAGAACACCATTAGTAACACACTATGCTGTAATAGACTGAAATCTTGCAGTGCCTAAAAAGTTTCTCTGTTCATGAAGGCACATGCACAAGCTTGTTTTACCAGTGAACATTTGAATGATTCAAAGAAGTATGGCTTAGGAGAACATGCTGTGGTCAGATAAAACCAAAATTGAGCTCTTTGCAACAACTTGACTGAGTATGCTAAGGGTACAGGACAGTGAGGGGCCAATAGAGGCCACATACTGTAAAATGCTGACTAAGAATCTCCTTCCCTCACTCTGAACTGAAGTTGGGTTGTAGATGGGTCTTATAGCATGGCAGTCACCCAAAAATACTACTAAGCAACAACCACAACATCTTCTTTAGCCACATAGGCAGTGAATAAAGAAGAAGCAAATTGGAGCTGAAGCTTTAAGTTGTCAAATTGCAGCCAAGGAAGGATTTAAAGAATTTCTGACCAGAGGAGTGGGCCAAAATCCACTCCTGAGATATGTGTAAACCCAGTGACCAATTACAATAAACTTCTTATCACTGCAAACAACGGTTTTGCCACCAAATGCAATGTCACGTAGTGCTTAGTGGTTAAATACTCATTTCACTCAATGACATGCAAATATATTTATAACTTTTATATAATGTTTTTTCTGGATTTATTTTAGATATATTCAGTGTCTCTCCATTAAAATTAAACTACCAGAAAATGTACAGATTGCTCATTTCTTTAAGAGCTAACCTGTAAATTAATGCTGTAGAAGACTAGCTTACAATATATTTGAGAAAAGAGTAAGAATATGATCAAGATAAGACAAAGTTCTGCATCACCCACAGCATAACTGAACTACAAATTTAAAATGACTTTTATTTATCAAAAGAAAAAGCGAGTAGATTCCATCAGCACTACAGCACAAAAAAAATTCTCCGGTATATTGTCCATGTCAAACCTCAAACTTCTGTTCACACTTCCTGCTTCCATCCTCTGCAAATTAGATCTTCACCAACAGGATCCAGTCTAATGTTTTATTTGACTCTTTCTTATAAACATAGCTATGTTTGTTTTTCTTTTAAGAACAGGGTTTTAGAGAGCTGGATTTAGGGTCTGGAGCTGACCTGGAGTCTGTCTTAAGATTGGGTGGAAGCAGCAGTCAGGCAAAGAGAAGAAAGCCACACAAACACATCTTATTACTATGCAGAGTTGTATCCTTCAATCAAATTAATTCTATAATCCAATAAACCACCATTTTTACTTCCATGACCCCAGAGGACCCCTTCTCAAACCTATGACTTGGTGTAATCAATATGATATAGGAGCTGAAGGCATGAATAACTTAGCTGAGTCCAACAAACACTGTAAGAGGGTCCGTCTGTTTTCATTTATTTGAAAATGCTTTTCAGTTTGTTACTATCCATCAACGATTTCTACGTCATGAGATGGTATATGTATATATATATGTATAACGAATTAAAATTCTTTTATTAAATCAAGAATTCCTAATTAACATCTATTAATGAATGTTAATAGTCAGTGAAGACAGGGTGGATATACTCAGAAAATAAAACAGGGATCTTGAGTGCACTGTAAAATGTAATATTGTGTTTAATTAAAAATATTAAATAGGCTGAACTCAATTTTTATCAATTTGTTATTAGAACTCAATTTAAATAAGTTACCAGTACTTTTTATGCAAAAACGCTGATAAACTCCATTTATTTGAGTTGTCTTAACTTAGAAAAACTAAGTAAGCTGGAAGTTTTGCTTCTCAGGGCGGAAGGATGAAAGATGTGTTTTGAAAATGCCACGTGACTACCGTCCTCCCGGCTCCCTCGGATCAGTCCGCATGTTCACAGTGCATTTTTTTATGGAATATGTTGAGCAAACCTGGAGAAGCGTCAGCTCAAGATATTATTGTTGTCATTGCTGTGGATCTTTACCTGATACACTGACTTGGTGAGTAAATGTTTACTCTTATTCAAACTGATTTTGTGGCTTCTCTTAGTTTAGCACCAGGTTTAAAATCTTGCTAGCTAGTTAGTGTTAGCCTAGCGTTGCTGCTGCCGCTGGGCTCATGTTACTTAAAAATTAACACCACAGCCTTAAAAACCTTACATAAAACTATGTGGTGAAATTTTCTGTTGATTGTTTGAAATAAATAAGTGAGATAAGAGCCCAGACAAAATTCTTCGGGAGGTGCAGCCGTTAGGGGTGGGGTAGGTGGGATGTGGGGGTGGATAACAGAGCTCTCCGAAAACGTGGAAGCACTTTTGCAAATATGTGATATTTTGATAAATTAAGTAGATATTTGAGCATTACATAGCTACATTGTCGCCTGAAAATATCTTAAAAGGTTATTTTGTGACCCAGAAAGGGTAGTCTGGGGAAAAGGAGGATCGCATCGGCCACGGTTGTCAGAGCCTGTGCGTACTTGTAAGCGCGGCAATGGCGGAGGAGCGCCGCTGAAAAACGTATTACTTTTTCTGGGTCACAAAATAAACTTTTAAGATATTTTCAGGCGAGAATGTAGCTGTGTAAATTTCAAATATCTGCTCGATTTGTCAAGACATCACATATTTGCAAAAATCCTCCGACGTTTTCGGAGACGTCTATTTTTTTTCATGCTTTGTGGCAGCTTTAGAACATCTGTGGCATCTATTAATGTCAAATCTAGCCTTTATTTAACAACATAAGCAAACTCTATGTTACAATGACTGCACAGCCATTAAGGATCAAATCAGTTTCTGAAAAATGTTCTGTTTTTTCTCCCTCTGCTTGCTTCTTATTGTCTTTGAGGCCAATCGGGACCAGCACTCCTGTTGTTGGACAGAAAGACATCAGTAAGTATTTTGGTTTTCCAATATATTAGCAACTGTCAGTGACATTTATATTAATCAGGCTGAACTTTAATCATACTTTAGATCAGCCTGTTTTACTTATTGTTTTATTTGTGCTTTGGTTTGGGGAAGTTGTTTCTTTACTGATCTTTTCCTGTCTTCTGTTATTAGACTTGAGATATGACTGCACTATGCTGTTGCTGGTGACCACAGTTAATTCTACAAGACATGCTGTGTAAGTAAACAAACAACAACAGTTTGGTCTGCATTTCTTGAAAGATCACATCCCCCAAAGTTAGTTTAGAGGGTCTACACTGTATATAGTGAAGTCTGCAAGTTTTCTAACAGCAAAATCTGTTTTGTGCCCAAAATCATTTTGCACATCATTAGAATGAAAGTTATTGGCCATGTTTGCATAGCCCTTTTTAAAATGATGCTTTCATGACATTATTGTGTGTTGGGTGGTGGTCAGGGCTATCCAGACTGACAATTTGGGACACTGAATGTCACCTCTCGGTGGGAGGGAGCCTGAGATTGTCTAAATTGGAGTCTGTTCTATACCAAATGCAGAAAAAAATGTTTTAAGAAAGCAATTAAGTTCATGTTCCAAAAATATGATTGTTTGCTTGCAGGACAACAGGAGAGATGAGTCCTCCGTCACAGATGGTGTGGTCAGTGAAGATGGTCGCCTGCAGGTTCAAGCTCATTGCATCTCCAACCCACATCCACTGCCACTGTACTTAAGGGAAGTTAAAGACTTTCTTCTGCACCTACATTTGGATCACCTCGATCCATGACAGTCATTCAGGCAGTAATGCCTGGACTGGAAACAAGCATCCTTAAAATATTACAGCATTCCAGCTCATGTGTTGGAATGCAAAACAAATGTGTTGTTTAAATTAGAGACTGCACTTGTGACAGAACAATAAATATTTTATTTTGATTATATAAGTAATGTAAGTACAAAACAAACTTGTGGTAGGCCTAAACTTATTTTCAGAATAATTACATCTGAGACTTTGTTTCATTGTAAGATTATAATTGTTTGTTGTTCAGCAGAACAGTGTCCAGTATGTTGGCTGTTATACTTTGTTGTGTTTAAAAATAAAAGTTGGGCTCATTTTAACAACAATTTTTGTAATGATGTTAATTATTTTTAATCATATTCAGGTTACCACAAATTGTTTTTTCATTTAGTTGAACTTAACATGTTTGTCAGTAGGTAAACAATTAGTATTGTACAGTCAGAAATATCAAGTTATTGTTAATACTGCAGACTTGCAATGTATAAGTTGTCCTAACAGTCATCTTAAGTAAGCTTTACTTAGTTTTTTTGAGGCAACGAGTTTCCATAATTTTTTTGAGTTCTGGGAACTAACAAGGCTGTACAGTGTACTCAAAATGAGTAAGTTGCCCTAACTTGGTCATCTTACGTAAACTTGATCCAATTTTTTTGAGTTCTGGGAACAAATGAGCTTCTACAGACTACTCAAAATAAATAAGTTGTCCTAACTTAGTCATTTTTAGCTAAGCTTTACTCAATTTTTTTGAGGCAACGAGTTTCCATAATTTTTTTGAGTTCTGGGAACTAATTAGATTTTACAGTGTGACAGTTACACCAGTGTATTACTTTCATAGCCATTACAAAAAACAAAGAAACAATCAAAAAAAATAAATATAATGAAACGAGCGTAATATTGCACTACAACAGTTACTAATATTCGTGTTATTAAGTTTTACCACTCACAGGTACAGGTTTCTGAATTGTTGGAAACTGAACTGAAAAATCAGAAGTATACAGGGAAATTCATTCAGCTCATTTGTACCACTTGTTTGCCATCTTTAACCTCATCATTTTTGGCAACAGCTGTTTTCCCTCAAAAAGGTACACCACCTGTCAAGCACCAAGCAGCAGACAAAAGTGTTAAACATTAGCTGCAGAACATCACAATGCATTTGGCGACTAAAGAACCAGACTTTGTTTCCCCTCTGGAGTTGTCAGAGACAAAACTAGAGCTAAAAGTCAGCGAATAACAGACATAGAGATTGACTTCAGTTGTATGTTGCTTGTCATCTGGTTAAACGACTATTGGAAGCAAGAGAAAGACTGCCATTACTGTCTTAGATAATGAAGCTCTTTTGGTATAGCTCTACACTGTGTCATCATTTATTTAATCAAAACTAAACCAAAATACAGAAGCGGTGTGGAAAACTAAGTACATCCCATAATTCAATACCTTGTATAACTACCTTTAGTAGTTAGTGAGTTGACATTTTGATATAAGGGAACTCGCTACTTTATTTCTGTTAAATGGTAAATGGTAAATGGACTGGTTCTTATATAGCGCTTTTCTACTCTCCTGGAGTACTCAAACACGCTGCATTCACCCCATACACAACCATTTACACAAGCACTATTATCTATACGGTGAGTGCTTTTTAACTATCATTTATACGCATTCATACTCCGATGGATGCATCGGAGAGTAAGTCGGGGTTAGTATCTTGCCCAAGGATATTTGGCATGCAAACTGGGGAAGCCAGGGATCGAGCTGACATGCTCTACCTCCTGAGCTACAGCCATCCCGCCTGTTCTGTGCTTTCTTTCTTTTTTTACATGACTTTAGATGGGAGTGATCAATGTTTATCTGTTGTGCTGCATCAAAATTGTGGTTGTTGTGTGAAGACAACAAAGCTTTATACATTTGTGTTATTTAGTGTGTGCTCATTCAAATTTTTTGCGAAAAGCTAATATTATAAAACGCTTAAAAGAGTTTAAACAGTTATTTATGAAGTGTTTTTAATCCCAGAAAAGAGAAAATAATAACAATGAAAACAAAGACAAATACTCAAACAAAATCAGCAGTAATTACATTCTAAACATAACTCTCAGTCTCCATAACTTTGGTTTTGTTCATTTGTTTCTTTTTGTTTT
Organism: Oreochromis aureus; assembly: GCF_013358895.1. NCBI lineage: Eukaryota > Metazoa > Chordata > Actinopteri > Cichliformes > Cichlidae > Oreochromis > Oreochromis aureus. Next base: position 2,807,369 of record NC_052962.1, on the reverse strand, counting down.
TTATTTAGAAATCCACAAACATACAGAGCAGTCATGATTTATGATGTGATTAAGTCAAAGGACAACACTTTTGGAAGCCTGAAAAAGTGTTGACAACAACAAAGGTATGTACCTGAGACGCACACTAGGTTATTTTGCTATTAAAATGCAGTGTGTCAACGGACCTGTTTAGAGTTGTGGCAGTTACATTAAAAAATACTGGTGTTAAAAACACTCCAGTAAAAACTGAAGTACTGATTCGACTTCTTTACTCAAGTAAAAGTGAAAAAGTACAGGCTCTTAAATGTACTCAAAGAAAGAAAGAAAAGAATTAGCTCTTTGGAGGATGTTTCTGCCTACTTTTTAACATTACTATCTATTTTTATGCAAAGCTAACGGAACCTGTTATAATAATAATATTAATAGATAGGAATACAAACTTTATTTCAGTTGCCTGCATTGTGAGTGACTTTGTCTCTAAACAGGAAAATGAAGAGGTTAAAGTTGGAGGATGCCCAAAATCAGTTGAAATGGCTCAGCTTTCCTTTCTCTCTCAGGAAATACAGCAAATGGACTTCTAGCTAGCAGCACACTGTGCATGAAACTGCACAGAACCAGTTTGCTTATGTTTGTTGAGCTGATAGAAACAATGGATTTGAAATACCCTGCAAGTTAAAAATATTACACCCTTTATGCTCGCTCCTCTCCTCTCCTCTTCTCGCTCCTTGCTAAAGTACCACTACCGGAACTTTTACTTCCTGAAGAGAGCAAAGCCTGTGACAAAGCAGGTTAGAACATGGCCAGAAGGAGCTACTGAAGTCCTGCAGGATTGTTTTGAGCACACAAAATGGAGTTTCTTCAGAGAAGCAGCGACCACTGACTATCACATAGCCATAAATGAATATGCTGAGATAATGACGGTATACACTGACAAATGCACTGGTGATGTCATCGTCATCAAAACTGTCACAACACGCCAAGAAGATGCCATGGTTTACAGCAGACATTCACAAACTGCTGAAAATATGGGATGCTGCCTTCAAAGCCAATGACGAGGTGGCGCTCAACCTAGCAAGAACCAATCTGTCTCGAGGCACCATGCCAGCAAAGTGTGAGTACTTAAAGTCAGTGATTGCTTTGCCTGTTCAAGAGATTCTCAGCGAATGTGGCAGGGCATCTAAGCCATCACGGCATACAAAGCCCCACCACGTATGTGTGTTACCAACACCTTTCTTCCAGACGCACTTAACACATTCTATGCCAGGTTTAAGATCCAAAACAATTATCCAGCACGAAAAACCACCCCCTCTCCAGACAAGGAAGTGCTGTCCCTGACTGCAGCCAGTGTGAGAAGGACTCTCGCTAGGGTCAACCCACACAAAGCTGCTGGAACAGACAAGATACCAGGACAAAGCCTCAAAGCCTGTGCTGACCAGCTGACTGATGTCCTAGCGGACATCATCGACATCTCCCCCCCAAACTGGACCCACTACAGTTCACATACCAGTGAAATGGATCGATGGACGATGCGATCTCATTGGCACTCTATCTGGCCTTGTCACACCTCGATCAACTTAACGCCCACGTAAGAATGCTGTTCATTGATTTAAGCTCAGCATTCAACACCATCATCCCCCACAGCTGATCAGCAAGCTGGACCTGCTCTGACTCAACACCTCCACCTGCAACTGGATCCTGGACTTCCTCACTGAAAGACCTGAAAGACCCCAGACCAACAACTGCACCTCCAACTCCAACACAAACCACATTATCAAGTTTGCAGATAACACCACGGTGGTGGGACTCACCAGGGCCGATGATGATGCAGCATATATCTTGTATTAAGTAAAAAAAATCTGCCAATGAAACAAGTGAAAATTGTCTAGTTTTTTTCTAGTTTTAAGATTTACTGTCTTGAAACAAGTTCCTTTAGCTTACTGAAATGTTGCCCTTTAGCTGATTCTGTCTTATTTTAAGTGTAATGATATGATTTTGACTAGAAATAAGACAAATACTCTTGGTAAGATTTTGAGTTTTTGCAGTGTATACAAAGAAGGTGCAAAGTTTGGCACTTTGGTGCAAGGACAATAAATGTTGACAGAATAAAAGAGCTGATTGTTGATTTTATCTCCCGCTCAGTATTGTTGGTGTCACAGTAGAGAGAGTGAAGATCATCAAATTCCTTGCACAGGTCCTTCCACAGAGGACCTGTCCTGGACCAGCCACACCAAATCAGTGACAAAAAGAACCCAGCAGCATCTGCACTTCCTATGAGGACTGAAGAAGGTTCACCTCCCCAACCCATCCTTGACACCTTCTACAGAGGCACCATAGAGAGTGTTCTAACCAGCTGTATCACAGTCTGGTATGGAAAGTGCCACGCGTCCAACCGCAGAGACCTCCAGAGGATTGCGCAGACTGCTGAGCGCATTATTGGCAGCTCTCTACCCAGACTACAGGATATTTACGTATAGCCATATATATTCGTATAGCCACTAGCATCATGGCTGACCATCATCACCCCTCCCACCAACTGTTTGCTCCTCTTCCATCTGGAACATGACTCTGCAGCATCAGGAGCAAGTCAGCAAGACTGTGCAATAGTTTTTTCCCCCAAGCAGTCTGGCTGCTGAACACCATCTGGCCCTCCTCCACACTGGACTCTCTTCTCCACACACTTCTTTGGACTACATAACACTCGTAACAAATAATAACACTGTTCAAATCCATTAAACCAAAAGTAACAAGGGCATTTTCAAAAAAATATAAGGACTAGAAAGTATAGATATTTGTTTAAAAGCATAGGAAGAAAAAGTAAAAAGTTGTCAGAAAAATCACTATTTAAGTAAAGTACAGATAACTGAAAATTTGACTTAAGTAAAGTAACAAAGTATTTGTAGTTCATTACTTCACACCTCTGCTTAAAACACTCTACTGTGCTGGGAGTTAATTTTCAACTAAATGTAACCAAATAAGTGCTAGAGTGCTGTGTTCTCAGAGCTGCAGCATCATCAGAGGGTAAAATGAGCGACTACGACCCTGCCATACAACACTGATGTGAATTCTCGTGGACTTTAGTTGTAAATGAACAATAGCTAGCTACGATTAGCTCTTATCAACCTAACTGAAGCCCCTGCGTGAGGGGCAAGGAGAAAGAGAGGCAGGGTTACACCAATGCTGTTTCCACTGCTCATTTTTTTTCAACTGCATAAGCCAAATTGGTTTAGGCGATGGCTCCTCTTTTCTGGCTGCTAATGGGAAAATCAAAGGCGAGTGTTGCTTTTGAACCCAGAGGGTGGAGGCTGTTAAGTGAGGGATGCTTCCACATCTGCATTTCTCTCTCCACCTCATCAAAGCCAAGCAGCAGAGAAAACTGAACTGTTATCCATTACCTGACAGCTAATTGGTTCTTTAATTTCATGTCATTTTAGAGCACTTTGGTGGCTCTAAAATGACAGAATGGTCACGGAATGTCATTGTATCAAAGCACTCTATTGAGGTAAGGCATGTACCATACCTGAGAAAAGTCACCCATCCGGTTCAGATTGGTAGATGTGTCTGGAAGCATGTAATAGTTGCATCAGCATAAACAGGCTAACCCTGTGACAGGATGTCTAACTGAAAGTGAAACAAATTTGCACAACAATAAGACAAAAACAGAGGTTTAAAAGAAAAGTCTTTTAAAATTAATGATGTGTTAAATAGATAGGAGACATTATTGATCTTTATTAGTCAACAAAAACTATAAAAGGGCTCTGATATTTCCTTTATTTGTAATACAACCTTTCAAACAAGTAACGGATGCTTTTTTACAAGATATGCATATTACATGAACAAATTGGACTCTGTTAGATAGATATGATACAAACCACTGCAGCGCACCTGTAATACCTACAGCATGTTCTAATCGCTCTAATAGGATATTATGGTCAACAGTATCGAACGCTGCACTGAGGTCTAGCAGGACAAGCACAGAGATGAGTCCACTGTCAGAGGCCATAAGAAGATCATTTGTAACCTTCACTAAAGCTGTTTCTGTGCTGTGATGAGCTCTGAAACCTGACTGAAACTCTTCAAATAAACCAGAGTTGTAGAAATGCAGAAATGAAGAAAGTAGTAACTGAAGTAAACTCAGAAAGATCAATTAGAGAAAAAGATGCTAAATGAATATCAATGGTACTGAAAGTAACTGTAGTTATGTTATGTCTGTGAGATGGTTACAAGTAACTTTTTCTCTAATGGGTAAAATTTTATTTGTGAAGACATTCATAAAGTCATTACTAGTTAACGTTAAAGGAATGCTTGACTCAACAGAGCTCTGACTTTTTGTCAGCCTGGCTACACTGCTGAAGAGAAACCTGGGGTTGTTCTTGTTTCCTTCAATAATAAGATCTTCTAGCTTTACATTGGTCTTTTTTTATAAAGCAGGAAATGGCTTGTATTGTTAATATCTTTTAAATTAGCGAGATGCCATTCCACTGCTGCTTTCGAGATATCTGCCTTAAGGTGTCTGTTTGAGAGTTAGTTAGGAACTATGTTCTTAAGAGAACATAATTCCTCCGGGGAGTACCTGAAGTACCTGGAGAAAACCCACGCAAACACGATGAGAACATGCCAACTCCATACAGAACTTGCATCTTCTTCTCATGTTATATTACATGAATACCAACAGTAAAATCCAAGGTTGTTTTGTTTTAAATTTTTAAAATCCTGAATGCAACTGACACCACCATTACTACAACACTTGTGGAGAGGCTGAGCACAATACTGCTGTGCCAAATTGTTTTGCTCAAGTTTATAAGAAACTCTCCAGCTTATGAGTTATCTAGCTTAGGGTGATTGAGAGTTATACCAGGGAGTCAAGCACTTCTGATTTGAGATCAAGGGGTTGTTGATTCATTGAAACTAACATAATCATCATCCTGTAACCAGTTTTTTGTCAGGCAGAGTAAGTCAATTTGTTGATCAATTATTAATTCGTGTACTAACAGGGACTTAAAAGAGAGAGAGACCTAACATTTAATTATCCACATTTCACCCTTTTACTACCCATTTTCAAGGATATTATTTAGTTGTTTATTGTTAATCCACTTAACACTGACCTATTCAAGGACAAAAAGGTATGTAAATCAAGAGATGAACCAGGGTTGAAGCTACATATTAACAGACAACAGCAAAGAACTAATCTTAAAATGCATGTTTAGCTATTGTTACTAGCCGCATTTCATACAAAGACAAAATTAGTTTCGATTTCTTTAGATGAATCTTCAAAAAAACAAGAAAAAAAAGCCAAAGATAACTTCATTGCGCCAATGGTTCAAGATTCATGGTTGTTTGACCCATTTAAACCATTGGGAGCAGTTTTAATGGGTGAAACAACCATAACTCTTGAACCATTGATGCAACTGCAAAATTCCAACTGTTCCTGAAAGCCGGAAAGTAGCAACTCTGTGCTTTTCGATTACATTACTGTCACTACAGTAATTCAAGGCAGGGCGCCACTAGCAAACTACACAGAAAACAACACATCAAAAACAAAACAATAAAAAACATGGTAAAACGAAACCAAATGCCCCATATAATGTCTATTTTCTGTAGACTTCTATCACTCTCTTTACTCTCTGTTCTCTCACCCAATCTTTGTTTTCACAGGCTGCTGTGACATCGTGCCTGGGATTACTGCAATGTTGCTGAAAAGCGGAGTGTCGCAGCTTTCAGAAAGTCGGAATTCTTTCAAATGAGCAAGTGGTTCAAGAGTTATAGAAGTTACAGATGTTTACAAAAAAAATTGTAAAACACCTGTCTGACACAAGTGACACGTTAGACTTTAGAGGATTAACAGGAGAAAAAAGCATTTTGGCACCAGCAAGGTGATTCCCAAAAAGCTATGTGCCATAACCTTTTGCGTATCACAGTGGCAAGTGGAGGAATACAAGAAAGCGCAAATAAAGAATTTCTGATCATTTTCAAATACCATTTAAATTTATAATAATAGATTACACAGCAGTGGGGAATCGCAGTAGATGTCTCTCTGAAAGTGCTGTAACTGTGTTTAAAGATATAATTAATCCACTATTATCGTCTTCATTGCGTGTGCCAACATAGAGCAGAGCAGCTACCTGAACACTACTACTACAGAGGTCCGTTATCTTGAAAAAAATTTTACTTCTTCACTGCATATGATTCTGGATATTGTAACTTCTCTTAAAAAGAAATCCTCAAATCAGAAGTACTTGACTCCCCAGTATAACACTCAAATACGCAGATTAAAGCAGATAACTCATAAACTGGAGGAGAAATGCTGTCTCACTAAGAAGAAGATCATCATCTAGCCTGGAAAAATAGTTTGCTGCTTTATTTTTAAAAAAAAGCCCTCTGTAAAGCTAAAACATCTTACTATTCATTACTGACTGAAGAAAATAAGAATGACCGTAGGTTTCTCTTCAGCACTGTAGCCAGGCTGACAAACAGTCAGAGCACTGTTGAGCCAACCAATCCTTTAAATAGTAACAAGTTCATGAATTTCTTCAGTAATAAAATTTTACCCATTAGAAAAAAAATTTCTCGTAATCATCTCACAGATGTAACATTATCTACTGCAGCTTTCAATACCATTGATATTTATCTGAACGATTTTTCTCCTATTGATCTTTTTGAGTGAACTTCAGTAACTACTTCCTTCAACCCATCAACGTGTCCTTTAGACCAGCCGGTCCCCAACCTTTTTTGCGCCACAGACAATATTTTCACGGACCGGTCTTTAAGGTGTCACGGATAAATACAACAAAATAAAATGATACGACCAAGACAAAAACTGGTATTTTGTAAATATTTCTTTCAAAATAAGACACAACTACAACACGGGAAAAGATCCAGGGATACAGAGTTAATGATAAAAACCCTGAAAACCATACATTTCAGTCCTGAGCCTCAACTCTCACGGCAGGGTACCAAACGACCCAGATGTTGGGGATCGCTGCCTTAGACCACATTTCTATAAGACTGCTCAAAGAAGTCCTGCCATTAATTAATGTTTCAATCTTAAATATGATCAACCTGTCTCCATTTATCAGCTAGTTACCACAGGTCTTCAAGCTCGCAGTAGTTAAACTGTTACTTTAAAAAGCCATCACTTGACCCAACGGCCAATCTCCAACCTTACTTTTATCTTTAAAAGTGTATTTGTAAAACAGCTAACTGATCATCTGCAGAGAAATAGTTTATTTGAAGAGTTTCAGTCAGGCTTTGGAGCTCACCACTGTCACGGCCAGGTGGCCACCAGGAGTATGGACTCAAATGCAGACAGCACACGGAAGCACGGAAATTGAGTGAAAACCACACTTTATATACAGTGAATGAATGAGCAACAGTGAAACTTAACCTACACACGAGCTGCTTGGTGACACAACCTATGGAACTCGATTTATCAACAATAAAGATAACTATGAACTAAGGACTAGATATTCACTATGATAAAATGTGAGCTAGAACCATACTATGATTGCTATGAACTATAATGATACTAGGATTAACGAGAGCAGTGCTATGATAGATACTATGTAACAACAAACGAGAATCACAAAATACGAATATTTCAAACTAGGAAAGAGAGTCCAGGGCTTGTGCCTGAGGGCTGGCGTGCTCAACCCGATATGGGGTAACTGCCTGCACAGAAACCCCGTAGTGACGACCACGGTACGGAAAGATCCTTGGTGATCATCTTGTGGCTGGTTGGGTTCATCTCTGTGCTTGTCCTGCTAGACCTCAGTGCAGTGTTCAGCACTGACCATAATATTTTATTATAGCAATTAGAACATGCTGTAGGTATTACAGGTACTGCGCTGCAGTGATTTTCATGTAAATGGAGAGTCTTCTTTGCACACTAAGGTTAATTATGGAGTTCCACAGGGTTTAGTGCTAGGACCAGTTCTGTTTACATTATACATTCTTCCCTTAGGCAGTATACTTACAAAGCATTGCTTACATTTTAACTGCTATGCAGATGACACCCAACTCTGTCTACCCATGAAGCCAGATATTAATAAAGCCAGACACACCAATTAGTTAAACTGCAGGAATGTCTTAAAGACATAAAGACTTGGATGGCCTCTAACTTTCTGCTTCTTAATTCAGATCAAACTGAGGTTATTGCACTCGGCCCTTAAAATCTTAGAAATATGGTATCTAACCAGATGCTTATGTTACACACTGAAGGAAGACAAGGTTCATCCAGGTGCACACGAAGGTTTATTGCGCTGAAACACAGCAAAACAGTTCAGTGTTGCTGACGGCTTCCATTGCAATAACTGGCCTGCGTTACTTTTGTGAGGGATTATTTTGCCAGTTACCTGTTTGGCTGAGCCGCCACTGCCACCTACTGGCGAAACTAAATATCGCCCTAACGTCACATCAGGTGGGAACAAATGAGCTTTTCGCTCTGTGTTATGATACAAACTATCACAACAAATAGCAAAAAAGATGGGGGGGGGGGGGGGGGCAAGAACACATAAGAAACACATCTGAGACTTGTTCTTAATGCTCAAAATACTCAGGGTGCCACACTTACTCTGGATGGCATTACCTTGGTGTCCAGTAACACTGTGAGGAATCTAGTTATTTCTGACCAGGATATGTCCTTCAATGCAAATATAGTCCTCAGCCTCCTTCCTTTTGCTTAGTGTATAGTCTCAGTGTCTCGGATTTTCTGTAGCGACTCTTGTCAATGATCTCAGTGAGAGGTTTCAGGCCTGTGCAGAATAGCATTAGGACAGGACATCCCCTTGTTAAATCTCACACTTGATGAGTTGTGCTATTGAGCTCTTGTGTTGTTTGCATAAACCCTTCCACTGGTGTTACTTGCGTATTAGCTTTCCAACAGTGCCGTCTTCTCATCCCTTGCCCACTTATGCCTTCTTGTTGCATCAGTGTGTCCTGGCTCCTCAACACCTGACACGGACCTTGTTAATCCTGGCGACGTCCGAGCTAACCAAGCCTACCTCGGAGATGAGCAAGGAGGGATAAGTGAAGCCATAACGGATATATATCAGCCAAGTACAAAAATACTCCTTCAGGGTGTGGAATTTTTTTAATTTCTGCCTGTGTCTTAATAATGATAGAATTTCATTCATTATTGGACACTGTTGGACTGTAAGGAAATCTGTCTCCTCCCATGAGTACAGAAGCATCAAAGTATTATTTCCAATCATATCCTCTCCTTTTGCTCTACTGCCACCTAAACCTGAAAGAAAAGATGAGGAGGAAAAAAGACATTGGACTCAACCTATAAAACCAGTGAGAGCACCTAAAAGAAGTCTGCGAACTCAAACACATTCAGCTGATGTCACAACCCTTTTGCGTCAGCCAATAACTTAAAACTTTAAGCCAGATAGTTTGTTTTGTTTTTTAAATTATAGCTGGGTTAAGGTTAATAAATTAGGTTTTACTGGGTAATGTGAAACTGCAGGAGACACTCAGTAAAGCCCAGCTTTATTTAGTGTTTGGGTCATTACTCAGAAAGCAATTTTACTACATTTTACTATCCAGGAGAACTCCTTCGCTGCATTCAATTACTCCGTTGCCCTGGATAGCTTTTTTCCATAATAAATGAAATCACAATTTAACAGTGGCACTGGAATCAGGATGACAAATATTTTTTCACAGCGTTGTAGGTATAGAGCAGGGGTATTAAACAAAAATTTGAGGAGGTCCAGTTGGAGAAAATCTTCTCAAGCAGAGGTCCGGGATCATAATGTCTAACTTGCGTTATGATTGTGATAGAGAAGCAGCCTATTTTTTTTTAATCAATATCTGAACGTATGAACAATAGACTGTCAAATCAATGAAAATACAAGTTAAAAACATTTCAACAAAATGTATTGTTAACACTGAAACACACAGTAGGCCTACAATAGATATAGGGCTGCTGTTTAAAATGAATTAGAGAAAATAAATGAAAATGGCTAAATTGTGCATCTTAAAAGAAAGTGCTTAATTTCAGAAAAAAATAGCGTTTCCCTTTTTCTTTACCTTTTACATCTCGACGTAACAGTCTCAATACATTTTCAACAGATAACATCAAAACATCTTAACAATTTTACAGTTTCTCTTTCTTTCCCCCTTATATTCCACTTCCCTACTTTCTGTTGTTCAGTGAGAGAATTGAGCTTTAGTTTGCCCTACCAGGAGTTTAAATCTGAGCCAAACATGGTCAAGATGTACAGGGCTACTTTCCTCAGATTTGGGAAAGCTGTCTCAGAGACCATTTGGAGCCAGAAAGTGGCAGGTTCAGTTCTTCCAAACTGCTCTTTCAGGGCCACATCTGCTTGGAGATCAACCAGTTGCATTTGAAGAGGCCCAGCATTTGCCCACTTGAAGTGCTGTGTGACTTCCTTTGAGAACCCTCTGACATCAGTGATGAGCAATGGGTTCTTTATGAACATGGTGAGCTGCTGTCCAAAGCTTAAGCTATCAAAACGTTTGCTGAAGTTTTCAATCAGCTTATCAACAAAGTCAACAAAAGAGGACGCATCTCTCTGTCCCTGAACCTGTTCCTTCACTGTTGAGAAGTGTACATAGTCTCCTTGCAGGTCTTCTTTGAACACTTCAAGTTTCCTCTGAAAGGAGCGGACAGCTGTCATCAGTTCACAAATTGAATTGTCCTTCCCCTGCAGCTTCAAATTCAGTTCATTCAGGTGTGATGTGATATCAACCAAAAAGGCCACAATATCCATGTTTTTCCCATCATTTAAAAAGAGAGAAAAGTTTGTTGCTTTCTGACTTTCCAGCTCTTCCAAGAAAGCTGCTACTTCACTTCTGATGGACCAAAATCGCTCCAATGCCCTGCCTTTGCTGAGCCATCTCACATTGTTGTGAAGCAGAAGATCATCAGCGTGTGCATCAACTTCTCTGAGGAATTCCCTGAGCATGCGATCCTGACAAGAAGAAGATGCCCTGACAAAATTAATCATTTTCATCATTGTTTTCATCACCTCAGCATACTCATCTGACAGGGTGGAGCATAGGACAGACTGATGAATACTGCAATGGTAAGAGATTAGCTCAGGATTGTCCTCTTTCATTCTTGCTACAGCTCCTTTCTCTCTCCCCATCATAGCAGGGGCTCCATGTGTGGTTATTGAAACCACTTGGTTTGGCTCTATTCCTCGCTTTGTTAACATTTGTTAACATCACCCTATTAGAGCACTTCGCTCTCGCTCTGCAGGCCTACTTGTTGTTCCTAGAGTATTTAAAAGTAGAATGGGAGGCAGAGCCTTCAGTTTTCAGGCCCCTCTTCTGTGGAACCAGCTTCCAGTTTGGATTCGGGAGACAGACACTATCTCTACTTTCAAGATTAGGCTTCAAACTTTCCTTTTTGCTAAAGCATATAGTTAGGGCTGGACCAGGTGACCCTGAATCCTCCCTTAGTTATGCTGCAATAGACGTAGGCTGCCGGGGACTCCCATGATGCATTGAGTTTTTCCCTTCCAGTCACCTTTCTCACTCACTATGTGTTAATAGACCTCTCTGCATCGAATCATATCTGTTATTAATCTCTGTCTCTCTTCCACAGCATGTCTTTATCCTGTTTTCCTTCTCTCACCCCAACCGGTCGCAGCAGAGGCCCCGCCCCTCCCTGAGCCTGGTTCTGCCGGAGGTTTCTTCCTGTTAAAGGGGAGTTTTTCCTTCCCACTGTCGCCAAAGTGCTTGCTCATAGGGGGTCATATGATTGTTGGGTTTTTCTCTGTATGTATTATTGTGCGATCTACTGTACAATATAAAGCGCCCTGAGGCGACTTTTGTTGTGATTTGGCGCTATATAAATAAAATTGAATTGAATTGAATTGAATTGAACATTTCCTTAATGGCCAGGTAGATATATATCCTCTCCTCTTGTAGTGATCTGAAGGGAAGTTAGACCTAGCAGGTCTTCACAAAACTCTTTCTTATCGTTGTTGAAGAAACTTACAAAAATAACAGCTGAGCATTGTCAGACACATCAGTGGACTCATCTACAGCCAAGCCTACAGATGGTGTCTTATGAATAGCTTCTTCCAGCTGGGATAGCACATCCTGAGCTAATATTTTACTTCTCTTTGTGGCTGTTGATGCTGACATAGGTATTTCCTTTATTTTGTCACAAAGCTCTTCTTTTTGTTTACCTTGAAGTAATGTTTCTGCTACTGCACTCATGCACTCTTTGACAACACCTGCATCTGTAAAGGGCATATTTGTGTTGACCTAAAATCCAAGCAACTCTGACGGAACATTCATGAGCACGTTGTTGGGCGGGGAAAGAATTGGTTAAAATCCTTGTGGATTGATCATATTGGGCTCTGAGACTGCTAATTTTCTGGGACCTGAGTTCAGATTTGTGCTTTGTCTCGTAGTGGCGTTTGACATTGCCACTTTTAATCAGTGCCACGGTTTCTGACCATATGAGACACACTGCTTGCGGCCAGAAGAATGAACATGTATGCGTCGGTCCATTCAGTCTTGAAAGTTCTATTTTCGGTGTCTACTTTTCTCTTTTTTGAAAGCGCCATAGTTGTTTTACCTCTTGTGACTCCCACTCACGTCTTGTCTCCCTGTATCGTTAATCGTCTCGCTTGTCATTCGCCTCTCACCGTCTCTTTCCTCTCTCTGTCTGTGTCTGCACTCAGCATTGCGATCGCCTTGAATGAACAGATTTGATTGGCTAAGTAGTGTGGGTGGCTTAACTCGCACACAATTGGTTTGTATGTTCCCTGGTCTAATACAATGTAACGTTACCGCTTAAAATTGAATTGCCCCGTCAAAATTAAATATAATTTAATATTTTATTAACTATAGGTCCGGGTCCATATAGGATGGCGTCTGGGTCTGGACTCGGACCCCGGTCCGCCTGTTAGTGATGCCTGGTATAGAGGGACATTCGAACATATTGAGCGTCTTCTGGTGGCCAGTGCTCTAAGTCCAAGCAGCATACTGGGATAGAGCAGACAAACACTTTAAAGCCAGCTCTGTGGTCAGGTCTGAACTTGAGACAGCTCAGCAGGCTGCTCTCAAAGCTGAAGGTTATCAACTGCACCACCTTCAGTCAAAGACTGTCTGCACCGAAGTGCAAGTCTGAGCACCTCAGGAGGTCCTTTATACCAGCTGCTAAAAGACTGTGTAAAACATAATAAAGATATGATTTTACTAACTTTTTTGCATATTTGTACGTTAGTTATTGGTTGTATTATTTATTAATACATTATGAACTATATTAGGAAATAATATTATTTTCTGTTTGGGATGCATATTATGTCTGTGTTGAAGCTGCTGTGACAATTTTCTGCAATAGTTTAATAAATAATCTATCAATCTATACCATGTGTTGTGGTGGCCACACTGATATTAGTAGAACTTCTTATATTTTACTGACTTGTCAAAAGAATTTAATGATTTAATCTTTTTGTCTGTCTTTTTCCTTGGTGTAAAAAAGTTAATTAAATGTTCTCTGCAATATTACAAACATAAAATAAAACTGGCTAAATTATTTGTAGTAATTTTGCAGTATATACAGTACAATCAGGAAGATTAATACTTTTTCATGCTTTGACATTGTGTTATCCAGCTATTTTATGCACATAACAAACAATCATAAAAAAAGACAAGAAAATAAAGGCTTTGGAGTGGTTTGTAAATCTATTAAAAATGTATTATCTGTATCTATCTATCTGTGTTTATATGTCCAGGATATCTCTCTGATATTGGTCCAATACTGACCTTGTCAGCTCCACAACTGTGTGTGTAAAAGTAGAAGCTACTGTGACATCATTTATTTTTTTCATTGTGTATCACAGGACTGTTTTTATTTGTTAATTCTTTAATAAATATTAACAAGTATAAGGAAAGCTGTTTAAGTCAAGCTCTGTTTCTTTACACATAAACACTTCCCCACAGTGAGGAAACAGATAATTCATTAATTATTATTAACACTGATATTAGATCTATACTTGGTACTGGCTGATACTCATAGCCAAAGTTTTAGGTCAGAATCCAAAAAAGTTGGATCAAACTATCCCTAATAGTTTTCTGATAGTATTTCGTTAATATGTACCAATGTTTCTAAAACGTCTTATATAAAGATTAGATTAACAGACTTGCAACACTGATACACAGACAGAGGAATTCAAAGAGCAAAATGATCAATTTAAGAACAAATACTGAAACAGGTCAAAATGTTTGGTTTTAAACTAATGTTTAAACACAATTATATGGCTTACTTTCCTGCTTTCCTTGGCTCATAATGGCTGTTCTAACAGCTGTGAGATTCTAATTTAATGCAGCTTCACCAAAGGTTTCTCACTACCACTGGGAAAACTGAATCTATTCCTGAGGGTCCAAGCCAAATCTCCTGGTTCATACATATTCCCAATGCGTCACAACTACTGCACCAGTCTGCTTTCTGTCCACTGTCACAGACAAGAACATACATGTCTTTAGCAGATCATCATGGTGGGGCTGCTCTCTGCGTCCTGAGCTGTTCATGTTTTAAGTAATGACTTGTGAAGCCTGACAGATCGGCCGTGCTCTCTCGGCGCTTCGGACACACCGCTTGGAGAGGTGAGCAAATCCATCAAAGCGACAGGATGAATTAGTGCAGAGACACCTCACTACCTGTTTGGAGGAACTCCCATCAGCAGTAATTGATTTTATAAATGCTGTAGCATACACAGAATGAGAGATTACCATAGCGGCACAATGCTGTGTGCCAGAAACTGCCTTTTTTTGCTCTGTAAAGTTTCCCAAACCTTACAGAGAAACATTACAATACAAGGAACGTGTGCTAAAGAGGACTTGATTATCTTTAGTTCAACACTTTAAGACATTTTTTCTACTTTGTATTGTGGTTGTTGACATTGATAATTGAAATAGTCATGTTTTACAGGACTGAAATAATTTGACTATGGATGAATATTCTCAATACAAAATGCTGCTAAAACAATTAAAACTCTGAAAACATTAGTTCTCCATGTAAAAAAAATGACAATGGATATTCATATCGACTGGGTCATGTGTTGGGATGCCCCTTTTTTCATGGAAATGAAAATGATTAAGCAGCAAATAGCTGAATTCAAAGACACCCCAGAAATCAAAGTGAAAAACTGACAAAAAAAAATAAACAGGCAAATCCATTTTGCTGAAATTTAATAGCAGAAATTTAAAATGGCACTCAGTATTTTGCATGCCCCCCCTTTGCGCTCGTATGCATACCTAACAACCTCAGGGCATGCTCCAAATGAGATGATAAATAGTGCCCCTCCTTCCAGATCTGGATCAGCATGTCACTTATGACCAGTCTGATGTCCAACCTTCCTTTAATTCATTTTATTTTTATTTTATTGTGTGCAGTGTGGTTTTAAAGGGCTATTCTTGAGCTTTAAAATAAAGTAACGTATAAGGCTGGTATCTTGCCACAAAACACAATTAGGCAGAATGCCAATATCCATCTCAGCCACTTCCTTGAAAGTTTATTCTAGTCAACTAGATGTAGTGTTTTCAGTAAGTGAAACATTTGTTCACGTTTTTGTGCTATATGGCAAACAATGAGGGGAAATACATCCAATCGTAGGAAAAGAATATTTGAAGTCATGGGTCACCTTGATAAGAAGTTATTCATGTGGCTCTGAGAAGAGAGTGTGGAGAATGGAAAGTCAGAAGAGGAGATAACAAGACAAGGAGTCTGAGAGACGATAAATAAGGACTAGAGATAAGCAAGGAACAGAAGGTCCCCTGCTCTACTTCCTTTAAAGGATGAATATCATTGTGGTGACTGACAGCTGTCAACCACAGAAAAACACTCCTCATACCTGTTTTTTCTCCCCTCTGCTGTGACTGGAAGCCATTCAGAGGCAATCAAATCTAAAAATCAATATGGCCACAATCTTCAGGGCTGCAGTAAGTAATGAAGCACTGTCATTTGCTGCAATGGGGACCTGATAAGGACAATCATTGGCCTATTCCATCACAACAGCCCTTTGCCCCACATAGCAAAAGGGACACAAGTGTCTTTGCCTGTAATGTATTGATTAATGAAGCAGTATAAACAACTTTTAAGTGAGTTTGCAATGAAATTAATTTTATCATTCAATTGCACCGAATAATTTTTTATACTGTGCAACAGTGCCACCCTGGGGTGTGTGTGTGTGTGTGTGTGTGTGTGTGTGTGTGTGTGTGTGTGTGTGTGTGTGTGTGTGTGTGTGTGTGTGTGTGTGTGTAGTTTCATATTAATGGAGAGAGACAGAATATCCACCACTTGCACAGATCTCAGGAGGGGATTTCGGTGCACTCCTCATTACAGAAATTCCATAAAGGGATTAGGATTTTGGGCTGCCACTTGGCAACTCCAAGCTTTGGCTCCCTCCACAGATTTTCCATGGTATTTTGCACACTAGCTAGGCAACTCTATGACCTTAACGTTTTTGTCACTTTTTTGTTGCCTTAGTGGTATGTTTTGGGTCATTATTGTACTCAAAAACCCATTTTCATTGTTCTGATTGAGGGATTACCCTCAGCATAATGTTTCCTATATACAGTTAAGCCCATAATTATTCATACCCCTGCCAAATATTGACTTAAAGTTACTTTTGTTGAACAAGCAAGTTCTTTTTTGAGCAGAAATGACACAGGTGTCTCCCCAAAGATAATAAGACGATGTACAAGAGGCATCATTGTGGAAAAAAATATTTCTCAGGTTTTATTTATATTTTAGCAAAAGTATCATGTCCAGAATTATTCATACCCTTCTCAATAATCAATAGAAAAAAAGCCTTTATTGGCTATTACAGCAATCAAACGCTTCCTATAATTGCAGACCAGCTTTTTGCATGTCTCCACAGGCATTTTTGCCCATTCATCTTTAGCAATGAGCTCCAAATCTTTCAGGTTGGAGGGTCTTCTTGCCATCACCCTGATCTTTAGCTCCTCCACAGATTCTCAATTGGATTCAAGTCAGGACTCTGGCTAGGCCACTGCAAAACGTTACTGGTGTTGTCTGCTAACCATTTCTTCACCACGCTTTGCTGTATGTTTTGGGTTATTGTCGTGCTAAAATGTCCACTGGTTCCCAAGGCCAGGTTTTTCTGCAGACTGCCTGATGTTGTTGTTGAGAATCTTCATGTATTGCTCTTTTTCATGGTGCTGTTTACTGTGATTAGGTTCCATGGTCCATTGGCTAAAAAAACACCCCAAAGCATTAGGTTCCCACCACTATGTTTGACAGTGGGGATGGTGTTCTTTGGGTTGAAGGCTTCTCCATTTTATGTTAAATGATCACAATGATGCCAACATCATTGTGACCAAATAATTCAATTTTGTTTCATCTGACCATAACACTGAAGACCAGAAACCTTCTTCTTTGTCCAGATGAGCATTTGCAAAGGCCAAATGAGCTTTTGCATGCCTTAGAAGTGCCTGGAGAAGTGACGTTTTCCTTGGTCTGCATCCGTGGAACCCAACATTGTCCGTTGGACTGTCTGGCTTGAGACATTGCCACCAGCAGAGCCCAGATTCACCAGAATGGCCTTGGTGGTGATCCTTGGATTCTTTTTCACCTCTCTCACTATTCTCCTGGCCAGCACAGGTTTCACTTTTGGCTTCCGACAACGTCCTCTGAGATTTTCCACAGTGCGGAACATCTTGTATTTTTAATAATACTTTGCACTGTAGCCACTGGAACTTGAAAACATTTGGATATGGCCTTGTAGCCCATTCCTCACTTGTGAGCAGCCACAATGCGCAGCTGCAGGTCCTCACTCAGTTCCTTTGTCTTAGCCATGAATGTCCACAGACCACCTGCAGAGAGCTGCTGTTTTTCACCTGTTGAGTTGATCAAAACAGCTATTTCCAATTAATCAGGGTAATTAGGATTCTTTAGAACAGCTTTGACTATTTGGAATGGATGGAACTTTGGATTTTCCCAGAGACTGTGACAGTTTGTAAAGGGTATGAATAATTCTGGACATGATACTTTTTGCTCAAATGTAAATAAAAGCTGAGAAATATTTTTTTTCCACAATGATGCGTCTTGTACATCATCTTATTATCTTTTGTGATACGCCTGTGTCATTTCCAGTCAAATATATATATATATATATATATATATATATATATATTTGTTATTCCATAAGAAAAAGTGTTTGTGCTCATAAACATGCAATTACAGCCACACATGCAAGAAGTGCAGCACATGAAGAAATGTAGATGTTTTGAAACTCAATCTTGGATGAACAGGAGAGATATTTTCTCTGGGTGCAGAAGTGGATAAATGAACTCACTACAAACTAGGATTGTTGACACAGAATATTATCGACACATTTACATTTGTTTTGAAATTAACAAGTAGCATCATGGCTTAAACCAGCTGCACAAGCTGGTGAATGACCTCTTTTTAGTTTCAAAGACACATTGAGGGGTATTTCCCAAAGTCTGACTTGCGTACCAGTCTTGGCAGCCGGGGATCAGTCCGCCAGGGCCTACGCTCCTGGCCGCCGCCCAGCACACAATGCACCCGACCCCTATGGCGCCTCCTGCGGGTGGTGGGCCTGCGGGAGGATGGGCCCATGTCTCCTCTTCGGGCTGTGCCCGGCCGGGCCCCATGGACTAAGGCCCGCCACCAGACGCCGCCCCTCGGGCACCCTCCCGGGCCTGGCTCCAGGGCGGGGCCCGGTAACCCTATCCCGGCAGGGTAAACTGTTCCCTCGATATTCTCTTCATAAGGGTCTTCTGAATCGCTCTTTGTCTGGACCCTCACCCAGGACCAATTTGCCATGGGAGACCCTACCAGGGGGCAAAAGCCCCCAGACAACATAGCCCCTGGGATCCCTGGGACACACAAACCCCTCCACCACGATAAGGTAGCGATTCACGGAGAGTTCCTGCCCCAAGTGGAGGAGTTCAAGTATCTCGGGGTCTTGTTCGCGAGTGATGGGAGAAGGGAGCCGGAGATCGACAGACGGATTGGTGCTGCGGCTGCAGTGATGCGGACGCTGCACCGGTCCGTCGTGGTGAAGAGGGAGCTGAGTGTAAAAGCGAAGCTCTCAATTTACCGAGTCGATCTCGTCCCTACCCTCACCTATGGCCACGAGCTGTGGGTAGTGACCGAAAGAACGAGATCGCGAATACAAGCGGCAGAAATGAGCTTCCTCCGAAGGGTGGCTGGCCTCTCCCTTAGAGATAGGGTGAGAAGTTCGGCCATCCGGGAGGGGCTCAGAGTAGAGCCGCTGCTCCTCCACATCGAAAGGAGCCAGTTGAGGTGGTTCGGGCATCTGACAAGGATGCCTCCTGGGCGCCTCCTGGGTGAGGTGTTCGGGCATGTCCCACCGGGAGGAGGCCCAGGGCAGACCCAGGACACGCTGGAGAGATTATATCTCTCGGCTGGCCTGGGAACGCCTTGGTGTTCCCCCGGATAAGCTGGAGGAGGTGGCTGGGGAGAGGGAGGTCTGGGCTTCTCTGCTTAGGCTGCTGCCCCCGCGACCCGGATGAAGATGGATGGATGGATGGATGGATGACTTGCGTACGCCCATCTGTTCGGTGTACTCGTCAGTCATGCTGGTTACCAGAAACACTAAACTAAACACTAATTGAATGATTAAATTGAGCTTACACTGCAATAATTTGTCAATGATATGGGTGTTTAAATTCTACATTACCAAACTGTATGAACTAATGTAATGAATAGGTGAAATAGTGTATAAATAGAATTCAGCCTTCCGGGCGCAGTGATTTCACCCAGACGCACACCCTGGAATCCATGATGTCAGTAAAAGCACAGTTAAAAATGTCGAATTTAAGAGCATGATTAACATAACTGACCCTCATTACCATTACCTCACAGGCCGTAAACATTACCTTCAGATGGCACCTCCCAGCTACAATAGTGTAGAAAGACAGCTATGTCATATTTCACTGCCATATTGGATTTGTGTTCAAGTTGCACAGCCCACCCATATATGAGCCTCTTCACTGAGACAGTGCTACACTTCTTGTGCCTTTTTAAAAAAATGTTTATTTATTTATTGTTTCCCTTGAGGCCACAGTTGAATTGATATGTCAGTTTTGTTTTTCTTCTCCTTTGTTTCCATTTGAAAGTTTCTTGAGTTTTTTTTTTAATACAGACTGTTTATTTTTTGTCAGTTTATTTGTGTGGTTGTTACGCAATGATTTAAAGTAGTTCAACCTGTATGTTTGGCATTTTGTTTAATACTTAGAGCGAGAGAATTTGTATTTAATTGAAATTTATAATGTATAATGTAATTCTAATGTAAATTATTTATTTGGAACTGACCAAATAAGTTTCGTTTATCGTTTTCTGTGTGTTCTTCTGTAACACTTCTGTTTTTCAAACGGCAAAAATACATACCTATGAAATGTAAACTATAGATAAAAGATAACATAGAATATGGTATTGATAATTTGACAGCACATTTTCTATGGTTAACTTGTGACAGAAAATAATAAATCAAGTTTAAATCAAAACTAAGCTTAAAGATTTTCTGAGGAATAAAAAGAAACCTTTAAGCGTCGTTGTGATTGAATTTAAGAACCTTTGATTTTTCTCAGTCTCCAACACCCAGACTTAATAACTGTGATGATTAAGTGTGATT
The DNA here is from genome assembly GCF_013358895.1 of Oreochromis aureus. Classification (NCBI taxonomy): domain Eukaryota; kingdom Metazoa; phylum Chordata; class Actinopteri; order Cichliformes; family Cichlidae; genus Oreochromis; species Oreochromis aureus. Next base: position 2,786,763 of record NC_052962.1, on the reverse strand, counting down.
GATTAGAATATCCTTAAACAGGACATGAAAATCTACACATATAAAGGTTAACTTACACCATTTACACCACTGCTCTCAAAGACGGTGTTACGGCTGCGGCCATATGACCACTGTGTGCTGTCTTGTTCTGTCTCTCTACCGTGTTTTAGACTCTTTGCAGGTCCATCCTCTAATGAAGAGTAGCGAGCAGCTGATTGGCCCGTGGAACACGTGCCCACGTTCAAAAGCCGCTCTGACAGCTCCGGAGGGAGAGAGAGAGAAGCGAGCAAACGGTTTGACAGCCGACGCGGTCCTGGCCCTGGTTTCCAGCTTATACCTTTTGTTGTGTATTTGTGTGAGCGTGTTCGGTGAGAGCAGCTCCTAGTGTGTTAACTTAGTGCTTAGGCACTCATAGGCTGAAGCAGAAGGGGTGAGCCGCCTTTTTCTTTGGAACAGTTTTCTCCTGTTTTCCGGGTTAGGGAGCGAGGGTTAGTATTGTCATTTGTTTGTTTTATTTCTTTCATAGGGTTTAGTTAGTTTTCTCTGGTGGGATTTAGTTGGTTTTGTTTATTGTTTTGGCCTGGGTTCACCCTGGAGCTATGCTTCATCACCTTTAATAAAATCACTTTTTTTACTCACAACTGGTTTTGGATGTTTGGCTTGGGAACCAGGGCGGATATTTGTCTCTCTCTCTTCCAACCTTTATGTGCGTCTCCACCCGCCTAGACTGGGGCGTAACATAAATGGGGGCTCGTCCTTTTCGCTCGCTTGATTGGTTCGCTTCCTTTTTGCGTTTGTGGTGGGGGGAAGCGTCATTTGGGGTGTGTGGGGAGACGGAGAGTTTCATTCGTCTAAGCGTCAGGCGCGAGTTTGCGGCCCTTGAGTGAGCGGCTGTAGCTGCGGTTAGTTGTCTGCAGAGGTGTGTTTTTCCTTGTTGCTTTGTTCGTGATGACGTTTGACATGGATGATTTTGCGCAACAGCCCTCCATTGAGAAGTTGGAGCGGTGCACAAAAGCAGATTTGTTAGTAGTGGCTAATTTTTTCAATGTGGATGTTCCGTTGCATTCTAAGAAGGCTGAAATTAAACAATGTTTGATAGAGAAACTGGTGGATAGGGGAGTGTTTGGGAGGCTTAAAACTTCGCCGAGGGGGTCTGGGAGTTTGGAGACGGCAGTGGGGGCGGAAGCTGCTGGGGCCGTCCCGAAACCTTCCAAGGGGCGAACGACGTCGGAGGCGGAAGCTCCTGTCGCCGTTCAGTCTCCTAAATTGGACCCGATTGGCCAGGTTGCGGCGGGTTTGGTGACGGAGGATCTTAAGCTCGCCCTTCGCTTGAAGGAGGTGGAGCTGGAGGCTAAGGCTAAGGAAGTCGAGCTCATGCATCTTCGCATACGAGCTATGGAGCTGGATCCTTCTCGAGCGAGAGACGCTGCTCCCGTCCCTGTAAGTACAGCCCCCGACACTTCTGCTGTAGATCAGTTTAACGCTAGCAAGCAAATTGTTTTGGTACCTCCTTTTAGGGAGGGAGAGGTTGATTCATATTTCACTGCTTTTGAGCGCATCGCTACCACTTTAAAATAATTAGTAGGAAGAGCGCAGGAGGTTTGTGCAAGTCTTACCATTGCTGACAGTCTGGATTATGAGGTTGTCAAATCCACTATTTTGCGGACTTATGAGTTAGTCCCGGAGGCTTATCGGCAAAAGTTTCGTGCCTGTAGAAAGTCCGACAGACAAACATTTGTGGAGTTTGCACGTGAGAAAGCTGTCTTATTTGATAAGTGGCTGGCTGCCAGTAAAGTAAAGAACTTTACCGAGCTGAAGGAGTTGATCCTATTGGAGGAGTTTAAGACATGTCTCCCTGAAAGTATTGTGGTGTACCTTAATGAACAGAAGGTGGAGTTACTGTCTAAAACCGCTGTTCTTGCCGATGAATTTGTGTTAACCCATCGCGCATCACTCTCGACAGCACGCCGTGAGTGCATTTCCCCGACTCAGCATGCCAAAAGTTATAGGGTTTCTCCTAAGCGACAGACGCGTTCTGCTGCTATTCCTGTGTCAGACCGCAAATGTTTCTATTGTCATGAAATCGGTCACCTTGTCGCTGCTTGTCCATCACTACAGCGCAAGGAGCAGGCTCACACGGTAAGGAAGCCGAAAAGTGTTGGTTTCGTTCGTTCTATGTCTGCTTCCACTTCACCTGACAATGAAGTGAGAAGTGACAGCCTTGATGACAGCTACCGTCCTTTTGTGTCGGAAGGATTTGTTTCTCTGAACGGAAAGGAGGAGGATCGGGTGCCGATCATGATTCTGCGTGACACCGCAGCCGCGCAGACACTTATTTTGAGGGGTATTTTGCCTTTTTCTGATTTCTCTTTTTGTGGTTCGGATGCTCTTGTCTGGGGAGTGAAAATGGATGTGTTGCGGGTACCGCTACACAAGGTGTTTCTCCAATCGCCGCTCATTTCGGGACCGGTAACGGTTGGAGTGCGCGATTATCTGCCAGTGCCCGGTGTTGCGATGATTTTGGGGAATGATTTAGCAAATGGGAAAGTGTTTTTCACCCCGAGAGTGGTTGAGAATCCTGTGCCTGATACTTTGATATCTGACCCTGTTGCGGAGCGCTCTCACTCTGTTTTTCCTGCCTGCGCAGTAACTCGCGCGCACAAGCGCAGGTATGGCGACGTTGATTTGTCGGATTCTTTTCTCTGCGCTGGTGGTGAGCCGGAGTCTGAATCTAAAACCTGTGACCCGCTAATGGGCGACTCGGAGGCGATGCTGTCTGTTAGCCCATCCGTGACATCTCAGCTGCCTTCCGGAGTTAACAAAAAGGATTTTGTTTTGGCACAACACAGTGACCCGACTCTGGTGGGTTGTTTTTCAGCTGCCCACTCTAGTGACCAGTACCCTCGTGTTTATAGTGTTGAGGATGATGTGTTGATGCGTACCTGGTATCCGCCTGCAGCTGGTGATCTGGGTTGGAATGTGTCTAAGCAGGTTCTGGTGCCTCAACAGTACCGGCACAAAGTTCTTAGTCTTGCCCATGACATTTTTTCTGGACATTTAGGTATTAGGAAAACCTACCACCGCATTCTGCGCCATTTCTTTTGGCCAGGACTGAAGAGTGACGTTGCTAAGTATTGTCGTTCTTGTCACACCTGTCAGATTAGCGGTAAGCCTAACCAAGTCATTCCACCCGCTCCATTACACCCTATTCCAGTTTTAGGGGAACCTTTTGAACACATACTCATTGACTGTGTTGGTCCACTTCCTAAAACAAAATCTGGCCACCAGTACCTCTTGACTTTGATGTGCGTTGCTACACGTTTCCCTGAAGCGATTCCATTGCGCACCCTTAAGGTTAAATCAGTTGTTCGGGCGTTGGTGAATTTCTTTTCTACATTCGGGTTACCAAGAGTTGTCCAAACCGACCAAGGCTCTAATTTCATGTCTAGGATTTTTGCTCAAGTTTTGCAGTCGCTTGGTGTTAAACACCAAAAATCCAGTGCCTACCATCCAGAGTCTCAAGGTGCACTTGAGCGGTTTCACCAGACCTTGAAATCCATGATGCGAAAATTCTGCCTTGAGTCTGGAAAGGAGTGGGATGAGGGGTTGCCGCTGCTCCTTTTAGCGGTGAGGGAAAGTGTGCAGGAATCGCTGGAATTTAGCCCTGCTGAGCTGGTGTTTGGTCACACGGTGCGTGGCCCGCTGCGACTGCTCAGGGAGAGTTTCCTGTCCGACACAGTTGCTCCTAAGGAAAATGTGTTGGATTATGTGAGTTCTTTTAGAGAGCGTTTGCATAAAGCATGTGCAATCGCACGTGATGCTCTCGTGGCAGCGCAGGGCAAGATGGAGAGAAAGTTTGATAAGAAGGCTGTGCAAAGGAAATTTGAGGTTGGTGATAAGGTTTTAACCCTTCTACCGGTCCCTGGTTCTTCTCTCCAGGCAAAGTTCAGTGGTCCGTATACGGTGCAGGCAAAGTTGAGTGACACGGATTATGTCATCGACACCCCAGAGCGAAGGAAAAAATGTTGTGTGTGTCATATTAATATGATGAAGCCCTACTTTGCTGGTGGTGTGTCAACAGTTGCGACTGTGGGGGTGCCAGGTTTAGAAGCCCGGTATGACCCCGTAAATGATGATTTAGTTTTCGGTTGTGCGGAGGGCTGCGCACGTCTCAGAAACTCTGAAATCCTAAGTGACCTCAGGTCCCATCTAACAGATCTAGATGATGATGTTCGAGATGACGTGTGTCAGTTGATTGAGAATCATCTTGATCTTTTCTCGGACACTCCATCCTGTACTACCGTGCTGGAGCATGACATCGATGTGGGGGGCCATCCTCCAATCAAGCAGCATGCCTACCGGGTGAATCCCACTAAACGTGCTCTTTTCCAGACAGAGGTCTCTTATCTGTTGGAAAATGGTCTTGCTGTTCCTAGCTCTAGCGCGTGGAGTTCCCGTGTCTCCTAGTGCCTAAAGCGGACAAGACCCCACGGTTTTGTACAGATTTTCGGAAGGTGAACAGCGTGACCAAGCCTGACTCATATCCTCTTCCCAGAATGGAAGATTGTGTTGATAGGGTCGGTTCTGCGAAGTTTGTCACTAAGCTGGACTTGTTAAAGGGCTATTGGCAAGTTCCTCTAACATCACGTGCAGCCGAAATCTCTGCTTTTGTCACTCCTGACCATTTTCTGCAGTACACTGTCATGCCTTTCGGGTTGCGCAACGCCCCCGCCACATTCCAATGACTCATGAACATTGTGCTGGGAAGCATTCGCAAGTGTGAAGTGTACCTAGATGATATTGTCGTCTACTCAGACACCTGGTCAGAGCATATAGAAACACTCACTGACGTGTTCCATCGCTTGGGAAGGGCATCCCTTACCCTCAATCTCGCCAAGTGTGATTTCGGTAAAGCCATGGTGACATATCTGGGGAAGCAGGTGGGTCAGGGTCAGGTGCGCCCTCTTCTGGCCAAAATCCAGGCCATACTGGACTTCCCTGCCCCTCGTACTAGGCGTGAGCTCGGCATGGTGGGCTACTACCGGGGTTTCTGCCGAAATTTCGCGGAAGTGGTCGCACCCCTCACTGGCCTCACTAGTGTATTGAAACCTTTTGTGTGGTGTTCTGTGTGTCAGAGTGCGTTCCTGGCTGTTAAAGCGCTCCTGTGCAGTGCGCCAGTGCTGGCTGCCCCTGATTTTGCGCGCCCTTTTAAATTAGAGGTGGATGCCAGTGCAAACGGAGCAGGTGCCGTACTGCTACAGGAAGACCAACATGGTGTGGATCACCCAATCGGCTATTTCTCAAAAAAATTCAATGTCCATCAGCGAAGGTATAGCATGATTGAAAAAGAGGCCCTCTGTCTGCTGTTTGCATTGCAGCATTTTGAGGTGTATGTCGGTTCCAGCCCCTCGCCTGTGATCGTCTATACCGACCACAATCCCCTGGTGTTCCTAATGCGTATGCAGAACTCGAACCAAAGGCTTATGAGATGGTCTCTTCTGGTGCAAGATTTCAATTTGGACATCCGCCATAAAAAGGGGACAGAGAATGTGTTGGCGGATGCACTGTCCCGTACCTTCCTTTAAACGTGAATGTCAAAACATCTACAAGGGCGATGTCTTTGATTTTGGGAAGGGGGGTGTTACGGCTGCGGCCATATGACCACTGTGTGCTGTCTTGTTCTGTCTCTCTACTGTGTTTTAGACTCTTTGCAGGTCCATCCTCTAATGAAGAGTAGCGAGCAGCTGATTGGCCCGTGGAACACGTGCCCACGTTCAAAAGCCGCTCTGACAGCTCCGGAGGGAGAGAGAGAGAAGCGAGCAAACGGTTTGACAGCCGACGCGGTCCTGGCCCTGGTTTCCAGCTTATACCTTTTGTTGTGTATTTGTGTGAGCGTGTTCGGTGAGAGCAGCTCCTAGTGTGTTAACTTAGTGCTTAGGCACTCATAGGCTGAAGCAGAAGGGGTGAGCCGCCTTTTTCTTTGGAACAGTTTTCTCCTGTTTTCCGGGTTAGGGAGCGAGGGTTAGTATTGTCATTTGTTTGTTTTATTTCTTTCATAGGGTTTAGTTAGTTTTCTCTGGTGGGATTTAGTTGGTTTTGTTTATTGTTTTGGCCTGGGTTCACCCTGGAGCTATGCTTCATCACCTTTAATAAAATCACTTTTTTTACTCACAACTGGTTTTGGATGTTTGGCTTGGGAACCAGGGCGGGTATCTGTCTCTCTCTCTTCCAACCTTTATGTGTGTCTCCACCCGCCTAGACTGGGGGCGTAACAGACGGACACAGATGTAACACTGTCTGTGAAGGTTGATTTAAGAAAAAAGCGCTTAAAGTTTTAAAGACATGTTTAGTGCCATCTTCTGTCATTACAGAACATTACAACACCTCATTGGTTGGTCGGTTGGTTGGTTGCGGTCAATAGGCATATATTAGTTTATGTTAGCCAACTAATAACAGAACCAATAATCAATGATATACTTTCCACTTTCACTCTCTGTCTCTTAGCAGTAAGTGGTTCCTGAACCACCAGTGGAAGGCTGGTGGATTGATTCCTAGCAAGTCCAGTCTGCATGCCAAATATCCTTGGAGAAGATACTATACCCCAGTTGCTCTTTGAGTATGAATGTGTGTGAATGTTTGATAGAAAATGGATTTAAGCATAGAGTTGCAACTAAAGATTATTTTGGTAGATAGTAATCTGTAGTCGATTAGCTGATTAGTCAATGACTATTTCAATAACTGTTATCTTCGCTTCCTGTGGACAAACCTCCTGTTCTGGGTTCAGTACCTTACCTGCTCACGTCTGCTCACCTGTGAATATCACCTCGTTGTCTCGTCCCACAGCAAATTATAATAATAACCCAGGAAACATATATTATTGAAAATAATCAATTGTATTTTTAACATTACTCAATAGGACCATCAGAATAAAAAGGAAATAAATAAAAATATTAAGTGATACAAATTAAAGGCCTAGTAGTATGTAAACAAAAAATAACGTGCAAACAGGAACCTCAAAAAGGCTTCTGTGCATAAGTTCAAATGAAGCCTCAAATTAAATCAAAAATGTTTTATTTTTTCAGTCCAGAATAACAAGTTTCCAAAGTTTACAGATGATTCGGTTCATGAATTCATGATTGCAGTAGACATGCTCTGGAGTGAGGCTTGCACTCATCTTTGAGATGATGTTTTACCAGCTGCTGATAAAGATGATCTCTGTCATGACTTCAGCCATTTGAGAGGTGCATGAGCCTCTTTGCAGGACAAACGGAAGAGGAGATAATTATTACTGAAATAATCGTTGACTAATCATCTAATCAAAAAAAAGAAATTGGCAGATTAGTCAACTACCAAAATAATCTTTAGTTGCAGCCCTACTATTGGGTATAGATAAAAGTATTCTCAAGGACACTGATAGTTGTTGTTAATTAATTTATAATTCTTGGAAAGGTTCGTATCCACACCAACAAATTCTCACTCCAAATATAGAAATTTACCACCTCCTGTGCTTCAAATGCAGCCTTAATGGCAAAGATCAGAAAACAGAGCATTATATCATGTTTTACATATTGTGTATTATATGTTCAAATTTTTTCTCTTCTTCTCTTTGTTCTTGTTTGCTGATTGTTCATTAATCTGTCTGTGCTATGTGACTCCCACTACTTTTCCCTTTCTACCCACCAGGTAGTATAAGCTAGCTCAACTTCAATAACCCTAAAAAGAAACCTGCTGTTGTTTCTATCATTATTTACGTCCAAAGTCATATCAGAGAGCTGTATGCTTTATTTGCTGTTTTTTTTTTTTTTTTTATCCTTCAGTCAGAGCATGGTATATCATGTTTTAACGGAAACTGGCTAGCTCACTTCAGGCTCACTTCAGCTCACTTTTGGGTGTCAAAAGGGTCATTAATTTATATGATACTCACACATTCGCATTATATCACATTATATCTATCTGTATCTATATCTATTAGATACAGATTATAGATCATATATATATATATTGAAGTCTCTTTGTTGCTGGCAGAATTGGAACCTTGATACGGTTAAAGGACTTACCTCTAAATGTAAACAATTTCATGGTGCTTTGATTTCCATCACTGATTACCGACGATATCAAAGTTAAGAACGAGTTGTCATTATGAGACCAGTTAATCCCATAGTTAAGTGGATAAGTACTCTATGGACAGTGGAGCTTTGTACTGGACAAATGGGAGACTTAAAAATGGGAAAATATTTTTTTTTTATTTGAAGACTTCCATTTAATTGGACTAGTTAGTGAAGAAGTGTGAGTTAGGATTATTAAGGGTAAATTGATTCAAATGGTTGAATCACACTGTGGTTGTGTCAAACCGCTTAACACATTTGTTTACTTGTTTGTTTTTCTAATAAGTTTAGGAGTATCTTAAAGAGTTGTGTTCATCTCAAAGTCAGTAGAGATTTTCAGATTTAAGCTGTTTTCTATGATACAACTCATTAAACCTCTATCAGCTCCTTAGATTTTACACTGTTAAGTAAAATCCTCCCAGATTTCACTGTAATGATTTCACACAAATAGTGCAATAATGTCAAGCAATATATGGGGCTAATGCCAAGTTTTGAGAGCACACATAGGTATTCATCACTCTCTCACTTTTTTCATAAGTCATCTATACATGTGTCTGCAGTGAAGTGACAGCACCCACATACCCGAGCACTGTATCCCAACAGGATGGAAAGATCTCAAGTAGAAGATAACGGACATGGTTCGTAATTCCCATCAGTGGGTGCTGTGACTGCTGGACTGTGCAGCAGACAAGAGCTCAGATGGCAGATCCATCACTGCTGAGGCAGTGGAGGGAAGCATCCCCTCCCCAGCACAAAAACACACACACACACACACAGCCATTTTAACTATTTCCAACACCTTCTCCTATTCCTTCTGCTTTTATTGTTTTACGGTTTTATTTTCTAATATTTGATATGCTGTGACAAGGATGATGATACATTTCCTTAAATAAATGTATATATATATATATATATATATATATTTTTTTTTTTTTTTACTAAAGAGATGGACGAAATTGTGTGTGTGTGTGTGTGTGTGTGTGTGTGTGTGTGTGTGTGTGTGTGTGTGTGTGTGTGTGTGTGTGTGTGTGTGTGTGTGTGTGTGTGTGTGTACTGTGATCAACTCACATATTATGATCATGATGTCTCTTAATATTTTTTAAACTTGAAATAATCTGAAATGTGTTTATAATAATAAAATAAATCACTATAAGTTATTTGTATGAATAATGTTAATCTATAATAATAATAATAAAAATAATAGTAATAAAAATGACACACCAAATTACAGATTCTCCTGTTTTCATCTGAGATCTCCATCTAAAAGAGCGCAGTCCGAGGAAACCAAGACCCTCAAGCTGCCAGGCCTCTGGTAGAGGACCCGAAGACCCGAGCATGAAGGATAAAGACCTTAAGGGGGCTTATATATAAAATTATATAATTATTAAAAACACAAGTAACAGATAATGTTGATTCCACTTTGCTACTGGAATTGAAACTGAAACTTTTTTTTAAATAATTGATAGTTCTGTACATGCAGATATTTCACTGGTAATCATGGCAGCTGTTTGTTTTTGCATTGATTTTGTTAAAACATTAACAGTTTGTTTTGTTGTTTTTCTACTATTGTAGAAACCACCGAAACATGGCAGCAGCAGAGATGCATCTAACAAACAGGTATGATGCTGTATCCACCATTTATAGTTCTGCAAAATGAGCTCCTGGATGCTGGGTCCTAAACACCATCAAAAAATCTGAATCAACCCAAGTGAAACAGTTTTCAGTTTGAGTGCTGTAGGTCTGTGCTATCTCTTTAGCTGCAATGAACCAAACACATGGCAGACTCCAGAGTTACATGAATAGCTGGAGATGTAAAGCAGGTGGAATGAGGTTATCTAGTCCCTTCCTTCCTTTAGAAACACTTTGCTTCATGGGCTGCTTCAAAGTGCTGCTATCAAGGTGTCACACACTTCGCCATAAAAGGATTGCTCTATGTGGAGAGGTGAGCAAGTGCTGGGTGGGGGTGGGTTGAAGCTTCCCTCAGGATCAAACCCAGGTCGTAAGCGGGGCTGGATTTTCTCAGAACAACACCCTTCAACGATCAGCTCCAGCTTTAACCTTTGAACTGCGAACACGATTGAAAATCTGGAGCAATGCAAGGAGCAGAGAATAGAGGCTGTAGTCATTAATCACACACACTCTTACCATTTCAAACATAATGCACTAGCAACACACACACACACACAATGACAATACTCCCATTTTCTATGGCTGCAAAGTCTGCGGGGCTGTTGTGGAAATATTTAAGGTTGATTCCTCTCTCCTTTAACATCAACAAAGATGCAAATCTGAGGCACATATCCCTCATTTGCCCTCATCTGGATGTGAATAATCATCCCTGGATGGTGCATGCAGAGAAAAGAAATAAGCAACGGCCTTAAGTGCCGAATCCACGCACCACAGTAGGTGCGATTACCACTGACTTTATGGTAAAACACCAAGGTCAAGTGCTGTTTTGGCTGTTTGTGGGAGAAAACAGTCTGAGCTCAGACAATCCAGAACTCCCAGGCAGGATCACGGAGGTTACAGTTCATGCAGTGTGAAAACTGAGTCTTCTTGATGCATCAATTTAAAGTTCTACACAATCAGTCTGCCTGCCCAGACGCACAGCAGTGTCCTGATTGAAGGTCAAAGGTGAACTCCACACATGAGGTTCCAAGATTAATTTCTAGTTGTTTTAGCATGAGCCATATATATACATATATATATATATATATATATATATATATATATATATATATATATATATATATATATATATATATATATATATATATATATATATATATATATATATATATATATATATATATATATATATATATATATATATATGATAGATAGATATAGATATAGACATACATTTTTTTGTAATAAAGTACATTTAAATAAATATTGTGAAACATACATATATATATGACAGTTTAAAAGTGAAAGCAAAATAACTGCTCCATACATTCTAGTTTTTAAAAAAAAAAAAAATTATTTATTATCATTTTTTTTACATAACCACTAAGAGAAAGAAAGGATTTTTAGAAGCATTCCAGTGGTATGATTATAGAATTCTATACAGATAATGACCTTTAACATAACTTGCCTAACAGTGATTAACAATATTGATTTTTGTGTTACTTTGTTTCGTTGTTGTATTTGTTGTAAACAAAGAAATACTAACATTCATAATAAACAATCTACAATGATTTATCACAAAATCTTATGATTTGTATGATATTCATTTAAAAATGTAAAACTGGCTTCAAGATATAAAATAGACCAAATCTTCCAATAACCATTTCATTACCACTGCTGAATGTCATTTTAATGGTTGGTAGACATAAGAATGAAAATACTGTCCAATACAGATGTTTGACCAATAAACTGATGCAGCCCTGAAGAGCTCAAATGTAGAAACTTTATACTAAGCAGCGCAAAAATAAACTTTTAAGGCAAAAATATTAAATTGGTCATTCATAAAATTTGTAAAGTACTTCATAAAGTAATTGATATATTTAGGCATGAAAATAATTATGAAAAAGTGACTCATTTATTTGAGAAGTTTCTTTATGTATCATTTATTTCTATTTTCATTTTTAAACGATAGAGAAAAAGTCTGGAATCACAGTTTGATTCTATCCTTCCATCATGTTTTTCCAGAAGAATATTTTTATTGTTTGCTTTTCTCATAGATTACTTTGAAATTTAAATGGGTAGACATATCTAGCTTTACTAATTCTTTTAAACCTTCTCTAACGAATACAGTTACTTCATAATAATTATCTTTCTTGATGAAAATTGAAATTCTAAATAACAACCTGGGGAGTTCGGAAAAAGTTTTAAAATTCCTCAAATCATTTATCTATATCTATAGTGCTGATTTTTATTTTAATCATCTCTGATTAGTGTTATTGTTGGAAGGACAGACACTATAAACAAGAGTGAAACTGACTGTGATAAACTGATCAAATTTTCCTGTCTGCTACAGATCAAAATATCATCAAAGGGTTATTACAACTTGTGTATTTTAAGACCGGTACTATGAAAAACACGAGGTTTTATTTCTGTCATTAAAATAAAGGGTTAGGGGCAGCATGGTGATAGGATGAATACTCACAGAAAGAAAGTCCTGGGTTCAAATCTAGGCAGGGAACTATTTTGTATGAAGTTTGCGTTCTCGCACTGTGCTTTCGTGGGTTCTCTCCAATAAGACATGCATGCTGGCTTGTTGAAGATTCTAAACTGGCCATAGATGTATATTAATGCTACGTGAATGTGGCTTGTACTAAAGCCCTTCAAGTGGTCAGTAAGAATACAAAAGCACTCTATAACAGACAGTTGATTTTCACCTTTCAAATAGTCTCATATATCCTTTTTTACCCCAGAGTTCTTATTTTATAAGCTGAGCATGTTAAACAAATGAAAAATGAGTGATGGTAATTGACGGAAACAGGTTAAAGCACCAACCAAACTCTTCTTGACTTCATGAATGATCCAAACGTCCCACAAAACCTACCGAAGCACTCTTCAACCTCTCCAGAAACAAATGTAACGTTTTTATGAACATTCCAAACCTCCTCATGAATCTTCACATTGCAAACCCCTGATGTAGATGAAATAATTCACAGCAGCTGGTGACTAGTCACTAAAGACTCAGTGGAGTCACTAAATGAAAACCAGTGAGTGTAACAGAGCTGGGTAACTGGGCTGAGCTGAGACCACTAAGGCAGCGGCAGGAACAGCTGCAGTGGGGGAATTGCATTGTTGTTATCTGAGACTGAACTCTGAGCCCTTTTGTACTTGGTTCTTTCCAGCAGCCAAGGTCTCATAGCTCTAAAGTGACGCCTCCATGCTGCTTTAAAAGCTAAGTAGCACAAAGGTTGAAGAAGGAACTGAGAGAAATGTTCACTTAGTCGACATCTGGTCTGAAAAAGGAAAGCTTCACACACTCAGCAGCTCTTACTTGATGACCACACAATGTACTTGTCCACTTGTGTGTGTATGTGTGTATTTATCTTCAGTTGCACAGCATGTGGGCATTTGCAAGAATCCATTTGCTATATAATTGAATTAATGCCGGCCTGCTCTTGATTTAAGCTTCAAACAGCTCAATGAAAGCATATTGTTTTGGAGGGGTTGTTTGTTTGTTTGTTTGTTTGTTGGGGGTTTTGTGTGTGTGTGTGTGTGTGTGTGTGTGTGTGTGTGTGTGTGTGTGTGTGTGTGTGTGTGTGTGTGTGTGTGTGTGAGGGTTGGGGGTGGGGGGTATTATAGAGGAATGTGGAAGTGAAGGTTGTGCTGAGAAGGAGGTCAGGAGAACGGTGGACGAGTGGTGGAGGTAGTGATAATAGGCTGGTCACACTGTGTAAGGTGTGCTGTAGTGATCGCAGTGGGACTTTCTTTCCTGCCTCCCATACAGACAGTTTGACATTGTATGATTCACTGGCACTGGTTTATAATAACACTTTAATAGGACTACGACGACTGGTGCCAATGGGACCACTGCATCCTCTGGTCCCAGGGGTGAGAGGGAAGGGATTGGGAGGCAGTAGCAATGGTGACAGTCGGAGTTACAGACCAGAAAGACCTCACTGTCTGACAGTATCCTGTCTCAAGGCCAGTTTGGTTTTTAAGCTGTTGTCAGTGGCTGAAATCCTTAAATCTCTCATGTAGTCAGAATTTCTGTCTATTAACTACAAAAATAAGTACAAGACAAACTGAAGATATTATCCCACCACAAAAAAGAGTCACTACAGCACCAAATAATAATACAACATGAGCCAAAATTAAAATAAATAGAATCTTTCAGCAAGATAAGAAGATCATTACCGCAAGAAGAAAGAAAGGTTGTATAATATAATATAATATAATATAATATAATATAATATAATGTAATATAATATATAATGAATAATATAATATAATGAACTGCATAAGTGGAAAAAAAGGATGGGTGTGTAGACATATTTAAACAGTAATGAAGAAACTATGGCACTTTAATGAAATGAATGCACTGTAATTAAATATAGTTTTAGATTACCCTTTCATAAGGTGTCAAAGAAAGACAGAATGAAGCTTCAAAATATTATCCATAACAACTGTTTAAAGAAATCAATGTGAACACTACACTTACATAAATAATTGTAATAATAAGATGGAAATAAAATGCGTGACAATTAAATAGTGGACATTTGAAGTAAAACTCCTGCTGTGCCTTTTACATGTGCAGCGGTCTACCTGGACTGTGCTGTTATCAGGGTCAAGGCACAGCTCTCAGACAAGAGGCTTAAGCAGAGACAAGAGCCTTTAACACAAAATAAAACCATCAAAGTTCAGCTCTAATCCTCGTTGCGGTGGATAAGGCTGATAGTTAACGGGCTGTATTATAAGCTCTGCTTATCCTAGCCGAGTTGTCGGTGTGTGTGTGTGTGTGTGTGTGTGTGTGTGTGTGTGTGTGTGTGTGTGTGTGTGTGTGTGTGTGTGTGTGTGTGTGTGTTCATTCCCTACCCATTTTAACATGCCAAACAGGATTTATTGTACTGTGAATTGACATCACCAATCCACAATATTTAAAAATAGATAGCAGTGACAATTCTACAATAAATTCACAATCTTTTTTAATTACTATAGCTGATACCATGCCGCAAAATTTGCAACAGAAACAGGACAAAGAAATATTAAGGGGGGAATTTCAGAGAGTACTCCCCAAAGATTGGAGTCCACTTGCAAATTAATGGGAAGAAGAGAATGGTGTCAAAAAGTGGTCACACAACACAGGTTTCTAAGTTTAGTTCACAGTGACCATTTCGATTTGAATTTTAAATTATTCTTTTGTTTAGGCCTGTTATATTTCCTGTGAAATCTCCGTGTTGTTTCTGTATATGCTTCAAGGAGGTTGTGCGTTTAATGATTTCAGCACCTTGGACAGCTCCCCTCCGAACCGTGTTTCTGCTATAATTTATTTTATTTTAAATAAACGAGTCATGTACATTGGGAGGGGGGAAATGTGGATACAACCCATAATACCGCCGCAAAACTCATACACAGATATTATCCGGGACAAAGAAAGGGAAAGTTACTTAAATACGGCTGTGTGTTTTGGCATTTGAAACACATTTCAACTTAGTCATTACTTAATTAAAACAAACAAACCAAAATGATTTATGATTTTTGGAGACTACAGCTGTTTACAGAGAACTTGAAATTACCCCGTGAATGACCTGCATCAATGAAACGGAATATTGTCTGCAATATATATGTAACTGCACTGTTATGGCAGCTAAATTAAAGACTTATAGAAGACGAGAAAAAATGAAATAGAATGCAATTTATGTTTCCACTTTTTGTTTGTTAAATTATATGAAATATCAGGCCTGAGAATAAAGCCTATATCTCGCTCTTTTCCAAGTAGACAATCATCAACAGATTGTTAAACCACGTTTGTGCGGCCAGATGAGCCTAAAGTAATATTGTTTTTTGTTTATTTGTTTTTGTTTGTTTTGTTTTGTTTATTGTTTTTGTTTGTTGTGTTGTTTTGTTTTCTTGCTATGTCAAAATAAAAACCCCACTTATGACTAGACTTTTATTATATTAACCCGAAGCTGAACTGGGTCTTTTCAAGCTAAGACGTTTTTAGTTCTGTGCGATATATGTTTCAGCTGTTTAATCTGCTCACATGATTTATTTATGTATTAATTGGCTAAAGAAATTATTATAAAGTATACAGAAAAGCTCATCTGTCAAATTTCTCAAAACCGAACTCCAACTCCAACTTGTGTCTCTAGTTGCTTTCCAGCCTAACAGGCACCACAGTTTGCGTAAGGCGACCCGACTGACCGGGAGATTTGGTTTGTTAGGGCGCCCTCATGAGACGTTTCTAATGCTGTGTCTGTCTGCGATCGAACGTGTAATACAATTTTTACCTGTTAAAAATGAAAAATATAATTTAAAAACATACCGTATAATATATTTGAGGGAAATTCCTTAGCGCATATTACGCACAGCGAATTTGAGCGTAAGGCACACCTGTCGCAAGTCCTACTGTTCCATAGTTATAATAAAGTGTGTATCTAAAGTTTGAATTCCACGTCTATACTTTAAGCAGTGCAATATACGGTGGAATCCCCTGAACAGTCGCAAGTCTCACTGCCAGTGTAAATGCATTTGGAGTACGCACGCTTGAAAGGGTAACAGACCTCACACAGTGTGGAAACAACAACAAACACGGCTTTTCTTCTTCCTGACAGAATAAAACCGAAGTGCAGAAAAGTTGAACTAGAAGAAAAATCTAACTCACCAGGTAAAGCGCAGGCGTCAGAAGGAACACAGCGCACCAACACGTCACCTGCATCCTCCCGGAGCTCAAACTTCCACTAATTTCCCTCGGATAGTAGTTTCGGCTTTGACGACCATAAATCCACCTTGTATCCACTTCACAGCACAATCAACCCCATCAGCTGCCCAGGCAACAAGGAAACAACGAACCCCATGGCAAGAGAACAAAGCAGAGAGTTGCAGATTGGGGACAGGATCGATCGGCCGGTGAGGCTGCTGCTGCGGCTTGACGTTAGGGGGACCGGGTAGCGACAACCAGCGCTTATTTAAGAGTTAATCCAGGTAGAGGGAGCAGGAGGGTCATAGTTGTGTCAGGTCTTGACTGTCTAACGGCTGGCACGCTCAGCGGCTGGAGCGTTCCGATCTGAAAGGAATGGCGAGGCTTTCTGCTTTATAACGCGCGGCAACAACACAACCAAGGAGACTCTCGCTCTAGGGGGGAGGGACGAGATGAGGGGGAGCAAAAAAAGGCAGGGAAAAAAATAACGGTAGTAAATTCCAAGATGTAGTGCGGAAACATTTCCCTCTCTCGTGTTTTGTAACAGAAGCTTGTGGAGAAAATGCTGGTTACCTTGGTGTGGTTTGTGCGTCTGATATAGATGAATGAGCTGACATTCTCAACTCTGATGCCACTAACTTTAGGCAGCCCCTCTTCAGCAAGGGAGCCTAAAACCTAAACAAACAGAGCATAGTAGCAGTTGTTTAAAATTTCCCCTTTTCCTGTATTTTTGGATGGCCTGGGGTGCTCTACACTGTTAGCAGTCTTCTTTAAAAATAATTTTTAATCACTGTTCAACACCCATCCTGTTTATTTGAATGCTAATTCACACATGCCAACAACATAATAATCTGTTATTTTTAGTATTATTGTTATTCCTTAGGGATGCATCACTTTATTATTATTCTTAACATTACTATCAGTGACCCAAAGTCTTCCAGATAAACCACAATTAAAACTGTATTCTGTGTATCTGCTCACAATGCTAGCAGAAGGGAGTCAAGGTGACTGAAGCCTGCTTAGATGCTGAGCATGTGTTTCTGGTTTGTGGATAGACAGATAGGATCCTTTCTGGCCGTGAACAGACGGGGCAGGGAGGTGAGCAGAAAAGAAAAAGGCAGGGGGTTGTGCTTTAATAAATCCCCAGCAGGCTCATTGCTACAACATTGCAGTGGTCTGGAAGTGTCACCATAACTCAGACAGTGGGGCTGATGGGATCCTGCTCTGAATGGCCCAGATAGCCTTCACAGAACCAGCATGGCATCCAGTGGTAGTGAAGGAGAAGATAAATCACGAGGGCCATCTGACTTCCATTGTGTCTGGAATGAAATGCATTCTGGTCTACAGTAAGGCAAAGGGCTCACATTTCAAAGTAAAATCCACATTCCCCCCTTGTTGATCAAATGTTTCATAGAAAAAAATTACTAATTTTTAGTAGGACAAATTTGCTGAAGTTGAACCGGGACCTTTGCTATAAATTGGTCTCAAATGGCTGTGAAACCCAAAGTTAAAATGCTATATTTGCAGTTCTGTACTTCATGATTTTCCATTTAAAAATATTATGTTTAATTTGTTTAAAATATCCATATATTATTGGATATGCAGTAAATTAAAAAAAATGTTTCTACTAGGTATACAAACATATTGTTAGATTGATAATTAAAAAGGTTGCCATGAGGACTGTAACTGAGATCTTTCCCTTTCTTTAACTGCCTTACACGGAAATTCCAGGATGGGAACATTTTATAAATATGTGATTTGACAGAAATGTGTCGCTGTGTTTGATGAATGTGTGACCGTACCACTTATTTTAAATATGCTTCAGTGGATTTGCTCTTAATTCCTATTTCATTTTTCATTTTTTTTCAATGTTTAGTTTATAATGGTGCACATTTGTAGTTTCCCTGTCTATTAGTTATTCAGACACAATTTTACACTTAGGTGAAACATTGAAAATTGAGCTTTTCACCTCATTTGTTCAGCTCGATGTTGTATTCAGGGAAGAGTGTTCCTTTTCATCAATGAAACAGTAGAAACTGGATGTATACATCCTGCAAGCATTATATTTCCACACTGAAGATTCAGGTTCATTTAAGGGAAAAAATTATCAGCTTTAATCACCATATTTTGGACATTTTTTAAACCAGTGTAGCTTTTCCCTCTTTAGTTGTGTGTCAGGTCAGTCAAAATTTTGGCCAGTGGCCATTAAAACAGGATGTATTTCAATCAGAGAAAATAATCAAATGTAGATGGGGTTCAAATCATTTAGTTTTTTAACCAAAGAGTTGATTTTAAAAGGCCACAAAATGAAAGTCAGTTAAGGGAATGTTTGGAATTTTCTCCACCAAATGTTTTCTCTAAATAAAACAAACAAACAAATACTATTAGGGTTATAATTGGGAAATGAGATAATCAAATAGCAAAACTAATCCACATATGTTGGCTTTGAATTTCTGTTGAATGATGTCTGGTGGCAACTTATCTGTATAACCTCCACAAGTGTACAAACACTCACATATTAAGGTCTGAGTAGAGCCCTTAAGTGTCACATTTTAATGCAGAGAAACAAGAAATTTATGGTCATAGGTTCCTACAATCAACACTGGCTGTAAAGTGTGTCTTTCATTTCATGGCCCAATCCTGAAAATATGAGGAGACTGGCAAGGAATGAGAAGAATGCTTCTCATTTAGATGACAGCCACAGAGTTAGCTAAGCGTGGCTTAACCTTGCTGCAGAAAAGGATTAATAAATAAATAACAGATGAATTAATGTGGAGAAGCTATTTTGTGCACTTGGAAATGTTTCGGAAGGTGTTCACATTCACCAACACAGACAGTTAGTGAGAAAGTATGAGTCCCATCGCCTTTCAAGGGCACTATACAGCATCAGTGAAGCAGAGAGAGTTAAAGCTCAGCTGCTGAGTTGTGCCACTGTCACAGAATGAGAACCATTCACAGGAGATATGTGGACACGTCCATAGGCTGCCAACCCTTACAAAATGGAAGAAAGACTACATTTCTTACTTCTCAATCAACCACCTGCACTCCTTCCTCTTTCCAGAACCAAGCCATCTTTCATTGACAGTGCGTAATCAGTAGGTCAAATCACTAATTTTCAAAGCACACCTTTAGGCGCCCATTCAATGCTGGGGGGAAATTATAGGGTAGCTTCTTCCTAATAGCTTATCATTGAGCTACAAAGAGGAGGAGCAACAGAAAAAGACAAGAGAGAGGAAGAGGATGATTGCCCAGCTGAGTGATGCTGGCGTCCGGTGGCATGAATATGTTCGGCTGGCTCGGCTCCATCGCCGATTGTGAGGGCAGATGTTGCTTCGGGCCCTCAGGCATGGCCGTGATGCAGTGGCAGCAGGTTTGTCCAACCAGCTGCCATCTCTAGTGTCATTCCACATTTGGAGCAAGGGATAGGAATCAAACTGGGCTTGACCAAAAGGGCAGGCTGTGGGGGTGCTGGGTGGGCAAGGGTGGGGGTGGGCACTTCACACCATGTGTGGCGACAAAAGGCCTGGCGGTCTGCAGTCAGGCTCGGGCTGCCAGTGCTTTTCAAGATGATGTTAGGGGTGGGCGGGCTGAGGGGGAGCTGACAGAGACAAATGGCTGAGCAGAGTGCTGGTCACAGGATGCAGCTGCTACACATCAATCGCTTCCTCATCACAGTTAGAATGACTGCCAGCTTCAGCTTTGAGCAAGTAGGTTTATTAGAGGGTATGAATACAGCTTCAAGTAAAAGCCACACAGAGATTTGAAAGTTGTGTCTGATAAAAACTTTAAGGACTTAACTTCTGTACATGGCTTCCTTCTTTATGGTTTGCTGCCATAAACCCAAAAAGGGTCTGCAATAAGCTTCTCAAAGAATAGTTCAAAGTATAGTTCAGGTTTTTCACAACTTCTTCTTTACAGTTTTGGTCACTTTTTGGACAAGACTGTTCTCTTCGAGGTTATCTCTGAGATTTGAGGGATTGTTAGAACACTGTAACATACAGGATGATTTTTTTTGGACAATGTTTACAGTAGATTTAGCAGTTATTTTACTTTGCAACTAGAGTCAATCCACCTGTGATCAGTCTCAAATGAAAACAATTAGAAATCCTTCCGCTGCTACTCCAGTTGAAATTTCACTGTTAAACTAATCTTCCAGCAAGAGTATTTGACTTACCACTTAATACACAGATGAAGTGTCTGGGTAGCATAACCATTTTTGCCATACTTTTTCCCCAGACATGGGTTTGGTAAACATTGCTGAGTTGTGTGCATTTTGACATGACTTCTGAGATCGCCAGGTTCACAAAGTCATTCTTCATCACCATCTGGTGCTGCAAAAACTGTTTTCTGACATTTGCAGTGGCAGATGCATATGATTCACAAGATGAGAACTTTTCTGTGATTTTGCTCTTTTACAGATCACTGTGCTGCCTAATTTAAAAACTTCTCATGACAGACAGCTTTCCTGGGCTGAGGCAGTGCTTTATTTATTTATTTATTTAGTTATTTAATCCGAAGGAGATTATCAGTTAAAGCAGAAAGTCCAAGATAAAGATCTTTGGACTAGGAGAAATTTGAAAAAAAGAATGCTGCAAATCTTTTTCCCAATTTTTAATGTCTCTGTAGTTACAGCAAAATCACTGTTTGAAGTAGATTTGAATGACTTAATGACTTAATTGATCAGGGCAGGCTGTAGGATATCCGCTTCTTGGTTGAGGGAATATAATTGTAAGACAGAGACATTGTTATGTGAAGTGCTGATTAAATGAGGGGACCAAAACCATGCATTATGTCTCTTTTTACTTCCCAGCATCCAATCATAATCAGAGGCTCTAACAATAAAAGAAATTACATTACTTCAACAGCAGAGGACAAAAAAGTAATCAGTGGAGGACTAAAACAATTAGAAAATTAGATGTAATTGTCTACCTACTTTCCTGCATTAGGACAGAATCACTGCCTTCAAGATCCATCTGCAACAAAAAGCATTGTGCAGTGAAAATATTAGCACAAGCCACAAGTCTGCAGCCTTCTAAGCCTAGACAGAATGACTGACCACACAATGGGATTCCAGTTTGAATGTTTTCAGCAAAATTTTTTCATGGCAGAGGTTAATTTACACTGACCCATCCCTCTCCAGCTAACGGCTCCTCTTTTGTCTTTTGGTGAAGCAGGAGCACAAGCGCAAGCTATGAGCCATGTCAGATAGAGACTTAATAACGTTCAAACGGCTCAAAGGTCATCCAGCTTCTCAAAAGAGCAATAAAACTAATTTTCAGTTAACTGAATGTTGTTTTGGAGGCTTGTACCGCTGCATGTCTTCAGTCAGGAATTAATAGGCAGCACAAACCAAAATCCAGGTCTAACTGGGCAGTCGTTGTACTCTAAGCAATCTTTTACTGACATCTGCTGGTGAAATCAGTTATTACTGCACTGAAGTGTAATAACAATTAAAAAATTGTCTACAATGTTTTCTCATCAAGTTTTCTCTCGATGATTTTAGTAATTAATTGATTAATTAAAGTCAACCAGTAACAATGCACAAGATGGGTTCAAGAGACCACACCAGCAAACTGTCTTGACTGCTCTTTGTTAAGGATTTTAATTGATATCATATGTGTTACATAATTCAGCACAATAAATGAGAGGTGGCCGGACCAGAGAATAATACAATGATCTATGAGCATTGTGGTCAGACAGCATTACAGAAATATTTTTTTAAATTAGTAACATTTTTATTTCATTCACATTTTCAATCAATTATAACACCAAACTGTACACTTTTTCCGGTGAGTGAGTCCAGTGTCTGGCTCATGTTTCTTCTCCTTCAGTCGGGCATCTCCCTGAAAAGAGCAGAAAAATAACTGCTCCCTACTACTGCAGTTGTTACAGACATGCTTCCTCTAGGTTGGTGCCGACACGCTGAAGTTTCTGTGCCTTGCTGCGCTCTTGCCATGCAGGAACGCCTTCCTCCCATTACCCCAAAGCATTCCTAAGGTAGCCTCTCCTTGCTTAAGCTCTATGTTAGTGTCAGTGTGTGCCAGTCTGCCTTCAACACCCACCTTCACACCATGGAGTTAAATACTTGCAACTAATAAGGAGTGTATCAACTCTATTATGAACATACACTGCAAGTAATGTTAAAAAGAAACTTTATTAAAATGCATTTGTAACAGGTTTCTTCAGGACAATGCTGTCCTGCGATCCCTTCATAAGCAGAATTTATGGACCAGTAGAGGCAGTACATTTGCTTTTTACTGGCAGTTCAGGGATGACCTCTCTGCCTGCAGAAAGATCTGTTGCTAGGTACAACTGACTTGGTACTGGTTGTGCTGTTGTTCGTCCATCAGCCAGATGCAGAGAAGAGCAAAGTTATAACATACCAGGAGCTGAAGTGTAACCCAGTGTTACCCAGCCTATCCTTCAAGCTCGGGTCCTCTACCAGAGGTCTGGGAGCTTGAGGGTCCTGCGCAGTATCTTAGCTGTTCCCAGGACTGCGCTCTTCTGGACAGAGATCTCCGATGTTGTTCCCGGGATCTGCTGGAGCCACTCGCCTAGCTTGGGAGTCACTGCACCTAGTGCTCCGATTACCACTGGGACCACGGTTACCTTCACCCTCCACATCTTCTCAAGCTCTTCTCTGAGCCCTTGGTACTTCTCAAGTTTCTCATGTTCCTTCTTTCTGATGTTGCTGTCATTCGGGACCGCTACATCGATCACTACGGTCGTCTTCTCCTGTTTGTCTACCACCACTATGTCTGGTTGGTTAGCCACCACCATTTTGTCCGTCTGTATCTGGAAGTCCCACAGGATCTTAGCTCGGTCATTCTGCACCACCCTTGGGGGCATCTCCCATTTTGACCTCTGGACTTCCAGGCCATAGTCAGCACAGATGTTTCTGTACACTATGCCGGCCACTTGGTTATGGCGTTCCATGTATGCCCTGCCTGCTAGCATCTTACACCCTGCTGTTATGTGCTGAATTGTCTCTGGGGCATCTTTACACAGCCTGCAGCTGGGGTCTTGCCTGGTGTGATAGACCCCAGCCTCTATGGATCTTGTGCTCAGAGCTTGTTCCTGTGCTGCCATGATTAGTGCCTCTGTGCTGTCTTTCAGTCCAGCTTTGTCCAGACACTGGGAGGATTTCTGATTCCGATGTCGGGGGGCCTGTCCTTCCATGATGGTTCCTCCTCTTCCTCCTCTTTCTTGGGTTTCTGCTGCCTGAGGTATTCACTGAGCACATGGTTGGTTTCATGTATTCATCCATGAATAGATGTATTCATGGATGTTCGTTGTCTCATCCTGGACTGTGGTGCTGACGCTCACCAGTCCCCGGCCTCCTTCCTTCTGCTTAGTGTACAGCCTCAGGGTGAACTGGGGGTGAAACCCTCCATGCATGGTCAGGAGCTTCCTTGTCTTGACGTCAGTGGCTTCCATCTCCTCCTTTGGCCAGCTTATTATCCCAGCAGGGTACCTGATCACGGGCAGGGCGTAGGTGTTGATGGCCCGGATCTTGTTCTTACCGTTCAGCTGACTCCTCAGGACTTGCCTGACCCTCTGCAGGTACTTGGCGGTAGCAGCTTTCCTAGCGGCCTCTTCATTTTCCCATTTGCCTGAATTGAATTGAATTGAATTGAATTGAATTGAACTATGTTACTCTTTGTCAAATACATTAAATTGGTGCTTTTCTTTCGTTGCGGTGGGGCATGGTAGTACTCAGACTCCACCCTTCATACACGAGCTCCACCTTCAGGTTTCTAACTTGGTAGAGAAGGATTTAGCAGCAGGATAACACATCCCAAAAATCTCAGCGCTTTAAAGAGTGAAGTACTTCAGACTGGAAAATAATAAGGACTCCTGACTGTCACCTAACCTTAGACCTACTGAGTTCTTTTGTGACTGAGAATCACAAAAGGACCGAGACTGTGTTGCATCTATGACCACAAGCTATAGTTCTTTAAAAAAAAAAAAATGAAATCATGGATGCAAGAAGCAGATAAGAGCTTCCCCCAAGAGAGTCTGGCCGCTCCCTTAGAGATGGATTGAGGAACTTGAGTAGATTTGAGAGTAGAGCTACTACTCCTCCACATCGGAAGCACCCAGTTTAGGTGGTGGTGATGGCGTCTGACTAGAATGCCTCCTGGACGGCTCCAAGGTGAGGTGTTTCCAGCATGTTCAAGTGGGAGAAAGAAGGTATAGACCTAGGACACACATAAGAGATTATCTCTCTTGATGGGCTTGGAAAACTTTGGCATCTGCCCAGAAGAGAAGCTCGTTTGGGAGAGTGAGGGGTTTTTTTCCCTCTTGATAATTATAAAGAAAAATGAAAAGTCAACAGTGATGATTCAGTTATTCTCTGTGCTACATTGCTTAATTCCAGTTATCTACAGACTTATATTTATAATGACTGTTAGGTAAAGCCCTAAACCAAAGACCAACTTATTTGAACCTCGTGTGAATACCTGTACTGCAATTTGTATGATTTAATATGTTATTAAAATGATTAGAATAATATTTCCATTGTTTATTATCAGCAATTAGTCAAATACATACAAACAAATAGTAGGAAAACTTGACTTATTTGTCACAAGCTTATCATGTTTAGCCCACTCACATTCACACTTCCAAGTTTGTTTCTTTTCTTTTCTTTTTTTTTTTTTAAAAAAAAAAGAATTTTATTTACAAATCATTTTCCAAGAAATATAAATTAAACATTCCACTGATTTACTACTAAACAAACTCCACAGAATATTAAACTGCCATTTTCCGGCAATGTCTCAGTACTAATAAATACAACACTATCCATTCTGAGCGACTGGACCTTCAGCTTACTTCAGCCATTTTCACTTTAAAACATTCCTACACAATTATTCTTCCTAAAGTAATTGAAATGAATAGAAAAGCTGGAAAAGTTCTGACATCATCCTCTGATACAGAAAGTTCAAGGGCTGAAAGACCAATTACTTTTCAATAAGAGAAATGCATTGCTGAAGACTCCATAAAATGATGGACAATGAACATTACACTGGAGAGGCAATATCAGCTGGCAGAGGTCAAATTCAAAATGAGTCAAAAATCAAAGGTATACAGAAGATTTAAAGGGAAGAACCACAGAAAAAAAAAATTCCAATGCATTATTTTTGAGGAAAAATTATATTTTTAAGCTACATATCAGAAAGAAGCCAATACCAGTTGGCCGGCTGAGAGATTCCGAAATTCACCACATAACTGGTGCAGAACTAAGCTTAAAGATGTACACTTGTAGCTGATCGTAAGTAAATAACAAGTGGTCCAAACTTAGCAGACACTGGTAAAGCCATTATTTTAAATAATGAATTAAAAAAAAAACAGCACTAAAGTCAAAAATTTGGTGTGAAATGTAATATTTCTTAGATGGACTCAATTGAGAGTTCTTGGAGATCAAAGAAACAATGTGATGATGAACTTATCTTCCATGTTTAGTTTTTAAAAGACTTTTTCTTTGTTCTTTCCCTGTAATAATCTAAAGGCTTTCATGATGTTTGAATTTTCCAGAGGAGATTTTAATGTGTATAACGTATTTACAAAGATAAAATCACCCAACCCCCAACTGGTCACGAAATATGGCCCAGCCCCTCCCTGAGCCTGTTCTGTCAGAGGTTTCTTCCTGTTAAAAGGGAGTTTTTCCTTCCCACTGTCACCAAGTGCTTGTTCAAAGGGGGTCGGTTTGATTATAGGGTCTTAGCGCCTTGATGCTGTGATTTGGCACTATATAAATTAAATTGAAATTGAAAAGGTTGTTACAATTAGTAAAAAAAAAAATGTCAGAGATTAACTGGCAGAGTTTGGAACATTTAGCTAGACATAATAGAAAGATAAAGTTGAGACCACATTAAAAAAAAATCCTATTTACACAAAGTCCCATCAAATCATGTAAAAAGAGGCAATAGAAGAAAATTAATTACAAACATTGGTGAGTTTTTGTTTGCAAAAAAGCCTACTTCTGTACATTTCTACAACATCTGTATTGAGACAGGCATACCTAGACCTAAGTACATATCATGCTGCACTAATATAGTGCAAAATTATCCCTGAAAAATGGAGAAGGGACAGGCAGGCAGAAGTGATGCTGTCTCTGGGATTTATTAAGCTCCTTTTTGTCTCCTCGTCATATTTTTCTTATGAGATGGACTGAAGCCATAATGACACTGAGGGCTCTGAATGTTCATTTGACACAGAACAAATGATATCAAGGCAATGTCACTGAGCAGTGAAAAAAAATGAGGGAATGATTTTCACAGCAGTATTTGTTCTAGGGAGACACTATTCAGTGACTGTTGTTTGAATATTTCAGGCAGTGGTAGATGGCAAAGAAACAAAGGAGGACTTTCAGCAGGAAACAAAGAATCCATGAAGGCTCTTGTGAAATAAATGCCAAAATGAACATTTAAAAACAGATGGGGAAAACAAGGCTGCTAATGAATGTGGTCAGTCTTGATCTTTGAGGTTCTTCTTTTGCATGTGAACGATTCTCAGCATTGATATCAAAGGGTTTCCACGGCGATGCCGTAAGTTCTGAAAGAAGACAAATGTTTGTGCGTTGAGCAGGAAGACTTCTACATGTCTGCATCTCCATCGTAAGCCAGAGTCAAAGGCTTCAGTCTGTTGTTCATCTGACGTCTCTGTGGCTTCTTTGGCTTTTTGCTACAGAACAAACAAAGAACAGGTAAGTAACAGTAAGGCAATCTGATAGCAACCACCTGACAGTAACTTCCACTCATGACCAACCTATTACATACAAGACATGATACATATTAATACATTAGGACATCACTATTTTCTAAACTCTGGTTACAGGCCTGGTAATATTAACTTAAACTAAACATTAAAATGTGCAAAAACGGTGATATTGCATTTGCTCTGCAATATGAGAGAAGTTTATATTCTACATTTCCAGAGGTTTCTTCATACTGAAAGGGAGCTTTTCCTTCCCACTGTGGTCAAGTGCATGCTCATACCAAATGGTCTGATTGTTGGGGTCTTTACCTTGCAATATAAAGCATCTTGAGGCAAGTGTTGTTTTGAGTTGCTGCTATATTAATAAAACTGAAGTGAACTGAATTGAAATTGTTTAACCAAAACTTAGTTCAACTAATAAACTCGTACAAATATGATTCATTATTTTCACCACAAGGTCAACTTGTCAACTTTTTGCTGTCAAATCAGCAGCTTTTTGGTTTTCTCACCTCTAGTAGGTGATCCACTGAAATGATTGAACAAGCAATCTGGATGTTTGGGAACATGTCACGTAGAGAATTAAAGGAGTTAAGGAAGGCCTTGACTACGTGATAAGAGTTTCAAAGGGTGATGCTGGGTGTGGCAGTGAGTGCTGCAGCTCTGGATGTTGTTGTGATGATGGAGGCTTTGAGAGCTGTGCCTCATATTGCTGTTGTTTTTCCTGCAGCTGCGGTTGCTGTTTGTTGCACCACTTTAACTCCTCTTGCTCTAGTTTCTGGCAGGCAGGACAGGTATAAGGCACTGTGCAGCTGTTTTGCTCCATCCAATAAATCCTGTCTGAGGGGGACTTGGAGCTTGACTTGCAGCAAAGGCAACAACCACAACAACTAAATAGAGTGTGAGAGGGTAGAAAGAAAAAAGGGACAAGACAAGACAAGAAGGAACAAATGATAAGGGAAACAGAAAAATGAAAAACAAAAACAAATGAAGAAATAATTGTGAGCAGTGTTGTGATGGAGGTCAAATCCCATGTCATTTTATTGGATGATGCTTTTTTGTCATAATATGGCCTTTAAGTAGACAATGCAATACGGAAGACAGGCGTTACACTTCATTTTACATGATCACCGAGATCTAAAAAGTCTGTTGAAGCTTGATTTAACAGATCGGACTCTCACTTCTGAGCTTAGTATGGCTTAGTGATCAGGTAGGCAACTGGTTGTTAAAAACAAATTGTTATCTGATCAGTGAACGTGATGTCAGAGGGGTTATTTTAAAAAAAATCCTTACTGACTCATCCTTATGGTCGCCAAACTGGCCAATGTGTGAAATTCTCAACATCAAAATTAATCAAAAAAGTTCTAAGATTGTTGCAGGATGTCAAGATTCTTTTGCAACATCCAATGTGCAATAGCAGATGGGTGCTTCATCATGACAGTGCACACTCACAGTACACTGAAAATGCTCACCTTCTACAGTTTTGACTCCTGTGACTCGTCCCACTTTGATTTTTTAGGATTCTATTTCATTTAGTCCTAAACTTTATGAGACACAGTACAAAATCACTAATTAGTGAACAACATTTTAATTTTCTTTCATGGTGATCTCCATCACATCACTTAATGTACATTATTGACAGCATGAGGGAAAAAAATAAACTGATGATGAAGTCAGAACATATTTCAGAGGTGTTACTTTACCATGCTAAGTATGTCATGGAGATTATAAAGACAAGCAGCACAAATGCTCCTGCTGCTACTCCATACACCCAGGTTTTCATCTTCCCATCTGCAGAGACACATACACATAGACAGCAATGGTCAGCAGTTACTATTGGACAGTTCCATTTAGACAATTCAATTCAATTATATTTATACAGCGCCAACTCACAACAACAGTCACCTCAAAACGCTTTATATTGTAAGTTAGACCCTACAATAATACATACAGAGAAAAACCTAACAATCAAATCAAATGACCCGAGTAAATACAAAATGCAGCTATTAAATTATGACTTCATTTATTAAGTGAAAAGGGTTATCTGTAAAAGAGCCACCTAAACCTAATATGGGGTTATCACCCCTCCCTTTTTCTCTGTCTTTCTTTTCCTTTTTTTCATCGTTTTTTATCCTTTATCACTTCCCCTATCTTTTGCCAACATGGCTCACCCTCCGTCAGCTCTGGCATAATAAACACACAGAGTACAATATGAATAATAACAGAAAAATTTTCCAAACAGTCTTGAGAGTCTTTAGGGTGTTTTTTGGCAAATGGGATACGAGCCATTGTGTTCTTATTGGTCAGCAGTGCTTTTTGCCCTGAAACTTCAACATTCCCATGGATGCCTTTTTTCCCCAGTCTCTTTCTTGTTGTTAAATCATAAACTCTGACCTGAACTGAAAGAAATAAGACCTGCAGATCTTTACACAGTCTGGGTTCTTTTGTCACGTCATGGATATATCGTTTATGTGGGCCAGCCTGAGGAAGTTCACTACTGTTCCAAGCTTTCTCCATTTGCAGATACCAAGGTTCGCTGGACTCCCAAAACCTAATAAATTGCTTTGCAATCCTTTCCAGACAGATAGATGTCAATAACGTTTTTGTCTGTTTGCTTGTCTGTTTTTAGATCGTGGCATGATATGTTATTTTTGAGATCTTTTAGTGATTGTCAAACACTTTCTATGTAAGTGATTTCTTGATTCCACAGGTCAGGCGGGAGTTTGTAAGAGTTCTAACTGAAACTGAAATTTTCCAAATTCATGATTTAACAAGAAGGAATAATGACTTTGTCCACACAGGACCAGGTAGATTTGGAGATCTTTTTTCAAAAAATAAACAAAATCATCATTTCAAAATTGCTGCTTATATTTGCAAATGTTAGCTTTGACTAAAATTACAATCTGAAACACTTAAGTCTCACAAATATGTGAAGAACTAAGAAATCAGGAAACGGTAAGAACTTTTTCATCTTTTATGTAGCTAAAGAAAGGCTTTTATGCAAAATACCAATGTAAAAAGGAATATATGCAAACGCATAAGTTTGGGTGTCAATATTATCTGAAGATAACAATGTTAAAAAAAAGAAAAAAGAAAAATAAACAGCCCTCTGAATGAACCTGTGTGTTTTGGGGTTATAAATTACAAGCTGATATTTTTCTGGAGCAAGCTGAGTTACAAATTGGAGATCAACATGTATGGAGTCACTGCCTACTGAACAAAATAGTGTCACTATTCCTGGAAGATCCCTCGGACCTCTGTGGGAAGTACAGCTAGGTCTAAGGTCTTTGTATTTCCCTAATGAGCATCAGTAATAAACATCAAATATTAGATGCAACTTCATTCATTGATTTATTTTTTCTTGTTTGCAGCAAACAGTTTTATTTGTCAAGGCTAATGGGCAGGTGGACTCGGGAGATCAACCTCACAAGGAAGAGAACAAGGTCAGGATTAGCTCAGAGTAGGTAGATAAGCAGGTTTTGTGGTTATTGTTATTATTATTATATGATTCGGCTTTGCTCTTGCTAAATTGGTTTAATAAAATATCCTGCAATTAAAGTCTAAATTGTGGACATTCCCTTTTTAACCCTTTGTGAAACAGTAAAGGCACAAACCTCAGTATTAATCCTCATTAGTATAAATAGCTCTTATAGGTTACTCCAGCACTTTAAAAGTAACAGATCCTTGGGGTTCAGTTTTAAGCCACTAAATTTAACCTAGTTAGGTACCAAGTGCAACGATCTAGAGGCGAGGTGCCATAACAGCTGTTGGGGCTTCAATGCTACTCGGGTTCCCAGATTTTATCAGAGGAAGCAGGGTAGCCACCTGGATAACAGAGGCAGTTGGTACTGGGCAAGTATCCACACAGATCGGCTTCATCTGAACTCTGCAGTGCCTGCTGGGTAATACTCATAGGATCAGAGGTTAGGACTTTTAAACAGTGAGCTGATCCAGACTTCCTTTATTGAGGAGCTGGTTCCACCAGAATGACACTTTTGATCTCTAATCTGGATCTTAACCTGCTCCGGAGCAGGTTAGGTGTGCAGTATAAGTTATCCATGGTGAGAAGTGAACCATCTTCATAGCATAGGGTTGATCCTGAAGTGACCTGGATAAGCCAAAATCCGGCTTCGTAGTATAGGCCTCTGTTCAGCAGTGTTAGGGTAAGTGAATCCAGATAACAGAAAGAAATCCTGGCTGTGCTGAACGAGTGAACACGATGCATGCTCAGTGTTAACAGAAGGAAAATGTTGGCTTGTTATTTTTCATCACAGATGTTTTAGTTGAGCCTGAGGGCTGTTTCCTTTTTTTACATTTTAAAACAATAATTTGCTTGGTTGTATTGACCCCTGTTAGCATAAACTGGACTTGACAACCTCGTCATCAGGTCAAATCAAACCATTTAATGTAAAAACCAATAATGCCGTGTTCCACTCCAGGTCACTACCGAGTTAGTGCATTCAACAATAACAGCAAGGAAAAACAGGATTTGTTTTAGTTTTAGCAAGATTCATTTATCACTAACAATTTATTGTATATAATGTTGGTCCCCGTGACTCTCCAGCTGGTTCACATTGGCCCACAGTGTTGTTTTTGTTGTTTTTTCCGCCCCTCTCTTTCCCCCTGTCTTTCCCTCGCTCTCCTCTGTCTGCCTGGGCAGAACTCATTAATGGGCTCCCGCTTTTGGCTGACGCAGATGCGCTGATGATCCGCACCTGCCGCTAATTAGTTCCTGTTTTCCCTGGCCGCTAGTTATGGTTGCGGCTCGGAGCAGCTCATCGCTGGAACGTTGAATGCCCCGAGTTTGTAAAGCCCCGGCTAAGTCTAAGTTTGCTTTTGTGATTGTTTGCCGTAGTGTTAACACTTGCTTCTGTGTGTAGGTTCCCTGGACCTGTTTGTGTTTCCTTCCCTGCACCCCGTGTGTGGCAGTGTGGACTGGAGTGTGAGAGCAGAAAGGCGTGAGTGCTGTCAGAGGAGAGGGTTGCGGAGGAGAGAGTGGACAAGCGACTATTGAAGAGTCCCGTGTGTGGATTCCCTTCCCTCTTTTCCACTTTCATATATCTTGTATATATCTTCACTTGTACATATTCTTGCACACCGGTGATTGTGTAAATAAATTGTGAACTCTTGGTTTCCAAGCTGTGTCTGCGCCTGGGTCCTGTGTGACACCTACTTTCTGAGTGGGAAATCAGAGTTTATTTCCACAAAAAATTTCCAACGGGGAACTCAAAATTTCTGACGTCCAGCTTATTTGGAAACATAACATTAACCCGGAGCACCGGCAGACCTACCTGAGGCCATGTGAGACCAGACACAGACATCTGCAAAGCAGAAGATGGAAAGTGACCTCACTGACATGGCATTCCAGTTACCTCTGAACTCGGATGTCAGATCTAGGAAGTGATCTCATTCTTGAGTTGGTGCGTTCCAGAAAAAATTCATACTTGGTTTAGGTTCTTAAGAAGGTAGAGCCATTCAGGTATCACTAGCAATGCAAAGTAATACTGGTGTTTTTATGCTTAAAACCCCATTCATGGACAGAGCCTGATCACTGCAGCACAGACTAAACGTTTACTGTTTTACTGCTGTTTATGTTCAGTGCCACCATCGTGGACTGGTAACTCTGGGTATGCTGGTCTACTCTGACCGTCACAACTGGAAATATGAATTGAAAGGAAGTTACGCAAAAAATTCCCGACTGGGAATTCAGAATTTCTCAATTTCAGACTCACCAAGTGACAAATTATGTCTGTCCTAAGTTGACACCAGCTTAGAGCCTCATAATACAGTTGATCCTATAAACAGCATGATGCACTTGGTTTTAAAACCCCCTGAAGGCCCCACAGCTTATGCTTGGTTGCTTTTTATTGATTTTAGCTCTGCCTTTAATACTATCCAGCCTTTTTCAGAAGCTAAAACAGAGTACACGGAGTTCTATTATTAAATGGTATTATCCTTTTTCAACAAATGTTTTAAAAATTATTTTTAAAAATGTGCAGTTTCAGTTATATAACTATGTCAGTTTTCATGTTGGCTGGGTCTGCTCTCTCAAAAAATCATACTTCTATTTCAGCATTTTTGTGTTTCCTGTTTCCAGGATGTATAAGTATAATTAGACACAGAATGATAACATGGTCTGAAAATTTCTCAGTAAAACGGAGGTTATTAAAAGTAGTGCAGGCAGCCACAAATATTATAGTCCAGAAAGCCCACAGCTTTTATCAGAACAGTGTGCATTACAACAAGCCACAGGGGTTTTGTGCAATTTAAGTCATATCGTAAATTTACAGTTTTTGCCCGTTGCTTGAACACTATAAACCCATGCTTAGACTAAAGTAACACAACCTGAAGCTTTTGTTACCATACCCCAAACACATGTACCCATACCTTAAACAAAAGCGCTGCTTTGCACTCTAGTTGCAAACATGCAACACAGTTACTCCTTTTTGCAACACACATGGTCCTGCATACTACACTCTTTCATACATAAGACACTTTGTTCAAAAATGAAATTTCAGGGTGCCTTTTGGAAAACACATGTATCCAAAATACAAAACACATTGGGTAATTGCAACCACTCAAATACACACCTGAAGGCACTTACTTGCAAAACTCAAAACCAATTAGCCAACTACAAAAAGCCCTCAGTTTAGCCATTTCAAGAACTTTGCAAGCATGGATCGAGGGAGCGCAAGAGGAAGAGGAGGAGGAGGTCGAAGAGGCCCTGCACGGACCCATATTTCTG
Organism: Oreochromis aureus; assembly: GCF_013358895.1. Lineage (NCBI taxonomy): Eukaryota > Metazoa > Chordata > Actinopteri > Cichliformes > Cichlidae > Oreochromis > Oreochromis aureus. The sequence goes on along the minus strand of NC_052962.1, from coordinate 2,752,898 downwards.
ATGATATAAGAGCAACTTTGGTGGACCATGTCATCAACCATGGCTTGACCATGAGGGAAGCTGGGCAGAGAGTCCACCCACATCTTAGCCGCTTCACAGTGGCATCTGTAATACGAACATTCCGACTAGAAAACAGGTATGTCGTCACCCCTCTACCTTCTACTCTACTCAGATGGTTTTCATAGCACTGTTCTACAGTATATCACATTACCATATCAAGTGTACAGGGTATTGCAGGGTGCTAATGCTTCTTTTGCAGCCAAAGTGGTAGTTTTTGTGAAACATACCATGATTACTTATATTGAAGTACAGTGGATGATACAGTATATACAGTACTGTAAGAAAAATAAGCAAACTGATGACAATATGTGGTTGTATGTCTCTAGAATGACTCGAGGACCTTCTGGGGGAGGACGCCAACGCCTGTTCACACAACAGCAGGAACTTGCCGTTGTGGACCTAGTGAGGGCAGACAATGCCATCCGTCTCCACCAGCTACGAAAGAAAATACTTGCAGACAGGCAAGTATTCAACAACATAAACCATGTGAGCATCACCACCATCAGACGCATCTTGGGAAAACACAGCATCACCATGAAGCAGCTCTACAGAGTCCCATTTGAGAGGAACAGTGACAGGGTCAAGGGACTTCGAGCTGAATATGTACGGGTAAATGTAACTGTCCTTTACATTTACAATACAGTATTGGTGAAATCCAGTAGCAGCTGAATATGTACCATATCAGTACCACATGGATCCATTCTGAGAGCTACACAGGTACCTGTGTGATGGGGTGAGGGTTCTGTATGTGTAGCACTGTAGTACAGTAATATGTCCTGTTTTTTTTACAGAGAATCTTGGCCATGGATGGAGCTGCACAGCCTCATGAATTCATTTTCATTGATGAAGCTGGATTCGACCTGTGCAAAACAAGACGACGGGGTCGTAATGTAATTGGCCAAAGGGCAATTGTGCACGTCCCAGGGCAGCGCGGGGGAAATATCACATTGTGTGCTGCCATAAGCCTTCGAGGGCTTCTGCATCATCATGCAAAACTAGGTCCATACAATAGCCAACATATACTCACATTTCTAGATGCTCTCCATAATATAGTTGTACAGAACAGCCCAGATCAGCCCAGGTTTGTGGTGATATGGGATAATGTCAGTTTCCATCGGGCTGCTCTGGTCCAGGCCTGGTTCTCCAACCACAATCAACTTGAAGTGGTATACTTGCCCCCTTACTCACCATTTTTAAACCCTATAGAGGAATTTTTTTCAGCTTGGAGATGGCGTGTATATGACCGCCAACCACATGCCCGCATGCCTCTTCTGCAGGCAGTGGAACAGGCCTGCGGCAACATTCAGGTGACAGCAATCATGGATGGTTTTGACATGCAAGGGGATATTTTCCCCGGTGCCTAGCGGGAGAAGACATTGCTTGCGATGTCGATGAGGTCCTGTGGCCAGACCCCAACAAACGGCGGGATCCATGAGCCCACGTATGCACAATTGTCATGATTTTTTGTGTTTACAGTATAGTGTTTTTTCTATTAGAAAAAACACTATACTTTCACAGGATCAGTACTGGACTACATCAAGTTCTGTACTGCAAATGTGACAGTGGACAAAAGCATTCGGGTTTTCCCAAATCAAAAACCCTGGACGACCAGCGAGGTCCGCTCACTCCTCAAAGCCCGTGATGCTGCCTTCAGGTCAGGTGACAGAGCTCTGTACAGGGCTGCTCGAGCTGACCTGAAAAGGGGATTAAAAAAGCAAGTCAGACCACAAAAGGAACATCGAGTCCCACCTGTCCAGCAACAACACACGAGAGGTGTGGCAGGGAATGCAAGACATCATCAACCACAGAGGCAGCACTGCGAAAACAGAGAATTCGAGTGTGCAGCTGGCAGAGGAAATAAACAGCTTCTTCGCCCGCTTTGAAACACCACAACAGCAACACTCATCTGCTTCAGCCCTGCTCCCATCCTCATCCTCATCTGGTTCCCGTGCCGCTCCACTCACTGTAACGGAGCACGATGTCAGACGTGTGCTCCTAGCAGTGAACCCCAGAAAGGCGGCGGTCCAGACGGAGTACCTGGCAAGGTACTAAGAGCATGCGCACACCAGCTCACCCTCATCTTCACCAGACTCTTCAACCTATCACTGGATCAGGCAGCCATCCCATCCTGTCTAAAATCAGCCACAATCATCCCAGTGCCGAAGAAGTCTCCCATCACCAGCCTGAATGATTACCGCCTGTGGCCCTCACACCGGTAATCATGAAATGCTTTGAGAGACTAGTCCTTCAACACATCAAGGATTACCTCCCCCCAGAATTCGACCCCCACCAGTTTGCATACCGTGCAAACAGATCCACAGAAGACGCCATCGCCACAGCCCTCCACGCTGTGCTGAGTCACCTAGAGCAGCGGCAGAGCTACGTCCGAATGCTCTTTGTGGACTACAGCTCAGCCTTTAATACTATCATCCCGGACATCCTCATCAACAAACTGGTCAATCTTGGCCTCCCTCCTCTCACATGTGCCTGGATAAAGGATTTCCTCACAAACCGGCCCCAGACTGTGAGACTCGGCCCTCATCTCTCCTCCACTCGCACACTGAGCACCGGCTCCCCACAGGGCTGTGTGCTGAGCCCCCTCCTGTATTCTCTCTACACCCACGACTGCAGTCCGCCCACAACAACACTCTCATCATCAAGTTTGCTGATGACACCACGGTAGTCGGACTCATCTCGAAGGGAGACGAGGCAGACTACAGAGAGGAAGTCCTGAAGTTGGCAGCATGGTGTTCAGAAAACAACCTGGCACTGAACACCAAGAAAACCAAAGAGCTCATTGTTGACTTCAGGAGACACAGCACTGACTTGGCCCCCTCTACATCAACGGGAGTGTGTGGAGGGTCCACACCTTCCGGTTCCTTGGTGTCCTCATCTCTGCTGACATCTCCTGGACGGAAAACATCTCAGCGGTCATCAAGAAGGCCCAACAGCGGCTGCACTTCCTGAGAGTCCTCAGGAAGTACAAGCTGAACTCCAACCTGCTGCTGACCTTCTACCGCTCGTCCATTGAGAGCCTGCTAACCTACTGCATCACGGTATGGTACGGCAGCTGCACCAAGGCAGATAGAGTGAGGCTTCAGAGTGTGGTCAAGACAGCACAAAAGATCATCGGCTGCCCTCTCCCTCCCTGATGGACATTTATTCCTCCCGCTGCCTCAGCAGAGCAGCAAACATCATCAAGGACAGCTCCCACCCTGGCTTCAACATACCAGCCTGCTTCCCTCAGGGAAGCGCTACAGGTGCATCAACACTAAAACCCACAGACTCAAAAACAGTTTCTTCCCCAAAGCGATAACCACCCTGAACTCACACATGCACCGATAACACAGCCCCCACTTCCCACTTCCTCTATGGACCACCACTATTTATACCAATTCTATGTGCAATAACTCAACTGTACATACATAACACTATTTATTACATATTGTTTACGGTTTGTAAATTGTACATTTTATATATATATACACATCTTCTTCCCTATGTTAATACTGTCCATATGTATATAGTGCTGCAGAACTGTACCCCCAAACATGTTTACACTGAGTAGGAGATGCTCTGTATCTCATTGTACAGCTGTATAATGACAATAAAGGCATTCTATTCTATTCTATTCTATTACTGTATTATGGTTTGGTTTTGGTTTTTTTGCTTTATCTGAATTCATGGTACTACAATGTACAATATTGAGTAGGCCGATTTGCTTTTTTGGTTGTTTGAAATGTGTCTCCTGAAAATATGCCTTCTGAATAAACAATGAAAATCAAAGGCTGCAGTGTTTTATATAAAGTAAACTAGTGTGTTCCCCCGATCTGAAAGTGTTTGCATATGATGCAAGTATGTGTCATTTTGTCAACATAGTTACATTTTGACAAAGGAATGTTAGGTTTTGAGAGTAGAGTTTCAATTTGGCACAGATGTGAATGGTATATTTCCCAGTGTTGTGTCATGTTTACTTGTGTTTAGAGTTTTGGCACAATGAACGAAGTTTTGCAAAATGTGTTCAAGCAACGGGCAAAAACTGTAAACGGTTTAAGAATTCATTTGTAACTTGCTCAATTAATGTTCTGAATAGCTCTAAATAAAGTTTATGGAGATCTGTTGTGTTGCACTAACACAACAGTCATACCTACAATTAATTTTGATTTCAAAATATGTATACTTTTTATGTATGTCCTTTGTATGTGGTTGTTGTAATGCTTGCACTGTTGGAGGCCAGAACAAATTTCCTCTTTGGAAACAATAAAATACATTAAAACGAATGAATGAATATTTCTGTGGAAGCTTCTGATTTGATCCTACCAGTGCTTACTTAGGTTTATACCCTATATTCTGCTATAGTCTGTTCCTTGTCTGATCAGCAGGGGGAAGCAGAATACAGAGAGTGCAGAATTATTAGACAAATGAGTATTTTGTCCACATCATCCTCTTCATGCATGTTGTCTTACTCCAAGCTGTATAGGCTCGAAAGCCTACTACCAATTAAGCATATTAGGTGATGTGCATCTCTGTAATGAGAAGGGGTGTGGTCTAATGACATCAACACCCTATATCAGGTGTGCATAATTATTAGGCAACTTCCTTTCCTTTGGCAAAATGGGTCAAAAGAAGGACTTGACAGGCTCAGAAAAGTCAAAAATAGCGAGATATCTTGCAGAGGGATGCAGCAGTCTTAAAATTGCAAAGCTCCTGAAGCGTGATCATCGAACAATCAAGCGTTTCATTCAAAATAGTCAACAGGGTCGCAAGAAGCGTGTGGAAAAACCAAGGCGCAAAATAACTGCCCATGAACTGAGAAAAGTCAAGCGTGCAGCTGCCAAGATGCCACTTGCCACCAGTTTGGCCATATTTCAGAGCTGCAACATCACTGGAGTGCCCAAAAGCACAAGGTGTGCAATACTCAGAGACATGGCCAAGGTAAGAAAGGCTGAAAGACGACCACCACTGAACAAGACACACAAGCTGAAACGTCAAGACTGGGCCAAGAAATATCTCAAGACTGATTTTTCTAAGGTTTTATGGACTGATGAAATGAGAGTGAGTCTTGATGGGCCAGATGGATGGGCCCGTGGCTGGATTGGTAAAGGGCAGAGAGCTCCAGTCCGACTCAGACGCCAGCAAGGTGGAGGTGGAGTACTGGTTTGGGCTGGTATCATCAAAGATGAGCTTGTGGGGCCTTTTCGGGTTGAGGATGGAGTCAAGCTCAACTCCCAGTCCTACTGCCAGTTTCTGCAAGACACCTTCTCCAAGCAGTGGTACAGGAAGAAGTCTGCATCCTTCAAGAAAAACATGATTTTCATGCAGGACAATGCTCCATCACACGCGTCCAAGTACTCCACAGCGTGGCTGGCAAGAAAGAGTATAAAAGAAGAAAAACTAATGACATGGCCTCCTTGTTCACCTGATCTGAACCCCATTGAGAACCTGTGGTCCATCATCAAATGTGAGATTTACAAGGAGGGAAAACAGTACACCTCTCTGAACAGTGTCTGGGAGGCTGTGGTTGCTGCTGCACGCAATGTTGATGGTGAACAGATCAAAACACTGACAGAATCCATGGATGGCAGGCTTTTGAGTGTCCTTGCAAAGAAAGGTGGCTATATTGGTCGCTGATTTGTTTTTGTTTTGTTTTGGAATGTCAGAAATGTATATTTGTGAATGTGGAGATGTTATATTGGTTTCACTGGTAAAAATAAATTATTGAAATGGGTATATATTTGTTTTTGTTAAGTTGCCTAATAATTATGCACAGTAATAGTCACCTGCACACACAGATATCCCCTAAAATAGCTAAAACTAAAACAAACTAAAAACTACTTCCAAAAACATTCAGCTTTGATATTAATGAGTTTTTTGGGTTCATTGAGAACATGGTTGTTGTTCAATAATAAAATTATTCCTCAGAAATACAACTTGCCTAATAATTCTGCACTCCCTGTATAACATAACATAATTTTTGGAATTTTTTTCAAATTTTTGTGGCACTTCAGTGTTTAAAGCAAAAAAAATCCCAATGTAGCCTCAAGGTACATAATAGTACAAAGTCTGTAACAAAAAAATCTTTACAGTCAAAGAGAATTTGATTGTAAAATGTGTGTTTTTATGACAAAACTGTCATGTGTGTTCATCATGGAGCCTTCTTCTATAGAGGCAGCATGTAGTTGTATATTGGATTTTAGGTCAATATTGCATCCCTTTCAATAACTTAGTTTCAATTTTTATTGAAACAAAATGCATTATAAATAGCCTAATTTTAACATTTTAAACGTTGCGTCCACATAATGGGCTTAAGTGGGACACGCACACACATACATATACTGATACTGATAAGCACTCACTGACGCATCACCCTCCCTACCCAACGCCACCTCCAACGCTTACCTCCCCTCTGATGTGGACATCGGGTCAGTTGGAGGCGCAGTCGAAGATTGCAGCGGTCCCAGATCAGATGTACACACTGGAACTCTTTCCCATGTTGCTTGTCTGTGTTATTGTGTTATGGTGTGTTGATATCTGTGCATTCCTGTATTATCCTTTTGTGTTACATATTTCGATGTTTTTTTCCTCGCTACCTGGCCTGACTTGTCTCCCCAATGTGATGTTTGTATTGTATGTACGGTCGGCAAGGTCTGTCATCTCGGTTGTGGGCAAAAGACTTGCAACTGACAAATAAAGGCTATCTCATCTCATCTCATCTTCTTGTTTAAATATATTATCATGTCTTATAGACTTGACAGTTAGAGATGACTCTGTTACCTGGACCAAAGGGCTGCAGGAACCAGGTGCGTCCTGCCCTGCCTGGTGAGCTGGCTGCAGGCTGAGTGGGGTTGAAGGCTCGGATCGTCTTAACATCAGCCTTGTTGTCACCTGCAGTGGGGATCTCTAGCACTGGAATGACAGTGCACTGGTCCAGCAAGCCATCAGATGTCATTACTTCAGTGTAGCCATCTTCACAGCCACACACACCCACCTGAAACAGGAAAGAGAAATTTCGTAGTGCAATCTGTTATATGAAACTATGTAAACGAAACTGAGCAGCAGAGATGTGCCATAGGTAACACAAAGAATAATAGTTCCTAGAAGTCAGACAAATTATTTTCAAACTGCTTTAAAAAGGGAGAAAAGATGGCTTTCTGGTGATTATTCACAGCAACATTTTCATATTTTCTTTTTCCTTTTTATGGTTTGGTTTTGGTATCTGATAGTTGCACTGACCAATTCATTGCATTACATGTTAAATTGATAAACTATGAGGTTTTGAAAATCCCCAGATTAACTTGAGTTGTTTTGGAGTCGCTTTTAGAGAAGTTAAGTCTTCCGGATAAACCTGTAATAAGAACACTGCCTGATGTCAAACAGTAACTGCTTCCACAACTGTGGCAGAGCAACTGCGACGGCTTTCTCTCCACCACTTGCTCTTGGAACTGAAGAAGCTTCTCAGATGAAAAGTGAAACGTTTTTAATAAACTTTAAAAAAAAGTCCTGTCGCTGTTTTTTTTTTTTTTTTTTTTTTTTGTTATCGTTGAAAAAAAAAAAAAAAGTTTTAGTTGAAGATATGATTGATTGGAAAGGCTGAAAAACCAATGCACCTTAAAGTGCCAAATTTCAACCCAGCCCTTTGAACTTTGTACTCCAATTTTGATTTCTCAAAATTCTTAAAACACTTAACCATAACGCTGCAAGCCACTTAGAGCTCCCAGGGACTTCAGTCACAGTGCTCTTCATAGACTGTAACTGTATACACCAAGTTCAGCAGTGCTTTTTATAACTGTATGCTTGTTCTCATAATGAAAGTAAATCCATGCAGGGCTCGCAAAATCTATCTCAGCCCTGCCCGTCGGGCTGTATGATAGCCCAACGGGCAGGGCTGAGATAGATTTTGGTAGCCCGACTGGAGAAATCGCTAGCCCCGGGATGTTGGGCTAGCAATTTTGCGAGCCCTGCCATGACATGAGATGCACCTATGACACACGTCTCTGAGCATGTATTTCTATTTGTTTGAACTACACCTCTTCTGAGAACATGTTTTTGTATTTGTTGTCTGTTGAAGGGCAGTTTCACTACTACCACTAGCAGTGTGTTACTGGCCTGACTCTTTCATACATATTGAAAAAAAGGATTGAATTGATTTGAATGAAAATACTAATGCAACGCTGAACAATATTAAGGTAAGTGAGAGATATGTAGTTCTGACTGACCAAAGTACAAACTTTTTTGATGAGTTGTGAGATTCAGATGAGAAATGCATCAAAACATAATAAAAAAATGACTTTGGTAGTGATGTGTATATATAGACACAGCAGTGCGTACAAACACAATGGGAAATGTGTGTGGGGAAAATGTGTTCCATATTTGAGAAGTACTTCAAAGTGATCAAGAAAAACTGCAAAATGAAATACACAAATTAATAAACTGTAATAAACACTTGGTGTTCGCTCTCTGTGCGGTAGAGTATCACTTCCTGTTCCTGTTCCAACACTCACTGGTTATTTTGAGCAGTGGCGGAGCGGGGGGGTGGCTTACTGGGCTTAAGCCCGGGTTGTTTTTTCAGAAGCCCGGGGTCTTTTGGAGTGTATTTTTTTCATAGTTAGATGCCTGGCTGACAACTGTATAAAACAAAAACTACACACAATATTCGAAGCACATAGTGCACACTGTGGGAATTTACGACTGTGCGTGAATCCCCCCTAATATTGGTTTGATCCGAGCTCAGACACTAAGCGACTGAGCGAGGGGGCGGGGGGAGCTGCTGCCTGCTAGTGTGCTGTTGGAGAAACAGAACCAGGCAGACAGAGGAGAACTGAAGTTTGACCAGGTACCAAAGCAAATCATTCGTACTGTACAAATAATGTAAATATGACGGTGTATCACGAAAGATTGATATCAAACTGATCACTTGACCCATATTACGTTACTTGCTCTTCAAATGAATCAAGAAATGGCGAAATGAAAAGCCGAACAACAACAATGCTGTTTCTTTAGAGAGTCTTAGCTTACATGTGTGTTTATTTCATATTTTCAGTTGTTACCCTCCACGGCTAAACAAATCAGTTTCAGTAATGTACTGATATACAAGAATGGACATAAGGGGCTTCTTTCAAAGAAAAAACTCTAGTAGATGTTTTATATATTACGGTTTGTATGTTGTTCCGTATATTTCTATGCAAAACAAGAGGAATTTCAATACACAGCAGTATATTCACAGTTTAAACCAGATATTTACATACACTTTATGGAAAACACAAGAACATTTTTTTACTGTACAGCATCAATTTAGAGTAAACTTGTTTTGTTTTGGATAAATAAATGTTGAAATATCTTTTGAATTAGTTAAATGTCAGAATAAAGAGAGAGAGAGCTGTCTATTTTAATCACTTTCATCAAATTTAGGAGTACATATACACTAAGTTTATTGTTAATTAATAAGAAAACTCTAGACAATTCCATTGTGAGCTGAAGAAGCTTCTGATAGGTTAGTAGAGTCCATGTGAGTAAATTGGTGGCACACCTGTGGATGCATTAAAGGCAAAACACAGAGCCTGTTTCTTTGAAATAGGAAAATCAAGAGATATCAACCAAAACACCAGGAAAAGAATCGTGGAGCTCTATAAATGTGGCTCAATTTTGAATACAATTTGGTGCCATTTACAATTAAGAAATACAGATAGTTTCTCTCTTTACTCTTAAAGTTAACAAATATGTTTTTATATTTATCAATCCAAAAAAAATTAAACATTTAGTCTGATTTGATGTTACAATTAAAAAAGTGTTTGTGTTTTGATCTGAAGAGTATGTAAATATCTGGTTTCAACTGTATATTTGATGATTGTCAGCACAAAGAGGGAGAGTGAGGACAGAACAGAGATGGAACAAGAGCAGGTGAGACACACATGTTAGTCAAATGGTTGTTTACCAAAAGTATCACCGTACTCATGTATCTCGTACCTAGTGTTTCTTTTAAGATTTGTTATTATTCAAATTCTATATTTATTAAGTTATTCAGGCTTGTTTGCACAACAAGGCTAAATAATTATATAAACTTTTCTGAATCTAAATAGTGTACTTTGGTAGAATTAAAAAATAAGTGTAGTGCAGGTCTATGATGATTTTTAGTGTTACTATCATCTAGTTCTGATTCTGGTCTTGTCTTGGTTAAATCCTAAGTAGTCCTGATTTTGAACTGTTGTAGTCCTGTTTTCATTCCAGATCAGTTCTGGGTCTGGTTGAATTGGGGTTTAGTCCCCGTGTCTTGATACAGCCCCGACTTTGTTCTGCCTTGCTGCTTAATTAAAAAACTCGTTTAAGGTGTCCTGCATATCTGATATATATTTTTCCCTATATGAAGTCATTCTTTTTTAAACAAAACTCAAAACAGAGCCTAATAATCTTTAAGTCATTTCTAACCCCCCCCCACCAAAAAAAAAAAATCCCACATGCACACTACCCTTTAGGGCTAAGCCCCGGGTGTTTCAAATGTCTGGCTCCGCCTCTGATTTTGAGTAGCCTATCTGTATAGCTATTTCATTAAAAACTTTTAGATAACTTCTGTTTTCATAATATAATCTTCACGTGCTTCATCCGAAGCACACTCTCTGTGTACTCACTAATTTATAGCCAAAGTATTCACTCACTGTCTCTGTACTGTTTCGCTAGCTTAGCTTAGCTCATAGCCGACTCGTTAGCAACATGGCTACTTCACCTGTCCCTCCTGCACTTTCCTGCTCATTGTGCCAGATGTTTAGCTACTCCTCAGCCTCCTTTAGCAGTAATGATACTTGTAACAAATGTAGCATATTTGCAGCTCTGGAGGCCAGGATTACTGAATTGGAGACATGGCTTCGCACCCTCGATTCACCCGTAGCTAGCCAGGCCCCTGTAGGCAGTGCAGCCGAAGATAGCGTAGGCCCCGCTAGCCAATCCCCCAGACCCCAAGCAGCTGGGGAAAGAGGGCGGCTGGGTGACGGTGAGGAGGAAGCATAGTCTTAAACAGAAGCCCCAGGCACACCACCAACCTGTTCATGTGTCTAACCGTTTTTCCCCACTCGGCGACACACCCGCTGGGGGTCAAACTCTGGTAATTGATGATTCTGTTCTGAGACATGAAGCTAGAGACGCCAGCAACCATAGTCAATTGTCTTCCAGGGGCCAGAGCAGGCGACATTGAGGGAAATTTAAAACTGCTGGCTAAGGGTAAACGTAAATTCAGGAAAAATAATTCAGGTCGGCAGTAATGACACCTGGTTACGCCAATCGGAGGTCACTAAAATCAAAATTGAATCAGTGTGTAACTTTGCCAAAACAATGTCGGACTCTGTAGTTTTCTCTGGTCCCCTCCCCAACCAGACCAGGAGTGACATGTTTAGCCGCATGTTCTCCTTAAATTGCTGGCTGTCTGAGTGGTGTCCCAGAAACGATGTGGGCTTCATAGATAATTGGCAAACCTTCTGGAGGAAACCTGGTCTTGTTAGGAGAGATGGCATCCATCCCACTTTGGATGGAGCAGCTCTCATTTCTAGAAATATGGAATTAAACCCCCCAAAATATGACTATCCAGAGTTGGGACCAGGAAGCAGAGTTGCAGTCTTTCTACACGCCTCTCTGCAGCTTCTCTCCTCCTGTTACCACCCAAAAAATCCATCTCCATAGAGACTGTGTCAGCTCCCAAACAGACAAAAAACGAACTAAAAACCAGCAACAAACAAGTTAAACATAAAAAAAAAATCACAAAGGAAGAACAATAGAGTATCCACATCTGAACCAAAGAGTAAAACAGTCTGTTAGTACATGACTTAATAATTGATCAGCAAATCGATTTACTTTGCCTTACAGAAACCTGGTTGCAGCAGGATGAGTATGTTAGTTTAAATGAATCAACACCCCCGAGTCATTCTACCAGAAACCTCGAAGCACAGGCCGAGGGGGCGGTGTGGCAGCAATTTTTCACACCAACCTATTAATCAACCAAAGACCAAGACAGACTTTTAATTCATTTGAAAGCCTGATGCTTAGCCTTGTCCACCCCAGCTGTAAAACTCAGAAACCAGTCTTACTTGTTATCATATATCGTCCACCTGGGCCTTACACAGAGTTTCTCTCTGATTTCTCAGACTTTTTATCTGATTTAGTGCTCAGCTCAGATAAAATAATTATTGTGGGTGATTTTAACATCCATGTAGACGCTAAAAATGACAGCCTTAACATGGCATTTAATCTGTTATTAGACTCAACTGGCTTCTCTCAGAATGTAAAAGAACCCACCCACCACTTTAATCACACTCTAGATCTTGTTTTAACATATGGCATAGAAACTGAACATTTAACAGTGTTTCCTAAAAACCCTCTGCTATTTGATCATTTCCTGATAACATTTACATTTACAATAATTGATTACACAGCAGTGGAGAGTAGACTTTATCAAAGTAGATGTCTTTCTGAAAGTGCTGTAACTAAGTTTAAGAATATAATCCACCCACTGTTATCATCTTCAATGCCCTGTACCAACATAGAGCAGAGCAGCTATCTGAACGCTACTCCAACAGAGGTCGATCATCTTGTTAATAACTTTACCTCCTCACTACGTACGACACTGGATACTGTAGCTCCTGTGAAAACTAAGGTCTCAAATCAGAAGTACCTGACTCCGTGGTATAATTCTCAAACACGTAGCCTAAAGCAGATGACTCGTAAGCTGGAGAGGAAATTGTTGGGTCGGTGTTCCCACAAGTTCTAGAGACTTATTCATCATGAAAGAAAACAAGACAGTCAGCGATCGATCGATTACTTGCGCAAGGGAGGCCTGTCTGTGTCCAGCACAAAAATGACCCAAACGATGGCCTCCTCCTGCTGCCTTTTATTGAGAGACAGTTCACACAGCAAAGCAACGCCCACATGGTTCTAAGACAAGGCTTTGTATGTATATGTGTGAACTTCTGTATGTAAGTAAGAATGTGTGTGTGTGTGTGTGTGTGTGTGTGTGTGTGTGTGTGTGTGTGTGTGTGTGTGTGTGTGTGTGTGTGTGTGTTTTGGGGGTGCGTTTGTGTGACCTCCTGATGACCAAAAGGGTCATAAAAGCAGGAAGCTTACAACACAAGAAACAGATCTTTCAGATACAATGTATCTACAATAAAACCTCCCCCAACACAAAGTGGTTAGAGGTGTTCAGGATCAAAGGAATGGCTTTGATAATACTGCTTGAAATAAGACTGTACAAATTTAAGAAACACAATGGCAACATTCAACAATTAGACCTAACAGAAATGGCGTGTCACAAATTTAGAGGATCATCATTTAGCCTGGAGAAATAGTTTGTTGCTTTATAAGAAAGCCCTCCGCAAAGCCAGAACATCTTACTATTCATCACTGATTGAAGAAAATAAGAACAACCCCAGGTTTCTCTTCAGCACTGTAGCCAGGCTGACAACAAGTCAGAGCTCTACTGAGCCAACAATCCCTTTAACGTTAACTAGTAATGACTTCATGAACTTCTTCACTGTTGACTCAGCCCTGAAAATCTTAGAAATATGGTATCCAACCAGATTCTTACTCTGGATGGCATTACCTTGGCCTCCAGTAACACTGTGAGGAACCTTGGAGTCATTTTTGACCAGGACATGTCCTTCAATGCACATATTAAACAAATATGTAAGACTGCTTTCTTCCATTTGCGCAACATCTCTAAAATTAGAAATATCCTGTCTCAGAGTGATGCTGAAAAACTAGTTCATGCATTCATTACTTCCAGGCTGGACTACTGTAATTCTTTATTATCAGGATGTCCTAAAAACTCACTGAAAAACCTTCAGCTAATCCAAAATGCTGCAGCAAGAGTCCTGACAGGGACTAGAAAGAGAGAGCAGATTTCTCCTGTATTGGCTTCCCTTCATTGGCTTCCTGTTAAATCCAGAATTCAAAATCCTGCTCCTCACATACAAGGTCTTAAATAATCAGGCCCCATCTTATCTTAATGACCTTGTAGTGCCATATCACCCTATTAGAGCACTTCGCTCTCACACTGCAGGCTTACTTGCTGTTCCTAGAGTATTTAAAAGTAGAATGGGAGGCAGAGCCTTCAGTTTTCAGGCCCCTCTTCTGTGGAACCAGCTTCCAGTTTGGATTCAGGAGACAGACACTATCACTATCACTACAATCGTGGCTCAAGAGTTGGGAGTTCGCCTTGTAATCGGAAGGTTGCCGGTTCGAGCCCCAGCTTGGACAGTCTCGGTCGTTGTGTCCTTGGGCAAGACACTTCACCCGTTGCCTACTGGTGGTGGTCAGAGGGCCCGGTGGCGCCAGTGTTCGGCAGCCTCGCCTCTGTCAGTGCGCCCCAGGGTGGCTGTGGCTACTATGTAGCTTGCCATCACCAGTGTGTGAATGTGTGTGTGAATGGGTGGATGTCTGGATATGTGAAGCGCTTTGAGGTCCTTAGGGACTAGTAAAGCGCTATATAAATACAGGCCATTTACCATTTACTACTTTCAAGATTAGGCTTCAAACTTTCCTTTTTGCTAAAGCATATAGTTAGGGCTGGACCAGGTGACCCTGAATCCTCCCTTAGTTGTGCTGCAATAGATGTAGGCTCTCAGTTTCTCTTCCACAGCATGTCTTTATCCTGTCTTCCTTCTCTCACCCCAACCGGTCGCAGCAGATGGCCCCGCCCCTCCCTGAGCCCGGTTCTGCCGGAGGTTTCTTCGTGTTAAAAGGGAGTTTTTCCTTCCCACTGTCGCCAAAGTGCTTGCTCATAGGGGGTCGTACGATTGTTGGGTTTTTCTCTGTATGTATTATTGTATGATCTGCCTTACAATATAAAGCACCTTGAGGCGACTGTTGTTGTGATTTGGGGCTATATAAATGAAATTGAATTGAATTGAATTGAATAAACATGCTTTGACTCGGGAATCATTCTTTTCAGAATTTTTCTGGACTGCAGATTCTTCACTGCAAATTAAAGAACTGAGAGCATTGGCAGTTATTAATTCAATCTGATATTACAGCATGACCACAGTATGGGGAAAGCACTTAAAGGCCTTCACTCTCTGAGTAACAATCTAGTCTCAAAACCAATAGCCTGACATCAAGAGTTAAGCATGACAAACGTTTTCAAAACCAATCACATGGACATTGGTAAATAAGAATCTTCCTTTGGCATAAAAATGCTCCCTGCATGACTAATTAATACGATGTACTGTAGAAACATGACCTACTGACCTAAACTACTGAATAACATGAATGACCTAAAAAAAAAAAAAAAAAAAAAAAATATATATAATCACATTTCTAAAGGTTTAAAAAAACAGAAATAAAACAGCAGCCATTCTCAACTCAAAAATCTAAGTCATACAAGGTTTACAGTCACATATCATGATGTCATTGTAAGTTTCACAATTTGTTAACAACTTCTCTTATCAAATGTCTCAATATCTCAAAAATGAGAAACCTCCTGTCTCAGAGTGATGGTGAAAAACTACTTCAGTCATTTATTACTTCTGGGCTTCTCTACTGTAATTGTAATATCATGTTGTTTTAAAAAAAACTTCCTGAAAGCTTTGAGTTGCTGCAGCAACAGTACTGACAGGTAATATAAAAAGAGTCCTTATGTCCCCCATATAGGATTCCCTTCAGTGGCTCCCTGTTAAATCCAGAATCAAATTGAATTCTTCATGTTCAAGGTCCTGAATAATCATAAACATCTTATCTTAAAGACCTCAGATCATCCGAATAGAGAGCTTTGCTCTTGGACTGCAGGCTTACTTGTAGAAGTAAGAAGCAGTAATGATGTGTTCTAATATGATACATCTACGAAGCAAACAGCAGGCTAGTTTTCTGCTTGTCTTCAACTATATCAGAATGAGAAACAACTGCTCATGCTGGTAATGATGGTCATCTACACTGAATTTAATATTTGTAAGCATAAGCATTTCATTTTTCAAACGATGTGTGACTTGAATCTTATATTGAAAAAGGAGAGGTGGAATTTTTATTTGCTTGCATGAAGGGTTTAATGAGTTGTCTATAGTTCACAAGAATGTAGAGTCTGGCAATGGATCTAAAATAGTTCTATTAGATACATCTCACATCCACCTGGACAGTTACTCAGTGGCACAGTGGAAGTGTTAGGTGTAGGCTGTGTGCAGGCAGGAGTGGTGGTAAGGAGGACCCAAAGTGCAGACGCTCGAAGTCAAAAAGGTGAACTCAAAACAGCTTTAATGCTGAACTCAAAAAAGGTAACAAAACTGGGACTCAAAATAAACTCGGGCAAGCAGACAGAACACACAGCATAGTAAACGGTAGATCACGACAATGACAAACTGAAACACAGGGCTTAAATACATAGAGGGAGCAATCAGGGAATGGGCAACAGGAGGGAAACACAGCTGGGGCAAATCAGGACTAACGAGACAAGGAAGCAAAACCAGATATATTAACATAAGACATGGACCTTCAAAATAAAACAGGAAACATAACACAGACACAGACTCACAGGCAGGCACTACAACAGAGGGAACAGAGACATGGGACCAGGGCAGACACAGACACTGACTGGACACAGGGATATAGCAACTAAGGATACACAGAAACGCGAACTAGACAAGGGGATACAGCTGACAGGGGAGACAGAGCAACTAGAGAAGACAGAGACATAAACCATAAGACAGAACTCAAAGAAACCAAAGACTAGAAATTATAAATAATATAATAAACCCAAAAACCCTGGGTCAACGACCCAGGCATCCTAACAGGAAGATGAAGACTGGATCTGATTACAGATGTAAGAAGAATGAATGAATTGACATCATATACTCACCTCTGTGCACAGGGACTGTGGCTTGGTGCATGGTGGGTTACACGATCGGTCTGCCTTTGGTTTGGCTGTTGTAAGGCATCCACCTATGGAGTAAGGTTCAAAAGGTCAAACCAGAGGTTTGATGTTCTGTTTGGTTCTTTTTTTTACTTATTGTTTATACTGACTTATATTAAATTTTTTTAATATCTTGAGCCTTAGTTCTTTATTTGAGTTCCTGTTTATTTGTCTTAGTAATCTACTTAGGGTTTACTTTGTATAGTCTTTTGTGTTATTTTCATAGCCTTCCACCTTCCTTGTCAAGTATAAGTCTGTGAATTTGCAATAAACCAAGCACCTTTCAGGTTGTGTCGGGTTTCCCAGCAGCACAAATCCTGCTACAGTGTTGCCCAAATTCCCAAAGTGATTTGTCAGACCTGTGGCATGATCCTTTGTGGATATCTTCGGAGCTGCAGCCAAGGTGTGCCAGTGGCAGAGTGGGCTCTGTGGCAGCTGCCTCTGCTTTACATACAGCAGCGCTGAACCTGCTGCCAGCATCACAAGGCAAGTTTAAGCACATCTGTGATTTTGGATCATCTGGGGCTGTCCCCTAAAGATCACTGCTGCCAGTTCCTTGGAGAGCCAGATGAAAGCGTGTGATTGCCTCTTCAACTGTACCCAGAGGCTCTGGGAAGTTGCGGGTAGGTGGCCTCCCAGCACCCTCTGTTTTTAGTAATTCAGTATGTCCTGGACCTCAGTGGTAAGTGGGGCATGCAGACTATGAAGTGATGTGGTCGTACAGAGGTCGCACAAATTTACCACCTCAGACTCCTTAAAGCATGGACAGAGGGAGAATACATTTCTCCTGTGAGATTAGTAAAGGATAGAGATGAGTTGGGGCAGGAGGTGCAAACTTCAACCATTCCCACCTCTCTCCTTTGTGACCACCTTCTAACACTGGGCCAAAGAGCAGATGTTGTGTGTCTGTTCTCTCCCCTGCCCAGTTGCACCGCTCTCATAGAGCACCACTTTGAAAATAACCCTGGGGTGGTGCTGCAGCACCACCCCAGGGTTATTTTCAAAGTGGTTTCAATTCAATTCAATTCAGTTGTATTTATATAGCGCCAAATCACAACAGCAGTCGTCTCAAGGCACTTTATATTGTACAGTAGATACAGAGTTTCACAGCTCTACGGGTTACCTGAACACAAAACGTAAAGAGTTCAGAGGGAATTGGCTGAAGAAAGATGGGTCTATGGATTTTTGATGGATTTGACCAAGGGTTGCTGGCAGATTCTCTTTTCTCCAGAGTACAAGGAGAAAACGGTCTTTTCCACTCCGTATGGGTTGTACCAACTGGTCATCCTTCCTTTCAGCTTGTTGGAGCCCCGGACACTTTCCAGCATCTCATGAACCAGGTGCTGTGGCTGCACACTACACAGGCTGCCACCTATCTGTATAATGTTATCATCCACAGTGACACCTGGGTGGAGCATATGCAGTGGGAAGTGTGTGGTCAGATGAAGGGAGGTACAGTATATGGGGTACCAACTGGGAGGCAGGCAGGTGCACCCCCAGATAGACAAAACAGCAGCCATTAAATGGACTGATTCTTATAAAGTACTTTTCTACACTGAGCACTCAAAGTATTTTGCACAACTTGCCTTATTCACCCATTCACACATGCACTTTTTTCAGTGGTCTTTCTATGTGAGGGCTTCTATCTTACATTCACACACATTCATATTCTGATGGATGCATTGGAGAGCATCTTGGGGTGAGCATCTTGCCTAAGTATGTTTGGCATGCAGAATGGAGCAGATGAGGATTGAACCACCAGTCCTCATCTGCTTCCTATTTAATAGGTAGCCTGCTCTACCACCTGAGCTACAGCTACAGCCAACCCTGAACCTTATGTTAAAATCCCCATGAGTAGGCGATAAGTTGGGTAACGGGGCTGGAATGTGGCTTTGCGGCTCAGCTGCAGGGGAGGGGTGTGGTCCAGTGGGTTCAAAGGCTGCGCCTGGGGAGGCTTGCAGGCACAGCTGTCAGCAATGGTCTAATGATGCCTTCCCTGTCTACAACTATGTTTGGTGGTAGAAAGGGAAGCTATGATTGTATTCCCACTAAGAATAAAGTAATGGGAATGATGAAGACAGTGTACAACTGACACTGACAGAAAAACAACTGCAAAAACATGGTGATCCTGCGAGGCTACTGAATATTTATTAGGTGGTGGGCTCGGGAGGAGAAATCAATATTAATATTCATGAAAGGAATGCCACTGCTTACCAGCAAAAATCTATAAAAAGTGAATAACAATGTGCATTGTGCCAATCACAGCTGCAAAGGCCAGCACACCATCTGGAGTATCAGATCTACTGATAATTCTACATGTATACAAAAATATGAAAGAATTGGCTGTTTGGAAAAGAAGCGGATGCAAATTATATCTGATGCAAGTGCTGATGGTGATGGACAGCAGGCTTCAATCATCACTGTGGCACTGCTGGGGATTGAAAAACATCTGTTAACTGGATCTCAAATTCTCTTTCCAGTAATACTTGTGGGGAAGGCTGTTTGAGGAAACCTTATCCACATTATCACCCTGCTAATCACAGAGCAAATCCTCATGTTAAAGATTCATTGTAGCACCTTCAGAACTCATGCACACACTCACATTTACATCTGCACTGTCTGAGATCAGGCTGTAAACTGGTCTGCAATGGCAGACCAGTTTACTGGTTTGAGCATTCAGTAAATCGAGGGTTTTAAAGAACTGGCATTGAACTGGGGAAAGAGTAGCTTTAGACATTAAATGATAAACAGGGTTAGGCTTAGTGGAGTTGAAAACTAATTTCATGATCTTTTCCATTTTCCGCTCCAACCATCTCCATTATAACTAGAACTAGTTGGATAATTTAAAAAGTACTTTATAAACATTTGCTCCTTCTTTCACATACAAAACACTGACAGGGAGACTGTAGTTCGTTTATTTCATTTGTTCATTTAGTGAGCAGGTTCTTATTACCTGTGACATTGAGACCATCTGAACGCTCACACCAGACGTGCCGAGACGAGCCTCTCCATGGTCCACTTTTCCACTTGTAATCAAAACATTCACCGTCTACAAAAAGGATATAATCAAAATAAAAATTACAAATTTTTTTATTTTATTTTTTTTATTTAAAATTAAATTATATGAATTATACAAACATGAATATGAGACACTACTATATCAATGCTGAAATTTCTGGATTAGTTTAGTTTACTTTTTTTTTTTAAGAAAAAGTCCTTTGACTCTTGTGACCAACCTGTACATGGTCGTGCTTCAAGCTCTTGTTCTGGACACTGCAGCAGGTTCTCAGGATCCTGGGCCACCACAGCTCTAGATCGAACTTGGACTGAACCAAAGCTCAGGTCAACCCCATTTATGCAGCTTAGCTGGCATGAACTCCAAACAGTCCAGTCTGTCAAGTAGCACTCTCCTACAGAACAGAAATCAGTTAATCAGCAAACCAAAATGCAACATCACTGTATGATGTAAAAACTATTTAAGGTTTTGATAAACATAGTGAATCCATAATTAAAGTTTTAAGTATAAAACAGCAGTCCTACCACTGGATAAGAGCCACAGTGGTGCATATCCTCAGCCTATTCATGGCTTATTAAAAATAATCTACATTATTTACTCAAATAAACGCCTACTTTAGTTAGTTTCACAGTCCTGAGCCTCACAAATGTTTAATTCTTGTTTTGCCCATGATTCATTGCCCCAGCAAATTATAAAGTTTATTTTATTTTATTTCTTTATTTCATCTTTTGTCTTTGTGGTAAACGGACAGAAAGACATACTGCAGTCACAACAAAACTTTTAAGATTATTATTAAATTATTTCCCTAAAGTATTTCATTTAAAGCTGAAGTACAAGTGATTCAAGAATGTTAATCACGGGCTGTTAAAATGTTATATTAAGCTAGTGAAAGGAAAATGAAACGTAAATGAAATGGTACACAAATCTTACACATTAAACGTCTTTAAAATGAGCATTCGTTGTCACTTTATGGTAGCCATCCATAATGTTTAGAAATGCACTAGTTCAAAAACATTTACCACTCAAGGTCATTACTATTGTAATGGCGAGACCCTACAATTGAGAAAACCCCAACAATCA
The DNA here is from genome assembly GCF_013358895.1 of Oreochromis aureus. Lineage (NCBI taxonomy): Eukaryota > Metazoa > Chordata > Actinopteri > Cichliformes > Cichlidae > Oreochromis > Oreochromis aureus. The sequence goes on along the minus strand of NC_052962.1, from coordinate 2,731,869 downwards.
AATTCCCTTTTAACAGGAAGAAATTTCCAGCAGAGCCAGGGAGGGGCAGCCAGTTGAACCAGCTTGAGTAATGGGAGAGACAGGACAAAAAATACACTGTGGAACAGAGCCACACATTAATAATAACCAATGATTAAATGCAGAGAGCTGTGTAAGCACATAGAGATTGAAAAAGATGAGTGAACAAGAAACACTCATGGGCCAGCATCACGGGAAGCCCTCAGCAGCCTAGACCTGTTCCTGTGTAACTAAGGGGGGATTCAGGGTCACCTGGTCCAGCCCTAACTATATGCTTTAGCAAAAAGGAAAGTTTGAAGCCTAATATTGAAAGTAGAGATAGTGTCTGTCTCCTGAATCCAAACTGGAAGCTGGTTCCACAGAAGAGGGGCCTGAAAACTGAAGGCTCTGCCTCCCATTCTACTTTTAAATACTCTAGGAACAACAAGTAAGCCTGCAGTGTGAGAGCGAAGTGCTCTAATAGGGTGATATGGCACTACAAGGTCATTAAAATAAGATTGGGCCTGATTATTCAACATCTTGTATGTGAGGAGCAGGAGAAGGGAGCCAATGAAGAGAAGCAAACATGGGAGAAATATGCTCTCTCTTTAGTCCCTGTCAGTACTATTTCAGCATTTTGGATCAACTGAAGGCTTTTCAGTTTGTTTGGTTTTTAATACAACCTGATAGAAATTAATTAGATCCTAGAAGTAATAAATGGATGAAGTAGTTTTTCTGCGTCATTTTGAGACAGGATGTTTCTAATTTTAGATTCCTAGTAAAATGTCAACATGTTTTTATACGTGACAGATTAAGTTGATTGAGTGTTTGCAGAAATGAAACACCAACCTGTGTAAACATGGCTGTTTTATATATATACACTTTAAAAAGTTTTAAAAATTAAATTACTCAATTTATCGTCATCATAAAAATATTTTAAAAACACAGATATTTCTCTACACATTTTGATATTCCAAGTGAAAAACCTCCAAACAGTGTCAAGCCAGTGTCAAGTATCACGATGTCTAGTACTCATAAACGGATGACAGCATTATTAAGTGTGCCTATGCCAAGAGGCACACTTATTACTATTCGTCGGATTTATTAAGTGTGCCTATGCCAAGAGGCACACTTATTACTATTCGTCGGATTTATTATTCTTATTGTGTGGATGCTGGAGGCATCCACACTATTGAGTTCCTGTTTCTCTTTATTCTTTATTCTACTTTATTGTGTGGATGCCCTAAAAGGGCTTCCACACTATTGAGTTCCTGTTTCTCTTTATTGTGTGGATGCCCTCAAAGGGCTTCCACACTATTGAGTTCCTGTTTCTCTTTATTCTTTATTCCACTATTTACTAGTTGCTTCCGTACGTTTTTTGGCACTTAACTACTCCCTCAGTTTTCAGCCGATTTTCTCCGTTCAAACTCTAAACTGTTCTGCTCTTTCTGCTAATTCCTGCTATGACTTTTGGTGTTTATTACTATTATACTTTTTAAAATATTACACTTTTTTCCTTTAATTTGTCCTATTGAAATGAATGGGAAACTTCCACAATTCTGCTAAAACTTGCTTGTTTTTGAAACTTAACTACTTCCTCATACTTTCACCTAGAAACTCCATTCAAACTTTAAAATGTTCTCAGATTATTGGGCTATTCCTGAGTGATTCAGCTTTTTCAGATCTTCAACCGTTTTAATTTTATACCTCTTTAAGTTTTCAGTTGCAAAATTGTGATTTTTCAGAAAATACATGCGTTGCTATGGTTGCTATGCAATTAAGTCAGAGTGAGGGCTGGTCTGTTCTGAATTTTCTCTTCATGTCTGAACAACTTCTTGCAACTCGCTCAATTTCCACTCAACCCCCACAAATTATACATCAAAACGTAGGTGTTTTTGCTGGCTTTCAGAAAATGTCACTATCATTGTTGTGGGCATTACAGAATTTGTTTGTTGGAGAGTTTGTTCGAAATCAGCGCTGGAATTCTCTAATGAGAGGCATTTTCGAATCGTCATATCTCCTTAACGAAACAAAGTTGAGACATGACGCTTGTGCCAATATATCTTCAGACACCCCTGATGCTCAAAATTCATAGTATTCCTTCAAAATCATAGTATTACTGCAATTTCATAGTATTTGAGCAAAATCGTAGTATTTGTGCAAAAACATAGAATGTCTGCAAAATCACAGTATATCTGTTATGTTAAAGTATTACTACTAAGTCACAGTATTTCAGCCAATTCGTAGTATTTGTACTAAATCATGATACTTGTGCCAAATCATACTATTTTTTGCAAATCATAGTATTCGAACCAAAACATAGTATTTGTACGAAGTCACAGTATGCCTTCTAAATCATAGCATTTCAATAAAATCTCAGTAGTTGTGCTAAAATGCAGTATTATTGCCAAATCATAGTATTTGTACTGAAACATAGTATTTCTGCCCAATCATATTATTTGTACTAAATCATAGTACTTGTGCCAAATCATAGTATTTCTGCCACATTGTGCTAGTTGTGCAAAAACATAGACTGTCTGCAAAATCATAGTATATCTATTATGTTATAGTATTACTACTAAGTCGTAGACTTTCTGTTTTGTTATAGTATATGTGCTGAATATAGTATATGTGCCAAATCATAGTATTTATAGCAAATCATAGTATTTGTGCTAAAACATAGTATACTGCCACATTATAGTATTTGTGTAAAACCAGAATGTCTGCAAAATCATCATATATCTGTGATGTTATAGTATTACTACTAAGGCATAGTATTTCTTCAAAATTATAGTATTTTTGCAGAAACATTGTACTTCTGGTAAATCATAGTATTTCTACTAAATAATAGTATTTCTGCCAAATCATAGTATTTGTGCCAAAATATTGTATTTGTACAAAGTCATAATATTTCTTCTAAATCATAGTATTTCAATCAAATCTCAGGAGTTGTGCTAAAACGCAGTATTATTCCCAAATCATAGTATTTGTACCCAAACATATCAGTTCAACTTATTTAACTCTTCTCAACAGCCCAACACCTCTTCTTCACCGTTTCAGCAGAATTGTGAGTTTTTTCGCCCCTTTTCAGCACAAATTCCAGCTTTTTCAGGTGTTTTCAACAGAAATCTCTTTTTTACCAGACATTCTGCTGATTCACCTGTTTTTAGTGCAACGTTCTACTTCTTTACCTCTTTTCAGTAGAAATTCTGCTGATTCACCTATTTTAAGCAGAATTTTCAGCCTTTCACCTCTTATCAATACAAATCTCAGTATCTTCTGCTCATTTCAGAGGAAACCTTTTCACCTCTCCTCTTTTCAGTACAAACTTGAACTTCTGTACCCCTTTGAAGCAGAATTTTTGCCTTTTCACCTCTTTTCAGCAAAAGCTTCTGTTTTTTCACTTGTTTTCAGCATAATTTTTCAGTTTCTTTACTGCCATACAATTTTTGCAGCTTTTCATCTTTTTCAGTCATTTTCAGCAGACAGCTTAAGCGTTCCGGCATCCACACAGCATTTTCGCAGGAAATGCAAATTTTTCTAGTTCTTTATTCCACTATTTACTAGTTGCTTCCGTACGTTTTTCGGCATTTAACTACTTCCTCAGTTTTCAGCCGATTTTCTCAGTTCAAACTCTATACTGTTCTGCTCTTTCTGCTAATTCCTGCTATGACTTTTGGTGTTTATTACTATTATACTTTTTAAAATATTACACTTTTTTCCTTTAATTTGTCCCATTGAAATGAATGGAAAACTCGCAATTCTGCTAAAACTTGCTTGTTTTTGAAGCTTAACTACTTCCTCATACTTTCACCTAGAAACTCCATTCAAACTTTAAAATGTTCTCCAATTATTGGGCTATTCCTGAGTGATTCAGCTTTTTCATATCTTCTACCATTTTAATCTTATCCCTCTTTAAGTTTTCAGTTGCAAAATTGTGATTTTTCAGAAAATACATGGGTTGTTATGGTTGCTATGCAATTAACTCAGAGTGGACAGTGAAACTTTCTGAACTTTCACCACTTGTCCAAACAACTTCTTGCTACTCGCTCAATTTTCACTCAACCCCCACAAATTATACATCAAAACGTAGGAATTTTTGCTGGCTTTCAGACAATGTCACTATCTTTATTGTGAGATTTACCGTTTTTTCGCAAATTGCCTCGAAGTGACACAAGGTCTGAAAACTCCCCCGTTCAAAGTCTATGGGGAGGTTGTTCAAAATCAGCGCTGGATTTCTCTAATGAGAGGCATTTTCAAATCGCCATATCTCCGTAACAAAACAAAGTTGAGACATGAGGCTTGTGCCAATATATCTTCAGACATCCCTGATGCTCACAATTCAAGAATTTTTTCCTCACCTATTACCGTTTGGCCATGAATTACACTTGTATGAGGATAGGAAATTTGTCCCTCGCTCAGATTTCTTCAGATTTCAAACTCTGGAAATGAGGCACTTTTTTCTCTCGTCATATCTTTTTGATGGATTTCCACAGAGACCTGAAAATTTCCATGACTGTTCACCAAAGCCTGCTGTCTCTTACGGTGAAAGAATGATATCGATACTCCAAATAGATTTAGAGTTAGAAAGCGTTGTTTGAGGGCAAGTCAAGGCAGTTTTCGCTTGCCTCTACTCAGTTATGGTGCATTACAAGTGAAATATCTTTAATAATTCATATTTTAATGATAAATTGTTAACACTTGAAGATTCCCCCATCTCTTCTGAACAAAACGGTGTAAGAATGACCGTTCTGGCCCCTACGGTTAGGAAATTATGGCCATTTGTTTGAGAGGAATCCTCACTATGAGAAATACACTGCAGAAATCCTGTCTCTCTCTGTGCTGAGTGTGTAAAATCGGCTGCACCTGTTTTGGCGGGAAAAAGTACACAGCCTCTCTGATTGGTGGATTCAAATTTAGCAGCTCCCAGGCTGTTTGACTGACCTAGAAACTTGATTTTCTCTCCCTGTTTGTGTGTGTGTGTGTGTGTGTGTGTGTGTGTGTGTGTGTGTGTGTGTGTGTGTGTGTGAGAGACACACAGAGAGAGAGAGAGAGAGAGAGAGAAAGCCTTTTACAGTATTCTGTAAACTTTTATGATTTTACCAGCTTTTCTAATATGGACCTCAGATTCTTGTTAACACTCCATGGCACAAATACTCTTCACACACACACACACTCTGTGTGTGTGTGTGTGTGTGTGTGACAGAGAGAGAGAGAAAGGGAGGGCGAGAGAGAGTTTTTATGGGAGCATCTTATTGTATGATTTCAATTCAATATATTTAGACTGGTTGACTGAATTTGATCCTGTGTGTGTCTCTCTGTGCTTGTGTGTTTCCATATGTGTCCATATTTGTGATTGTGTGACTGTTATACTTTTTTTTGCTGATTTTTTTTTCATTTAACAATTACATTTGAGGGACCCTTAGCATGTTCAGCATTTTTTCAGCTGTTCATTTTGCTTTTCCAATTTTTCTGTTTAAGTTATTACTATTGTGCTGAATCATACTATTTCTGCTATTTTATAAGATTTGTGCTAAATATAGTATTTCTGCCAAATATAGTATTTCTGATTAATTATAGTTTTCTACCAAATCATAGTACAGTATTTTTGCTTTTTATAGGATTTTATAGGATATTTATATTGCTTAATATAGTATTTTTGCTTTTTATAGGATTTGTGCTTAATACAGTATTTCTGCTAAATGTAGTATTTATGCTTAATCATACTATTACTATATATTTCTGCCAGGTCCCCAGGCAGCCAATCCTCTGAGGACTGAGACATTCAAATTTACATATCAGGGCCTGCACGGCTTCCCAGCCAGCCAATCATATCTTAGGGATGAGACATTCAAATTTACAAATCAGGGCCTGGACTGCTTCCCAGCCAGCCAATCATATATGTGGGTTGAGGCATTCAAATTTGCATATTGGGGCCTTTGTGGCTTCTAAGACAACCAGTCATCCATGTCATATATCTCTAAAAATCCATATTTTAATGATAAATTGTCAACAGTTGAAGATTCCTCCATCTCTTCTGAACAAAACAGTGTAAGAATGACCATTCTAGCCCCTACGGTTAGGAAATTATGGTCATTTGTTTCAGGGGAGTCCTCACTATGAGAAATAGACTACAAAAATCCTGTCTCTGTGCTGCGTGTGTGCACCTGTTTTGGCGGGAAAAAGTACACAGCCTCTCTGATTGGTGGATTCAAATTTAGCAGCTCCCAGGCTGCTTGACTGACCTAGAAACTTGCTTCTCTCGCCGTGTGTGTGTGTGTGTGTGTGTGTGTGTGTGTGTGTGTGTGTGTGTGTGTGTGTGTGTGTGTGTGTGTGTGTGTGTGTGTGAGAGAGACACACAGAGAGAGAGAGAGAGAGAGAAAGCCTTTTACAGTATTCTGTAAACTTTTATGATTTTACCAGCTTTTCTAATATGGACCTCAGATTCTTGTTAACACTCCATGGCACAAATACTCTTCCCTTTAGGCTCTGTGTATGTGTGTGTGTGTATCAATATTTCTCCCATTTTAAAGTATTACTCCTCTATAATTGTATTTCTGTTAAATCAAAGTACTTTTACTACATCTTAGTACTTCTGCTCAATCATAGAATTTTGCCAAATCATGGTTTTTGTGCCAAATCATAATATTTGTGTTATGTTATAGTATTACTACTAAGTGGAGGAATTTCTGTCATGTTCCAGTATATGTGCTGATTACAGTATTTCTGTATAATAGAATTTTGGCAAATCTCCTCAGACCAACACGAAGTCTGGAAACTCTGCATAGAAAGTCAATGGAGAGCTTGTTCACAATCACCGCTGGATTTCTCTAATGAGAGGCATTTTCAAATCGTCATATCTCCTTAACGCAGCGAAGTTAAGACATGAGGCTTGTGCCAATATATCTTCAGACACTCCTGACGCTCACAATTCAAGAATTTCTTTCTCACCTATTACCATTTGGCCATGAATTGGGTTTGTTTGAGGGTAGGAAATTCGTCCCTCGCTCAGATTTCTTCAGATTTCAAACTCTGGAAATGAGGCACTTTTTTCTCTCGTCATATCTTTTTGATGGATTTCCACACAGACCTGAAAATTTCCATGACTGTTCACCAAAGCCTGCTGTCTCTTATGGTGAAAGAATGATATCGATACTCCAAATACATTTAGAGTTAGAAAACATTATTTGAGGGCAAGTCAAGACAGTTTTCGCTTTGCCTCTACTCAGTTATGGTGCATTAGAAGTCAAATATCTTCAATAATTCATATTTTCAAGATAAATTGTCAACACCTTAAGATTCCCCCATCTCTTCTGAACAAAACGGTGTAAGAATGACTGTTCTAGCCCCTACGGTTAGGAAATTATATCCATTTGTTTGAGGGGAGTCCTCACTATGAAAAGTAGACAGCACAAATCCTGTCTCTGTGCTGCGTGTGTGTGAAAACAGGTGCACCTGTTTTGGCGGGAAAAAGTACACAGCCTCTCTGATTGGTGGATTCAAATTTAGCAGCTCCCAGGCTGCTTGACTGACCTAGAAACTTGCTTGTCTCTCCCTATGTGTGTGTGTGTGTGTGTGTGTGTGTGTGTGTGTGTGTGTGTGTGTGACAGAGAGAGAGAGAAAGGGAGGGCGAGCGGGAGTTTTTATGGGAGCATCTTATTGTATGATTTAAATTCAATATATTTAGACTGGTTGACTGAATTTGATCCTGTGTGTGTCTCTCTGTGCTTGTGTGTTTCCATATGTGTCCATATTTGTGATTGTGTGACTGTTATACTTTTTTTTGCTGATTTTTTTTTTCATTTAACAATTACATTTGAGGGACCCTTAGCATGTTCAGCATTTTTTCAGCTGTTCATTTTGCTTTTCCAATTTTTCTATTTAAGTTATTACTATTGTGCTAAGTCATAGCATTTCTGCTGCTTTTCAGTATTTGTGCTAAATACAGCATTTCTCCTAAATAATACTATTTCTGCTATTTCATAAGATTTGTGCTAAATATAGTGTTTCTGCAAAAAAAAAAAGTATTTCTGCCAAATATAGTATTTTTGATTAATTATAGTTTTTCTACCAAATCATAGTATAGTTTTACTGCTTTTTATATGGCTTCTAAGACAACCAATCATATCTGAGGGCTTGCACATTCAAATTGGCATATTTTTACCTTCATGGCTTCCCAGCCAGCCAATCATATCTGAGGGCTGGCACATTCAAATTTGCATATTGGGGCATTCATGGCTTCTAAGACAACCAATCCAATCACCTATGTCATATATCTATGATATTTCATATTTTTATTTTAAATGGTCAACATTTCAAGATTCCCCCATGTCTTCTGAACAAAACGGTGTAAGAATGACCGTTCTAGCCCCTACGGTTAGGAAATTATATCCATTTGTTTGAGGGGAGTCCTCACTATGGAAAATAGACAGCACAAATCCTGTCTCTCTCTGTGCTGCATGTGTGTAAGCAGGTGCACCTGTTTTGGCGGGAAAAAGTACACAGCCTCTCTGATTGGTGGATTCAAATTTAGCAGCTCCCAGGCTGCTTGACTGACCTAGAAACTTGCTGTTTTCTCTCTCTCTCTCTCTCTCTCTCTCTCTCTCTGTGTATGTGTGTGTGTGTGTTTGTGTGTGAGAGAGAGAGCCTTTTGATGGGAGCATCTTATTGTATGATTTAAATTCAATATATTTAGACTGGTTGACTGAATTTGGTCCTGTGCGTGTCTCTCTGTGCTTGTGTGTTTCTGTATGTGTCCATATTTGTGATTGTGGGACTTTTTTCAGCTGTTCATTTTGCTTTTCCAATTTTTCTATTTAAGTTATTACTATTGTGCTAAGTCATAGCATTTCTGCTGCTTTTCAGTATTTGTGCTAAATACAGCATTTCTGCTAAATCATACTATTTCTGTTATTTTTTAAGATTTGTGCTAAATACATCATTTCTGCTAAATCATACTATTTCTGCTATTTCATACGATTTGTGCTAAATATAGTGTTTCTGCTAAAACATAGTATTTCTGCCAAATATACTATTTTTGATTAATTATAGTTTTTCTACCAAATCATAGTACAGTATTTCTGGGTTGTTATTTTTTTTGTTTTTTTTTTAAAAACAGGATTTGTACTTAATATAGTATTTCTGCTTAATGATAGTATTTCTGCCAATTTATAGTATTTGTGCTAAAACATTTAATCCTTTGTGAGGAGAGTAATATTCAAATTTACATATCAGGGCATGCACGACTTCCCAACCAGCCAATAATACCTGAGGACTGACACATTCAAATTTGCATACTGGGGCCCCACGTGGCTTCTTAGATAACCAATCATCTATGTCATATATCTATAATATTTCATATTTTTATTTTAAATGGTCAACATTTCAAGATTCTCCCATCTCTTCTGAACAAAACGGTCTAAGAATGACCATTTTAGCCCCTACGGTTAGGAATTTATGGCTGTTTGTTTGAGGGGAGTCCTCACTATGAGAAATAGACTGCAAAAATCCTGTCTCTCTCTGTGCTGCATGTGTAAGAGCCTGCACTTGTTGCACCAGTTTTGGCGGGAAAAAGCACACAGCCTCTCTGATTGGTGGATTCAAATTTAGCAGCTCCCAGGCTTGCAAGACTGACCTAGAAACAGGCTGTTAACAACCCCTGTTCACTTGTTGATGCTGCTGCTGCTGCTGCTGCTGCTAGTGTGTGTGTGTGTGTGTGTGTGTGTGTGTGTGTGTGTGTGTGTGTGTGTGTGTGTGATTTAAATTCAATATATTTAGACTGGTTGACTGAATTTGATCCCGTGTGTGTCTCTCTGTGCATGTGTGTTACCATATGTGTACATATTTGTGATTGTGTGACTGTTATACTTTTTTTTGCTGATTTTTTTTTTCATTTAACAATTACATTTGAGGGACCGTTAGCATGTTCAGGATTTTTTCAGCTGTCCATTTTGCTTTTCCAATGTTTCTATTTAAGTTATTACTATTGTGCTAAGTCATAGCATTTCTGCTGCTTTTCAATATTTGTGCTAAAAACAGCATTTCTGCTAAATCATACTATTTCTGCTATTTCACAAGGTTTGTGCCAAATATAGTATTTTTGATTAATTATACTTTTTCTACCAAATCATAGTACAGTTTTACTGCTTTTTATATGGCTTCTAAGACAACCAATCATATCTGAGGGCTTGCACATTCAAATTTGCATATTGGGGCCTTCATGGCTTCTAAGACAATCAATCATATCCGAGGCCTGGTACATTCAAATTTGCATATTGGGGCCTTCATGGCTTCTAAGCCAACCAATCATCTATGTCATATATCTTTAATATTTCATATTTGTATTTTAAATGGTCAACATTTCAAGATTCCTCCATGTCTTCTGAACAAAACGGTCTAAGAATGACTGTTTTAGCCCCTACGGTTAGGAATTAATGGCTGTTTGTTTGAGGGGAGTCCTGACTATGAGAAATAGACTGCAAAAATCCTGTCTCTCTCTGTGCTGCATGTGTAAAAGCCTGCACTTGGTGCACCAGTTTTGGCGGGAAAAAGCACACAGCCTCTCTGATTGGTGGATTCAAATTGAGAAGCTCACAGCTGTTTTACTAACCTAGAAACATGCTGTTAACAGCCCCTGTTCACTTGCTGCTGCTGCTGTGTGTGTGTGTGTGTGTGTGTGTGTGTGTGTGTGTGTGTGTGTGTGTGTGTGTGTGTGTGTGTGTGTGTGAGAGAGAGAGAGAGACGCAAAGACCTTTTTTAGGGCAGCATCTCATTGGTGGATAAAAATATAATATATTCAGACTGGTTGACTGGCATAGACACTGTGTGTTTGTCTCTCTCTGTACATTTGTTTATCCATATTTGATTTTCTGTGTATTTGGTGATTTGTGTATCCATATTTGATTTTGTGAATCTGTTGGCTGTTCTTATTTTTTTTTTTTCTAAATGGATTTTTATTTTATTTTTTCACAGGTGAACAAAAATTAGTTTTGAGCGAACTTAACCATGTTCCTTTTTATTCAGCTTATCATTTTACCTTTCCAATATTTTCACTTAAGTTATTACTATTCTGCTCAATCATAGTATCTGTTCTAAATCATTGTTATTAAGCTATATTGTAGGATTTCTGCTAAATCATAGTATTTCTACTATGTTATATTTTTCTTTCTAAATATAGCATTTCTGCTATAGAATAGTGTTTCTGCTATATTATAATATTTGTGCTAAAGTGAAGTATTTTTGCTAAAACATAGTATTTATATAAAATTACAATATTCATAGTATATTACAGTGTCCCTGGTAAATCACAGCATTTCTGCTATGTTGTACTGTTTTTCTAAATCATAGTATTTCTGTAATGTTTAAGAATGTTTGGCTAAATATATTCTTTCTGTTATCTTATACTATTTCTCCTAAATTCTTGTATTTTTGAGAAGTTATCATGTTTCTGGTAAGTTACAATATTTCTGCTAAGTTCTGCTATGCTATTGTATTTCTGCCAAGTATTATGTTTCCTCTAAGATATTACAGTTCCGCTAAGTTACTACATTTTAGCAAAGTTCCTTTGCTTTTGCAAAGTTTTTACAATTTCTGCAACTTTTCAGCTTTTTCAGCTAGTTTCAGCAGACAGCTTCAGCTTTAAAGCATCCACACTGCATTTTCGCAGGAAATGCAAATTTTTCTAGTTCTTTATTATTATTATTCTAGTTGCGTTCCGTACACTTTTTGGCACTTAACTACTTCCACAATTTTTGTGCTATTTTCACCGTTCAAATTTTAAACTATTCTGCTATTTCTGCTAATTTACGCTATATCTTTTGGTATTTTTCACTATTATACTTTTTAAAATATTACACTTTTTTCCTTTCATTTGTCCCATTGAAATGAATGGGAAACTTCCGCAATTCTGCTAAAACTTGCTTGTTTTTGAAACTTAACTACTTCCTCATATTTTCACCTAGAAACTCCATTCAAACTTTAAAATGTTCTCAAATTATTGGGCTATTCAGGAATAAATAAGCTTTTTCAAATCTTTTACCGTTTTATTTTTATCCCTCTTAAAGTTTTGAGTGGCAAAATTGTGATTTTTCAGAAAATACATGCGTTGTTATGGTTGCTATGCACTTGGCTTTCAGTGTGCCATTGTAGGTTTCGCAGTCTTCTCTTCATGTCTGAACAACTTCTTGCTACTTGCTCAATTTTCACTCAACGTCCGCAAATTATACATCAAAACGTAGGTATTTTTGCTGGCTTTCAGAAAATGTCACCATCATTGTTGTGAGATTTATAGAAATTTGGCAAATCTCCTCAGACCAACACAAGGTCTGAAAACTCTCCATAGAAAGTCAATGGAGAGTTTGTTCAAAATCACCGCTTGATTTCTGTAATGAGAGGCATATTCGAATCGTCATATCTCCTTAACGAAGCGAAGTTAAAACATGAGGCTTGTCCCAGTATATCTTCAGACACTCCTGATGCTCACAATTCAAGAATTTTTTTCTCACCTATTACCGTTCTGAGATGAGTTACACTTGTTTGAGGGTAGGAAATTCGTCCTTCGCTCAGATTTCTTCAGATTTCAAACTCTGGAAATGAGGCAATTTTTTCTCTCGTCATATCTTTTTGATGGATTTCCATAGAGACCTGAAAATTTCCATGACTGTTCACCAAAGCCTGCTGTCTCTGACGGTGAAAGAATGATATCGATACTCCAAATAGATTTAGAGTTAGAAAGCTTTGTTTGAGGGCAGGTCAAGGCAGTTTTTGCTTCGCCTCTACTCCGTTATGGTGCATTACAAGTCAAATATCTTTAATAATTTATATTTTAATGATAAATTGTTAACACTTGAAGATTCCCCCATCTCTTCTGAACAAAACGGTGTAAGAATGACCGTTCTAGCCCCTACGGTTAGGAAATTATGGCCATTTGTTTGAGAGGAATCCTCACTATGAGAAATACACTGCAGAAATCCTGTCTCTCTCTGTGCTGAGTGTATGTAAAAGCGGCTGCACCTGTTTTGGCGGGAAAAAGTACACAGCCTCTCTGATTGGTGGATTCAAATTTAGCAGCTCCCAGGCTGTTTGACTGACCTAGAAAGTTGCTCCTCTCTCCTGTGTGTGTGTGTGTGTGTGTGTGTGTGTGTGTGTGTGTGTGTGTGTGTGTGTGTGTGTGTGTGTGACAGAGAGAGAGAGAGAGCGAGGGAGAAAGAGCCTTTTTATGGGAGCATCTTATTGTATGATTTAAATTCAATATATTTAGACTGGTTGACTGAATTGGATCCTGTGTGTGTCTCTCTGTGCATGTGTGTTTCCATATGTGTCCATATTTGTGATTGTGTGACTGTTATACTTTTTTTTGCTGAGTTTTTTTTTTTCCATTTAACAAGTACATTTGAAGGATCCTTAGCATGTTCAGCATTTTTTCAGCTGTCCATTTTGCTTTTCCAATTTTTCTGTTTAAGTTATTACTATTGTGCTGAATCATACTATTTCTGCTATTTTCTAAGATTTGTGCTAAATATACTATTTCTGCCAAATATAGTATTTCTGATTAATTATAGTTTTTCTACCAAATCATAGTACAGTATTTTTGCTTTTTATACGATTTTTATAGGATATTTATATTGCTTAATATAGTATTTATGCTTTTTATAGGATTTGTGCTTAATATAGTATTTTTGCTTTTTATAGGATTTGTGCTTAATACAGTATTTCTGCTAAATGTAGTATTTATGCTTAATCATACTATTACTATATATTTCTGCCAGGTCCCCAGGCAGCCAATCCTCTGAGGACTGAGACATTCAAGTTTACATATCAGGGCCTGCATGGCTTCCCAACCAGCCAATCATATCTGAGGTCTGCCCTTTCTTCTCTCGTCATATCTCAGCAAGGGATGTACAAAGAGCAATGAAAATCGCAGTCAAAGTACACCAAAGTCCGCTGATTCACTCAGTACAAGAATTATGCTTCTAGTCCACCTAGCTTTTGAGTTACACGACGTTTTGTAACTCAAAAAAAATGGCATTCTTCGCCTCTCACCGCGATCTATTTCTGACTGCTCATGACCCTGTTTTCCAGGAGTTCACTGTCTTTCTCAGTGGCGCAGCTGGTAATGACATGGGTCTACAACCCAAATGTTGTGGGTTCAATTCCACCTTGGTCAACATGTTTTTTTCCCTACAATTTACTACACTATCACACACCACTAATTCATATTGATCATTTATTACAATTCTGAAAACTTTTTACCAGCTTTTCTAATATGGACCTCACATTCTTGTTAACACTCCATGGCACAAATACTGTTCCCTTTAGGCTCTGTGAATGTGTGTGTGTATCAATATTTCTCCCATTTTAAAATATTACTCCTCCATAATTGTATTTCCGTTAAATCAAAGTACTTGTACTACATCTTAGTACTTCTGCTCAATCATAGCATTCCTGCTAAATCATAGTATTTTTGCCAAATCATTGTTTTTGTGCCAAATCATAACCTTTCTGTTATGTTATAGTATTACTACTAAGTGTAGGAATTTCTGTCATGTTATAGTATATGTGCTGATTACAGTATTTCTGCCAAATATAGTATTTCTGATTAATTATAGTTTTTCTACCAAATCATAGTACAGTATTTCTACTTTTTATAGGATTTGTACTTAATATAGTATTTCTGCTTAATTATAGTATTCCTGCCATTTTATAGTATTTGTGCTAAATCATAGTATTTCTACTAAATGCAGTATTTCTGGGTAATCATAGTATTTCTATATATTTCTGCCAGCTCCCCAGGGAGTTAATCCTCTGTGAGGAGTGTAATATTCAAATTTACATATCAGGGCATGTACGACTTCCCAACCAGCCAATCATATCTGAGGCCTGACACATTCAAATTTCCATATTGGAGCATTCATGGCTTCTAAGACAACCAATCATATCTGAGGCCTGACACATTCAAATTTGCATATTGGGGCCCTCATGGCTTCCCAGCCAGCCAATCATATCTCAGGCCTGACACATTCAAATTTGTATATTGGGGCCCTCAAGGCTTCTTAGATAACCAATCATCTATGTCATATATCTATAATATTTCATATTTTTATTTTAAATGGTCAACATTTCAAGATTCTCCCATGTCTTCTGAACAAAAGGGTCTAAGAATGACCGTTTTAGCCCCTACGGTTAGGAATTTATGGCTGTTTGTTTGAGGGGAGTCCTCACTATGAGAAATACACTACAAAAATCCTGTCTCTCTCTGTGCTGTAAAAGCCTGCACTTGGTGCACCAGTTTTGGCGGGAAAAAGCACACAGCCTCTCTGATTGGTGGATTCAAATTGAGAAGCTCACAGCTGTTTGACTGACCTAGAAACATGCTGTTAACAGCGCCTGTTCACTTGCTGCTGCTGTTGTTGTTGTGTGTGCGCGCGTGTGTGCGTGTGTGCGTGACAGAGAGAGAGAGAGAGAGAGAGAGAGAGAGAGAGAGAGAGAGAGAGAGAAAGCCTTTTTATGGGATGATCTCATTGTAAGATTCAAATTCAATATATTTAGACTGGTTGACTCAATTGGATCTTCTGTGTGTGTCTCTCTGTGCATGTGTGTTTCGATATGTCTCCATATTTGTGATTGTGTGGCTGTTATATTTTTTTTTTTTGCCGATTTTTTTCATTTAACAATTATATTTGAGGGACCCTTAGCATGTTCAGGATTTTTTCAGCTGTCCATTTTGCTTTTCCAATTTTTCTATTTAAGTTATTACTATTGTGCTAAATCATACTATTTCTGCTATTTTATAAGATTTGTGCTAAATATAGTATTTCTGCCAAATATAGTATTTCAGTCAAATTACAGCATTGCTGCTATGTTGTACTGTTTCTCTAAATCTTAGTATTTCTGTAATGTTTAAGAATGTTTGGCTAAATATATTCTTTCTGTTATCTTATACTATTTGTCCTAAATTCTTGTATTTTTGAGAAGTTATCGTGTTTCTGGTAAGTTATAATATTTCTGCTAAGTTCTGCTATGCTATTGTATTTCTGCCAACTATTACGTTTCCTCTAAGATATTACAGTTCTGCTAAGTTACTACATTTTAGCAAAGTTCCTTTGCTTCTGCAAAGTTTTTACAATTTCTGCAACTTTTCAGCTTTTTCAGCTAGTTTTAGCAGACAGCTTCAGCTTTAAAGCATCCACACAGCATTTTCGCAGGAAATGCAAATTTTTCTAGTTGTGTGGATGCCCTAATAGGGCTTCCACACTATTGAGTTCCTGTTTCTCTTTATTATGTGTGCCTATGCCAAGAGGCACACATATTACTATTCGTCGGATTTATTATTCTTATTATTATTATTATTATTATTATTCTCCATCTTCCGCCTAAATTTCGGCGCGTAACTCAACCCGCAGTTTTCAGAGAAGCTTCATATATGTTACCTCATTTTGTGCGGCTGGATCTGGAATGGTGTGCTATGACTTTTGGTGTTTATGACTATTATAGTTTTTTAAATATTAATATTTTAGTGAAAATTTTCCCGCGCTCCTCTGCCAAACAGTTTTGACAATAGGGTTACATATGTTAGATCATTTTGTGCGGCTGGAGCTGGACTAGTATGGTGTGACTTTTGGTGTTTATAACTTTTATAGTTTTTGAAATATTTAGATTTTAGTGCAAATTTGGGCCAATTTCTAGGCTCCTGAGACAGATTCTACTTTTGGCCCCATAGAAACAGACTTCATTTGTGGTGTGTTGGCTCTCTCTAGTGGTATACCGGGAGTAGTACAGCCTAAAAGTTGTATGCTCGGTGGAAACTCCATATCCCACAATTCATAGCACGCCTCTACCACTGAAACAATGGCGGACACCACTTCGTTTTATATGTCTTTTATTAGTGTTTCTAGGTCACAAAATAAACTTTTAAGATATTTTCAGGCGAGAATGTAGGTGTGTAAACTTCAAATATCTGCTCGTTTTCTCAAGACATCGCATATTAGCGACAGTTCTCTTCCGTGTTGCTAATAGCCGGCTAGCTAGCTAGCGCCGTTAGCACCGCTAGCGTATGACGACACTACGCAATGACGACACTCAACGGCGCGCGTCTCTTCGCCCCTCCTCCGCTTTGACATTGACCGTCGACGTGATTTTGTAAGACAACGTGGCTATCGTTTCACCGGTAACGCGTTTTCCCCCCTCCTCCGCTTTGGACTTGAACTTACAGTGATTTTCTGAAGTGTTTACTAAGACACACCGTAAGCTTTTACAAGGTAAGTGTATCTCTCTGTCTCTGGTTTGAAATTTAGCTTTGAAAGTGATTTTTTTATGTGTTTCTTTATCGATTTCTTTGTTTCGGCACGTTCGGCACGATGCTAAAGCCAGTTAGCGGATAGTCAGCTAAGGGCAAGCGTTTATGTCCCTCCTCCGCTTTTGAAATTGACCTTTAAAAGTGCTTTTCTGTGTCTTGACGCTGATATCTACAAAATGACTGTGGTTTTATTCCAGTGGTATCGTTTGTAATTGAAACTTTTAAGATGCGACTCTCAAAATAGCTTCATTGTAGTCGGGTTTCACACCACTCTTTGTCTCGTGGTATTTTGTTGCTGGCTAGTTAGCGGATATTAAGCGTCTCCCGGTTTGAAATTGATTTTGAAAGTGATTTACTATGACAAGGTAAGCGTATCTCTGTCTCTGGTTTGAAATTTAGCTTTGAAAGTGATATTTTTTATGTGTTTCTTTATCGATTTCTTTGTTTCGGCACGTTCAGCACGATGCTAAAGCCAGTTAGCGGATAGTCAGCTAAGGGCAAGCGTTTATGTCCCTCCTCCGCTTTTGAAATTGACCTTTAAAAGTGCTTTTCTGTGTCTTGACGCTGATATCTACAAAATGACTGTGATTTTATTCCAGTGGTATCGTTTGTAATTGAAACTTTTAAGATGCGACTCTCAAAATAGCTTCATTGTAGTCTGGTTTCACACCACTCTTTGTCTCGTGGTATTTTGTTGCTGGCTAGTTAGCGGATATTAAGCGTCTCCCAGTTTGAAATTTATCGATTTCTTTGTTTCGGCACGTTCGGCATGATGCTAAAGCCAGTTAGCGGATAGTCAGCTAAGGGCAAGCGTTTCAGTCCCTCCTCCGCTTTTGAAATTGACCTTGAAAAGTGCTTTTCTGTGTCTTGACGCTGATATCTACAAAATGACTGCGATTTTATTCCAGTGGTACCGTTTGTAATTAAACCTTTTAAGATACGACTCTCAAAAAACAGCTTCGTTGCAGTCGCGTTTCACACATCTCTTTGTCTCGTGGTGTTTTGTTGCTGGCTAGTTAGACGATATTAAGCGTCTCCCAGTTTGAAATTGATTTTGAAAGTGATTTACTTTTAAAGGTATTTTTTGTGTCTTGACGCTGATATCTACAAAATGACTGTGATTTTATTCCAGTGGTATCGTTTGTAATTGAAACTTTTAAGATGCGACTCTCAAAAAATAGCTTCATTGTAGTCGGGTTTCACACCACTCTTTGTCTCGTGGTATTTTGTTGCTGGCTAGTTAGCGGATATTAAGCGTCTCCCGGTTTGAAATTGATTTTAAAAGTGATTTACTATGACAAGGTAAGCGTATCTCTGTCTCTGGTTTGAAATTTAGCTTTGAAAGTGATTTTTTTTATGTGTTTCTTTATCGATTTCTTTGTTTCGGCACGATGCTAAAGCCAGTTAGCGGATAGTCAGCTAAAGCAAGCGTTTCCGTCCCTCCTCCGCTTTTGAAATTGACCTTTAAAAGTGCTTTTCTGTGTCTTGACGCTGATATCTACAAAATGACTGCGATTTTATTCCAGTGGTATCGTTTGTAATTGAACCTTTTAAGATACGACTCTCAAAAAATAGCTTCGTTGCAGTCGCGTTTCACACATCTCTTTGTCTCGTGGTGTTTTGTTGCTGGCTAGTTAGAGGATATTAAGCGTCTCCCAGTTTGAAATTGATTTTGAAAGTGATTTACTTTTAAAGGTATTTTTTGTGTCTTGACGCTGATATCTACAAAATGACTGCGATTTTATTCCAGTGGTATCGTTTGTAATTGAACCTTTTAAGATACGACTCTCAAAAAATAGCTTCGTTGCAGTCGCGTTTCACACATCTCTTTGTCTCGTGGTGTTTTGTTGCTGGCTAGTTAGAGGATATTAAGCGTCTCCCAGTTTGAAATTGATTTTGAAAGTGATTTACTTTTAAAGGTATTTTTTGTGTCTTGACGCTGATATCTACAAAATGACTGCGATTTTATTCCAGTGGTATCGTTTGTAATTGAAACTTTTAAGATGCGACTCTCACCGCGTACGAAACAATAGCTGCGTTGTAGTCGCGTTTCACACCTCTCTTTGTCTGTCTTTATAAGGCGTTAACTACAGCAGCCTTTAATACCTGAACTCTTGATTCAGCCAAGGTAAGTGCCCCCCCTTATATTTTCTATGTATGTGTTCAGCTGATATTTAGAAACAAATAGGTGTGTTTAGCGCTGGATGTCATTTTATTCCAGAGCTGTTGTTTGTAATTAAAACTTTTAAGATTAGGTGGTACAGTGTTTTTACTCCCTTCCAAACAGTAAAGTTCCTCTTTGTCTCTCAGTAGGAAATTTAAACCAGACAGTACAAGGCTACATTTCAGTGTTACAAGCCAATCAGTTTGCTAATTGTTCTGTGAGATTTGTTTGCAAAGTTTAAGGTGTTAAGTAGGACTGTGAACATCTGGGTCTGCTTGCTGCTGGCATTCTGCCAGAGCCCCAGCAACAAGACCGCCTCCCAGCAACGAGACTGCCTGTCAGCCTTGCAAGGTACCCAATTTTCCAATTACTCTATAACAAAACTGTTGTGGGCAACAAGACTGTCTCCTAAGTTTGCAAGCCAATCACTTTGCCAAATGTTCTTGTAAGATTTGTTTGAAAAGTTTGAGGTGTTAAGTAGGACTGTGAACATCTGGGTTTGCTTGCTGCTGGCATTCGACCAGCGTCTCAGCAACAACACTGCCTCCCAGCTTTGCAAGGTAATTACTTTCCCAATTACTGTACACCAAAACGAAGTAACTGTCGTGGTCAACAAATCTGCCTCCCAACTTTCAAGGTAATCACTTTCTCAATTACAATATACAAACTGTTATGGAACAGAGATTTTTTTGTTCTTGTAGTCATCTTATCTGTCAATGTATCAGAGGGTTAAAATAACAAATTGCTTGAAATGCCAATAATTAATATTCTGTTTTTATGTTGACATTCTACCAGATGCCGAGAAAAAATAAAAGATCCCAGGCACAAAAGAAGCGCTGGAAACCACTTGACCTGGTCGATCCTGCTGTCCCAATGCTCACTGGCCACAACCAAGATGAGGCAGTCAGTAGTTTTCCATCTGACCAGGTAATGAGGATATGGTAGTGATCACAGACAGTTGAACAGTTTTCAAAACACGTTTGAGACAGTTAAGAACACTTACCCATGCAGTTCAGGATTTTTTGTTTTAATGTCACACAACTAGCATAACAGTGCATGGTATACAGAACATTTAAATGAAATGAATGTGTCAGGTCACTTAATGTTTTCTATACCCTTTTTCCTGGGTTAGCAGACAGCACCAGCCGGGTTATCTTTGGAAACACAGGATAGACCCACCTCCTTATGTTCCCCAGGTACCAAGGTAAATATCAAAAAATATTCCTCTATTAAGAAATTACAAGGTATGCCCACCCATACGGCTGCTCGATTATGGCAAAAATGATAATTACAATTATTTTCACTGAAATCTAGATCTCCATTATTTGACAATATTTATTTAACAATAACAATGTATTGAATAATGGCTTTAAAACATGTATGTTTAGTGAACTTTACAGTGTTGCTCCGTGGTGCAGTTGACCATTTCTATCTTGTAATGTTATCCAACTGCCATAACTGTTCATGCCATGCATTGCATTTTAAACTGAAATTAAAGTGTCAGGTCACTTAATGTCTTAACATTATATACTGTTTTTCCTGGGTTAGCAGACAGCACCAGCCAGCTTGTCCTTGGAAACTGAGAATAGACCCACCTCCTCATATCCTCCAGGCAGCAAGGTAAATTTAAAACAGTATTCCTCCATTAAGGATTTATAGTGGACAGTTACATTACCATTAAATGTTAAAGACATATGATTACATGTTAGCGTTATGCAAACAGTAAGAATTTTGTTGTATCGCTTCTGTTAGTTTTCTTTAAAGTTTCTACAGTTACACCCACTTTCAGATTTCTTAGTAGTTATGCAAAGAGCTGGAATTTTTTTTCTTTATTGCTTTCTAAGTTTAGTAACCGCTACTGTTTCATGTTTTCTTTAAAGTATCCAGTGTTACACTCTATTTCAAATCTGTTAGTAGGTAGGTTTTCTAATTTTGATTAACTGTATTCAGATTTCAGACAATCGTCCACCAGCAAAACGAGTCTGGACAACTGATGATTTCCACATGGCATCAAATTCTCCACCTAAAAAGGTATGCCCACAAATGTCTGTAACCAATTGGTATACATGTTATGTTTGCTGTATAATCACCGGGGTTGATATTTAGTCTTTCACCTTAAGTATGCTTGCTAACTCGTACTAAATATACTAAAATGTTAGACTAAACATGTACATTTGTCAATTTCTTTTGGAAAGTAATTGACTCCTTTGAAAATATAAGGAGCAGAAAGTACAGATATGACCTTTATAAAAGGTCATTAAAAAACAGCACTCAAGCAAATTACAGATATCTAAAATATTCGTCGTTTTTACTTCCCACCTCTGCTCTCTCACTCTCTCACTGTTCCTGTCACACTCTTTCTGTCTGGCTTATCTGATGCTGCGTATCTTTAGATTATGCTGTAATATGTTTGAGGAGTGATATAATTTGGCTTAATTTGCCTGAACATTGCTTCATTGTTTTACCATAGTTAAAAATGTTTTTACTTTAAAGAAAGTCTTTATTTATACAACCCTTGTCACTTAAAAAAATGTCTTACATCATTGTACCAAGAGTTGCATATGTTTTTGCTCAACCTTGAAATGCTTATCATTAAGTACTAAATAATAACATGTCACCTTTACCATTCCTTGATCAGCCTTTCCACAACATAAATGAACAACTACTGACAGAGGAGCTACAGAGAAACGCAGTTCAGAACTTCTGGTGTGTCAGTGCAACTCATTGTCAAAGTGATGAAAGGTACACAGAATTCTCTCGAAATCATCAGTGCACATGTAATGCCCTCACATTCCTGGCCTGCCTTAATGAGGAACACCAGTTCAACACAGCCCGACTTGATAAGGTGCTTGAACAGGGAGATGCACTCTACTGTTGGATTAAAACAAATCTTCAGCAGGAGGGCGTTATACACAAGATCATCTGACCATGGAGGACCTGCCCAAAGAAGTTCATGCTGACATAAATGTCTACAGTGTGAAAATGGACAACATAGGGTATGGATACCTGAAAGCAGCAGACAAAACTTACCAAAGAAAAGAGTGGTGGTTGCCTCTTGCTAGTCGCCTTGTATGTCTGTCAACAGATGTGAACTATGCTTTGCTCATGGTTTCGCCTCAGTGCATTGCAGTTTTCCGTGACAAATCTGGGAGGTATGGATTATTTGATTCACATTCAAGAAGTGCAGCAGGTTTACCCCAGCCAAATGGAACAGCAGTCATGCTCACGTTCACTCATGTGAATGACCTGATCAACCACTTGCATAACCTTTTTCAAAATCAAGGCAGGTATGCAAGATATGAGTTTGTGCCTGTTTCTTTCAAAAGAGTCAGCACTCTGGCGAACAGCCTGCACAGTCAACTCAGGCAACAGGAGCAACAGCTACATCATCACCACAAAATGATGAACCACAAATCACAAATTCCACTGTGCAAGTGCCTCAACCAGAATCAGCCCAAACCTACATGACAATGTTAGAAAATACTTCAAACTCATCACAAGACAAAATGGCTTCATGTGAACATCACCTTGAAACATCTGTCGATCCAACAAGCAACATCAGGAAAGAACAAGAAAGTATTGAACTTAATAATGAAAGAGAAACGGCAAGGAATGTGTGCAAATTAAATAAGCGACGGCGTCGGAAAGCTAATCGTCAAGCTCCCAAAAATCAGAGGCAGAGTGAAGTGGCAAAGAAGACCAACAAAAAAGGAACGAAAAGGAGCGATATGCGACTTGTCACGAATTTCGAATGAAAAAATTACAGACTTTGAAAACCCAATATGCTGTAAACTGTGATTACCACAAACAAAAACTCTTATCAAACAAAAATTATTATGCAAATCCTCAAATTCACGGAGTAATAAAAGCCCACAAAGTGAAGAAGTACCAAAGTGATCCTCATTTTCAACAAAAGAAGAGAGACTACATTATCAGAAGATATTCTACGGATCCCCGACTTCAAACCAGGCAGAAAAACTATGTGGTTCAGAAGTACAACACGGATGCCAGCTTTAAAACCAAACAAAAACAATATCTGGTCCAAAAGGTACAACACGGATACTGACTTTCAAAGCAGACAGAAGCAATATCTGGTCCAAAGGTACAAAACGGATGCTGACTTTCAAAGCAGACAGAAGCAATATCTGGTCCAAAGGTACAAAACGGATGCTGACTTTCAAAGCAGACAGAAGCAATATCTGGTCCAAAGGTACAAAACGGATGCTGACTTTCAAAGCAGACAGAAGCAATATCTGGTCCAAAGGTACAAAACGGATGCTGACTTTCAAAGCAGACAGAAGCAATATCTGGTCCAAAGGTACAAAACGGATGCTGACTTTCAAAGCAGACAGAAAAATACATGAGGCAGAAATACAGAGGGAGGATGTCAGAGAAAGGAAGAGGGCATACATAAGAACAATATATGCATCGGATCCAAACTACAGGCACAAACAAAAAAATCAATTCATGCCAGGTACCACAATGACTCACAATTCAGACTGCACCATATACAGCGCTGTGCCCAGTACCAGAGACACAAAATGGCTACCACTGCATCTTTCGCCATTTATAAAAAGTTGTGTGCACAGAGAATAAAGAAGAAATACAGCCGACTAGTAACACAATTCCAGCAGGGTCCACAGTCTGAAGCACAGCCCCAGCTTGTAGTGAATAGTGTGATGCAAGCAGCCACATTAGCTTTCCGTGAAACAATTCAGTTAGGACCCACCCATGTCTGTACGGTGTGCCACAGAACTCTGTTTCCTAATCAAGTTAAACACTGCAAAAGATCAAAGTATGTTAAAAATAGTCACATTGTTGACACTTGCTTGACAGGAAAATTTGTCCATGTTTGTGATAGTGAATGTGCAGCTAATTGTACCATTCCAAAACAAAGAATGCAAGAGTGGATTTGCTACAACTGTGACAGCCACCTACAACGAGGAAAGATCTCTTCCATCGCAGTGGCAAACAATTTAGAACTAGCGCCCATTCCAATTGAACTGAGTCAATTAAATGTACTAGAACGACAACTGATTGCAAAAATTCTCCCGTTTGCCAAAATCATTGCATTACCAAAAGGACAGCAAAGAGCTGTACATGGGGCTGTTGTTTGTGTACCGTCGGATGTGGAAACCACAGTAAACTGTCTTCCCAGACCTAGCAATGAAGCCCAGCTCCTGCAGGTACAACTGAAAAGACACATCAGATTCAAAGGATACCAACACTTCTACACTGTGAACATGAAGAATGTGTTAGCAGGATTATCAAAGCTAAAAGAGATGCATTCAGAATACAAAGATGTATCTATTGATGATGACGCTACTTTTGCTGATCCCACAAATAATCAGATAATCGAGACGGAACATGACATTGCTGATGCAGATATTCAAGATGCACTGCCCAGAAACTTCGACAACCAAATTGTACCAGAAAGAAGAACCACTGAGGATACAACAGCTGGAATACTTGAGCCATGTCATGATGTAAACGAACTATTGGAGCCTGAACAGTCAAATGGAGAGCCCTTACAAGATACGGAGAAAGAAAAGGAAGAACTTCGCCCTGGTCTTGTTCTAGACACCTGTATGCAACCACCAGATATAGCACAGGACATTTTATCATATGGTGAAGGAATATTTAGCATTGCACCCGCCCAAGGAAATAGACCTGTTGGCTTCTTCTCTGTTCCTAAACTTGAAGCCATGGCCTTTCCTGTGCAGTTCCCAACTGGACAGAACACATTAGATGAAGCCAGACAAGTCAAACTGTCCCCAAGCATGTATTTTAATACACGGCTGTTCTCTGCAGATACACGGTTTGCAACTGACCAAAGCTACCTATTCTTTGCACAGTTTGTAACAGAAACACACATGGCTACAAACAGCATGTCCATCCAATTCTGCAGCAAAGGTAAGGCAATCACCAAGGATGGACGTAGAATTTGTAACAGAATGCTTCAAAATAAAGACGAAGTGGAGAGACTGATAAATAACAAAGATGCAACACGCTTCATGAAACCTCTGAGAGGTACTCCAGCCTATTGGGAGAAGGCACTGAAAGATCTGCATGCTATGGTCAGACAGTTAGGAAAGCCGACTTTTTTCCTGACATTTTCAGCTGCTGAAATGAGATGGCCTGAGGTTGTTGAGGTCATAAAAACTCAACAAGGTGAACAAGTGGATTTTTCACAACTTGACTGGAACACAAAGTGTGAAATTCTCCGAAGCAACCCTGTGACTGTGATGCGATTGTTTGAAAAAAGAGTCGATGCACTAATGACAACACTGATCCTGTCCCCAGCACAGCCCATCGGTGAAGTAGAAGATTACTTTTATCGAGTGGAGTTTCAGGCCAGAGGTAGCCCTCATATCCATTTACTGGTTTGGGTCAAAGATGCACCTAAATTTGGAAGCGACCTTGAAGACCACGTGTACAAATTTATTGACAAGTACATAACATGTAAGATGCCTGACCAAAATGCCGATCCTGAACTTCACAAAATTGTGTCTGAGGTTCAAGTCCACAGCAGAAATCACTCCAGATCTTGTAAAAAAGGTAATGTGTCATGTAGGTTTGGGTTCCCCAAACTACCCGTAGACCACACAATGATCACTTTCCCAAGCCCAGATGATGACGACGATCACAATGATAAGCAGCATAGCACAAGTAAGGAGAAAGACACAAATGAAAAACAAAGCAAAAAAAACAGACGAATGGCTCTCGCAAAAAAAAAAAAGAGGCCAAAGAAAAACTCCAGCCATTGAGAGATTTGCTCTGTGACCCAAATTCCTCGTTTGAAGACTTGTCTGAGCTGCTTCACAAATGCAAATTAACTTATGAACAATACTTGGATTGTGCCTTCAATTTAAGCAATGGCCATGTCATCCTCTTAAAGCGTGAACCTAATGACTGCTGGGTGAATGCATACAATGCAGATCTGCTGAGGGCCTGGAATGCCAACATGGACATCCAATATGTCATTGATGACTACAGCTGCCTGATGTACATAATGTCTTATGTCTCTAAACCTGAATTTGAGATGACACAATTTCTTAATGGAGTCATCCAGGAGGTAAAAACGTCCAATGTCAATGAAAGAGATGAAATGAAACAGATAATGCAGGCATATGCTAAACACAGAGAAGTCAGTGCCCAGGAATCCGTGGCAAGGACGTGCAGCCTGCCACTAAAAAAGTGTTCACGCGGTGTGGTGTTCATACAGACTGATGATGATGCCCTGAAAATGAGTCTCCCGATGAGCAGGTTGCAAAGCATGGCACCAGATGATGAAAATGTGTGGATGTCTGGATTGCCAGAAAAATATGCAAACAGACCCAGAACACCTGAGTTTGAAAGAATGTGTTTGGCTGAATTTGCTTCAGAGTACAGGATTCTCTACAGCCGTCAAACAGAGTCAAAAATGCCATCCCTCTTTTGAATAACATGGGTTATATTCAAAAGAGAACAAGAGGGAAACCTGCAATAATCAGATATCCTCGCTTCTCAGAAAAGAAACAACCAGAAAAGTTTTATAGCAGACTACTAAAACTTTATTTTCCACATCGATCAAATGATGACCTTAAAACCACAGAACACCCCACATCCGAACAGTTCTACAAAAGTGGACGAAAACATGGTTTTGCAGTACGGCCAATTGTTACCTTTAACAAAAAGCGTTATGAAAGCCATGGCAAAACAATGGAAAGGGCACTGGAACAGATTGAACAACAAGGCCCACTTATCAATGCATGGAACACCTTTGCACCTGAGGTTGAAGTAGATCGTTTAGAGTGTGTGGCCCGGCGACAATCCAGACATGACACTGACGAAAATGAAATGGACATTGTTCCAGACTACCAAGTCAGTGGTAGCAGCAGTGGAGCCATGCCAGCAATCATAGCACCAAAGCTGAGCCCAGACTTTGTCAGAAAAATGTACCAAAGTCTGAATGAAACCCAAGCATCCATATTCTACGCGGTGCGTGGTGGTGTTTCAAACTTGTGTGGGGTCACTGTCCTGAGCAGTTCTTTATTTTGTCTCTGGAGGAGCTGGCTGTGGAAAATCACATGTTATCAAGTGCATATATGAGGAGGCAACAAAGATTTTGCACCAACTCCCCAGATTCCGTGACCAAGCAGACATGTCCTACCCTGCAGTACTGCTGACTGCATTTACTGGCACTGCAGCTTTTAACATATCTGGGAAAACACTGCACTCTCTGCTAAAGCTGCCAAAATCTTTAAAACCGCCGTATCAGGGACTGGGCAATGCACTGGATGAAGTGAGAGCTTCACTTTCAAATGCAGAGATTCTGGTCATTGATGAGATATCTATGGTTTCTAAAGACCTTTTGCCTACATCCACTGGAGACTTCAGCAGATCAAAGGAAACAAGAAGCCTTTTGGTGGGATGTCTATCCTTGCAGTAGGAGACTTTTACCAGCTGCCACCCCTTGGAAAAGCCAAACCACTCTGTGTGTACGAGGACAATGTCTTTGATCTCTGGAAAGACTATTTCCACATGGTCAACCTGACAGAAATCATGCGACAGAAAGATGATCATTCTTTTGCTGAAGTTCTGAACAGGATAAGAGTGAAGCAAAAACAGATTCTCTTGAAGCCAATGATAAAGCCTTGCTCACACAGGCTATCCATGACATAAAAGACTGTCCATCTAATGTATTACACATTTATGCTACAAACAAAGAGGTCGACAAACACAATTCAGCAACTGTAACTGCTCTTCATTCTGATATCATAAATATTCAGGCGAAGACTACAGAAAAGACCCACGGACGGGTGAGATGGTCCTCCTGGCAGATATGATGAAAGGCAACAAAAGAGATTTACCTGATAACATACAAGCTGCACCTGGAGTGCGTGTTATGATTATTAGAAATTTGGATGTTGAAGATGGGCTTGTTAATGGGACATTTGGAACAATCACGAACATTGTGACAACCACACAGGATGGACCAAAAACTGTGAATCTCATTGGACTTACGCTGGACAATCAAAATTCTGGGCAAAAATTTCGCAAAAAAATACAAGGATCCTCAGACAACCTCGTATATATTGAGAAATGTGAAGAATCTACAAGTAAAAAAGGAGTTCTTCGCAGGCAATTTCCAATGAAGTTGGCCTTTGCATGTACAGCTCACAAAGTACAAGGCATGACAATGGAGTCAGCAGTAGTATGTTTGAAGCGTGTTTTTGAGCCTGGAATGGCCTATGTCGCACTCAGCCGCACAACCTCACTTAAAGGACTGTACATCACAGACTTTGATGAAAGGAAAATCTATGCTGATCCTGCCATCACAGATGCACTCAAAAATATGAGACATGCATCATTTGAGAATGCAAGACCACTGTTGCAATTCTTAAAATCAGTTGTTCCCACAGTCCCCACATTGACAATTATCCATCACAATGCACAAGGTCTCCCAACTCACATGGAGGACATGAGATGCCACCATGAACTCAGCCTTGCTGATGTTTTATGCATAACAGAAACTCACTTGTCTGGATCATCAGTTTCTCCCCGCTTCCAGCTGGAACAGTACAACATGGCCACACGCAACAGACACGTCTCTTACACAAACCATACAGACATGGCAAAGGTAAATGGCGGTGGAGTTGCAATGTACTACAAAACAGTTCTTATAGCAGAGTCTCGAAAATACCTGCAAAATGTGACTGACCTTGAATTTGTTGTTATCAAGGTTGAATCGCCAGTCACAGCTTTGATAGCAACTGTATACAGGCCACCAAATTACAGCCACGTGAGGTTTTTACCACAAATGCAATGTCTTTTGGACTCATTGGAAATGATGAATTGCCAACCAATTATTGTTTGTGGAGATTTCAATGAGGACCTTATGAGCAGAGGAAAAAAACCCATCCAAGAACTGTTTCAGTCAAGAGGATATGCACAACTTATTACTGCTGCAACTACCGAAAAACACATTGATTGATCACCTTTACATATCACAGCCATACGCCTGCCTCCAATCAGGTGTTCTGAATACATATCACAGTTATCACAACCCCATTTATTGTGTAATTCACTAACACAAAATGACTGCAAGGTTGTGAGGGATATGGACTTGCCAAGTGATCTTAGTGTCTTTGCAACTGAGCACACTCTACCACCAACAAGGACAGCTCACCAGTGGGAGCTGATACATAAGACTGCTCTCATCCATTGAAGAGCTGACCAGAAACGTGAACAGAGAGACTGCAACTGCACTTGATGGGATCCCTGCCATAACAGGTAATTGTATTTTTGTTTCTTACTTTATATTGTAACATTTGATATTGATATTGTTTGAAACAAACTATAATCTCATCCATTAATTAAGTCATCCATTCATTCATAACTCCTCAGATGTGTTCTGTCCAGTGAAGGCAGTGGAGAAGCCCTACACTGATCTTGAAACTGTGCCACGCTAGTAGAGACCGGCTACAAGGATGGGCAGGTATAGTGAAATTAAAATGCACCTTTTGGTTCAACAGGTTTATATATACAGTCAAGTGATCAAAAGACACCAGTATTAAACCCATTTAAACCAACTACATGCTTGGATTGGAACTGTATACAGGCCACCAAATTACAGCCACGTGTGGTTTTTACCTCACATAGCAACTTACCCCATCCAAAGACACCAGTATTAAGCAAATTTCTTTTTTTTTTACTACCTTTTTAATATAGTTTTGGGTCATTTAGTTCTAAAGTTAGATTTGTTTTCCCAATTATTTTTTAGAACTTCATTACTTGCCAGTTTGCTAACTGAAGAGCTGCGCTTTGTGATGTCTCTTGTTTTATTGTTTTAAATTGTGTTTTCCTTTTATCTGTTTCTAGCTGTTTTCGCAAAGTCAGCCAACCACTTGCTTCCAAATGACCCTTATCCAGAAGTATCCGTGAGTGCCTCATCAACAGAAACTAAAGTGGAGACCTACCTCTCAGAGAAAAACGCACACATAAGAAAAGCCGACCCACTTCAGTACTGGGAAGAACATCCTAATCTGTTTCCCTCTATGGCTGCTGTTGCGATCCCAGTGTGCCCCCTGTAGCTCTGTGGACAGTTTTGGATTTGTTTACATCTCACCCAACCGCTCACGGCAGATGGCTGCACCTCTCTAAGCCTGGTTCTGCCGGAGGTTTCTTCCTGTTAAAGGGAGTTTTTCTGAACACACTCTACCACCAACAAGGACAGCTCACCAGTGGGAACTGATAGATAAGACTGCTGATGTGCTCTCATCCATTGAAGAGCTGACCAGAAACGTGAACAGAAAGACTGCACCTGATGGGATCCCTGCCATAACGGGTCATTTGTATTTTTTTGTTTCTTACTTTATATTCTAACATTTATTGATCTTCTTTGAAACAAACTATAATGTCATCCATCCATTCATAACTCCTCAGATGTGTTCTGTCCAGTGAAGGCAGTGGAGAAGCCCTACACTGATCTTGAAACTGTGCCACGCTAGTAGAGACCAGCTACAAGGATGGGCAGGTATAGTGAAATTAAAATGCACCTTTTGTTCAACAGGTTTATATATACAGTCAAGTGATCAAAAGACACCAGTATTAAACCCATTTAAACCAACTACATGCTTGGATTGGAACTGTATACAGGCCATCAAATTACAGCCACGTGTGGTTTTTACCTCGCATGGCGACTTACCTCATCAGAAGACACCAGTATTAAGCCAATTTCTTTTTTTACTTCATTTTTAATTTAGTTTTGGGTCATTTAGTTCTAAAGTTAGATTTGTTTTCCCAATTATTTTTAGAACTTCATTACTTGCCAGTTTGCTAACTGAAGAGCTGCGCTTTGTGATGTCTCTTGTTTTATTGTTTTAAATTGTGTTTTCCTTTTATCTGTTTCTAGCTGTTTTCGCAAAGTCAGCCAACCACTTGCTTCCAAATGACCCTTATCCAGAAGTATCCGTGAGTGCCTCATCAACAAAACTAAAGTGGAGACCTACCTCTCAGAGAAAAACGCACACATAAGAAAAGCCGACCCACTTCAGTACTGGGAAGAACATCCTAATCTGTTTCCCTCTATGGCTGCTGTTGCAATCCCAGTGTGCCCCTGTAGCTCTGTGGACAGTTTTGGATTTGTTTACATCTCACCCCAACCGGTCATGCGGCAGATGGCCGCCTCCCTGAGCCTGGTTCTGCGGGAGGTTTCTTCCTGTCAAAGGGAGTTTTTCCTTCCCACTGTCGCCAAAGTGCTTGCTCATAGGGGTCATATGATTGTTGGGTTTATCTATATACATTAATTCTTTGCTAATGCTTTTCATTTATACTTTTGCCTTACTCTTCAGTTCATAATATAAAGTTACTTGAATGTTTTCCTTTTCCTTTTTTATTTTATATTGCTTTGCTATTTACCACAATCTAAATATCATGTTTAAATGTCATACATTATTGTAAATGGTATTTGTACAAAATATTATTTGAATAACATGATACATTTTAGTCCCACAAGGGGAAATTTCATAATTTGCATGTGGAATTTCCCCTTTCACATTAAAATACCTTTGAAATACAAATTGAATACCGCTTAATGGACATTTATTTCTACCACTTTAAACGACTCAAAACTGTAAAATCTAAATTGTAACTTCTCTTGAACACCTGACACTAAAGCATAATTTATTTTCTTTTATATCTATTAACTTATTTTGTAATCATGTAACTGGAGCATCTTTCTCTCATCTCTGTATGCCGCATATAACAGATCACAATACAGCTTACTTTGCTTTAAGTTGAAAATCAGCTGTATTCCATTTCCCTACTTCTTGTGTTATAAAAAGCAAACTATGCTCATGTTGCATCTTGCGCCCTCTAGTGTTATAAATGGCAACCGGCACTAATTGAACCACATTAAAGGCAAACTACACTCATTGGCAGTAGCATAGGCACACTTAAAATTTCTTCTGAAATTTTCCCTTTCTAGTTCTTTATTCCACTATATTCCAGTTGCTTCCGTACACTTTTTGGCACTTATCTACTCCCTCAGTTTTCAGCCGATTTTCTCCGTTCAAACTCTAAACTGTTCTGCTCTTTCTGCTAATGCCGGCTATGACTTTTGGTGTTTATTACTGTTATACTTTTTAAAATATTACACTTTTTTCCTTTAATTTGTCCCATTGAAATGAATGGAAAACTTCCACAATTCTGCTAAAACTTGCTTGTCTTTGAAACTTAACTACTTTGTCATACTTTCACCTAGAAACTCCATTCAAACTTTAAAATGTTCTCAGATTATTGGGCTATTCCTGTCTGATTCAGCTTTTTCAGATCTTCTACCGTTTTAATCTTATCTCTCTTTAAGTTTTCAGTTGCAAAATTGTGATTTTTCAGAAAATACATGCGTTGCTATGGTTGCTATGCAATTAAGTCAGAGTGAGTGCTGGTCCGTTCTGAATTTTCTCTTCATGTCTAAACAACTTCTTGCTACTCGCTCAATTTCCACTCAACCCCACAAATTATACATCAAAACGTAGGTATTTGTGCTGGCTTTCAGAAAACGTCACTATCACTGTTGTGGAAGTTACAGATTTTTATCAAATCGCCTCAGACCAACACAAGATCTGAAAACGCTCCATTGACTTTCAATGGAGAGTGTGTTCAAAATCAGCGCTGGATTTCTCTAATGAGAGGCATTTTCAAATCGTCTTATCTCTTTAACAAAGCAAAGTTAGGACATGAGGCTTGTGCCAATATATCTTCAGACACTGCTGACACTCACAGTGGAAGCAGTTTTACAATTATCTTACCGTTGAGCAATGAATTACGTTTGTTTGAGGGTGGAAATCGGTCCTCCTCTCAGTTTTCAAACTCCGAAAATGAAGCCGTTTCTTCTCTCGTCATATCTCCGCGACGGAGTTACAAAGAGCAATGAAAATCGCAGTGAAAGTACACCAAAGTCCGCTGATTCACCCAGTACAAGATTTATGCTGCTAGCCCTCCTAGTTTTTGAGTTACACGATGTTTTGTAACTCCAAAACGGCGTTTTCGCCTCTCACCGCGATCTATTTTCTGACTGCCCAAGTATCTGTCTTTCAGACCGCCGCCCCCTTTCCAGGTGGCGCAATCAGTAATGACACGGCTCTGCAGCTCAAAGGTCGTGAGTTCAATCCCACCTTGTTCAACATTTTTTTTTCACTACAAATTGATACACTATCACAGACCTGTAATTTATATTGCTAATTTATTACAATTCTGCAAAGTTTTATGATTTTAGCAGCTTTTCTAATATGGACCTCAGATTCTTGTCAACACCACATGGCAGAAATACATACAAGTAAACAGCCTGATGAAGCAGACAGAAGCAGTACCTCTGATTGGTGAATTTGAGCAGAACCAGGTTGTTCTGCCTCTTTTCAGCAGAAATTCTGCTCATTCACCTCTTTTCAGCGCAATGTTCTGCTTCTTTCCCTGTTTTCTGCAGAAATTCTGCTGATTTACCTCTTTTCTGCAAAATTTTCAGCCCTTTTACCTCTTATGAGCACAATTCTTAGCAGCTTCTGCTCATTTCACCATAATTGTCAGTCTCTCCATCTACTTCCTTGGGAGAGTTAGTTTGGCACAGTGAGATGAGTAGCTGCCTTGAGCCCAGGACGGCCAGGTTCGAATCCTCCTCAGGGTGGCACTTTTTTTTCACCGCCATGCAACTTTTCATCTTTTTCAGCTTTTCAGCAGACAGCCTCAGTGTTAAGGCATCCATACAGCATTTTCGCAGGAAATGCAAATTGTGTGGATGCAGAGATTCCCAGTGTATTACAAGTCATATATCTTCAATAATTTATATTCTATCTCTGAATTAAGAAGACCTGCAGATTCCCCCATCTCTTCTGAACAAAACGGTGTCAGAATGAGCATTCTAGCCCCTACGGTTAGGAAAATTATGGCCATTTGTTCGAGGGGAATCCTGAATGTCAGAAATACACTGCAGAAAACTTATACCTCTCTCTGTGTCTGTGTGTGTAAGGGCTGATTACAGCAGGTGCAGCTAATTTAACTGACCTAGATATACCAAGCCCAGACTCTTAACAGTTCCTGTTCACTTTGCGCTCTGTGTATGTGTGTGTGAGTATCAATATTTCTCCCATGTTAAAGTATTACTCCTCCATAATAGTATTTCTGCTAAATCACAGTACTTCTGCTACATCTTAGTACTTCTGCTCAACCATAGTATTTCTGCTAAATCATAGTATATTTTAAAAATCATGGTATTTGTGCCAAATCATGGTTTTGGGGCCAAATCAGAATATTTCTGATATGTTATAGTATATATGCTGAATATAGTATATCTGCCAAATCATAGTATTTATCCCAAATCATAGTATTTATGCCAAATTACAGTATTTCTGCCAAAAGGCAGAAATAGTACCTTTAGCAGAAATTTCTGCCAAAAATAGTATTTATGTTAAAACATAGTATTTCTGCTAAATCATAGTATTTGTACTGAAACATAGTATTTCTGCCCAATCATAGTATTTGTACCCAATCATAGTATTTCTGCCATATCATAGTATTTGTGCCAAATTATGGGATTTTGCCAAAACATGGTACTTGTGCCAAATTATAGTATTTGTGCCCAATTAATATTTCTGTTATGTTATAGTATTACTACTAAGTCGTAGAATTTCTGTTATGTTATAGTATATTTGCTGAATACAGTATATCTGCCAAATCATAGTATTTATCCCAAATCATAGTATTTATGCAAAATTACAGTATTTCTGCTAAAAGCAGAAATAGTACCTTTAGCAGAAATTTCTGTCAAAAGATATTATTTATGTTAAAACATAGTATTTCTGCTAAATCATAGTATTTCTGCCAAATCATAGTATTTGTACTTATTCATAGTACTTGTGCCAAATCATAGTATTTGTACCCAATCATAGTATTTCTGCAATATGATCGTATTTGTGCCAAATCATGGTATCTTTTGCCAAATCATGGTATTTGTGCCAAATCATGTTATTTGTGCCCAGTTAAAATTTCTGTTATATTATAGTGTTACTACTAAGTCGTAGAATTTCTGTTATGTTATAGTATATCTGCTGATTAAAGTATATGTGCCAAATAATAGTATTTATAGCAAATAATAGTATTACTGCCCAAACATAGTATTTCTTGTAGTATTTGTAGTAGTAGTTGTTGTAGTATTTGTGCAAAAACATAGAATTTCTACAAAATCATAGTATATCTGTTATGTTATAGTATTACTACTAAAGCATAGTATTCCTACCAAATCATAGTATTACTGCAATTCCATAGTATTTGAGCGAAATCGTAGTATTTGTGCAAAAACATACTATGTATGCAAAATCACATTATATCTGCTATGTTATAGTATTACTACTAAGGCATAGTATTTCTACCAAATCATAGTATTCCTTCAAAATCATAGTATCACTGCAATTTCATAGTATTTGACCGAAATTGTATTATTTGTACTAAATCATGGTACTTGTACCAAATCATAGTATTTTTGGAAATCATATTATTTGAACCAAAACATTGTATTTGTACGAAGTCATAGTATTTCTTCTAAATCATAGTATTTCACCCAAATCTCAGTAGTTGTGCTAAAACCCAGTATTATTGCCAAATCGTAGTATTTGTACTGAAACATAGTATTTGTGCCAGTAAGAGTATTTGTACTAAATCATAGTATTTGTGCCAAATCATAGTATTTCTGCCATATTGTGCTAGTTGTGCAAAAACATATACTATGATTTTGCAGACAGTCTATCTGTTATGTTATAGTATTACTACTAGGTCACAGTATTTCTGCCAATTCGTAGTATTTGTACTAAATCATACTACTCGTGCCAAATCATAGTATTCAATTCAAAATATAGTATTTGTACCAAAGCATTGTATTTGTCACAAGTACAGTATTTCTGCCAAATCATAGAATTACTGCAATTTCATAGTATTTTGAGGAATCCCTTTTGTTATAGTATTACTTCTAAGTCATAGTATTTCTGCTTTGTCATAGTATTTGTACTGAAACATAGTATTTCTGCCAAATCATAGTATTACTGCTATTTCATAGTATTTGAGTGAAATTACAGTGTTTCTGCAAAAACATTGTATTTCTGCAAAATCATAGTATTTCTCTCATCTTAAAGTACTCAATTATAGTATTTGTGCCAAAGTTTAGTATTTCTGCCAAATGATATCATCTCTGCTAAATCATAGTGTCTGCCAAATCATAGTATTTGTGCCAAATTATGGGATTTTGCCAAAACATGGTACTTGTGCCAAATTATAGTATTTGTGCCCAATTAATATTTCTGTTATGTTATAGTATTACTACTAAGTCATAGAATTTCTGTTATGTTCTGCCAAATCATAGTATTACGGCTATTTCAGAGTATTTGAGTGAAATTACAGTGTTTCTGCAAAAACATTTTATTTCTGCTAAATCATAGTATTTCTGTTATCTTAAAGTACTTGCACTCAATTATAGTATTTGTGCCAAAGTTTAGTATTTCTGCCAAATCATATTATCTCTGCTAAATCATCGTGTTCTGCCAAATCATAATATTTGTGCCTAAGCACAGCATTTGTACCAAAACATAGTATTTCTGCCAAATCATAGTATTTGTCCTAAAGCATAGTATTTCAACAAAATCACAGTATTTCTGCTATGTTATAGTATTTGTGCTTGTAGAAAAACCTGTGTTAGTGTGAGCTACATTACCCAGCAGCCTCTGAGCAGTGAGGGAATTTATGGGACTTCTGAGCTAGATGGTCTTCCTTCGTTCCTGTGCTAACGATTGGGGAGAGAGCTGCTGGGAAGGGGAGCAAATAGCCCATCCTGTATTTGTTGGGGATGGTGTGTGTCACATAAACGTGAGTTAATGTTCCATGCTTAAGATGTTTACCCTGCTACTTGTGTGTATTGGTTTTAGTTACCTTTAGCGTATGTGCTAGTTAGCGATAGCTATGGCAGCACAGTTATTTGATTGTTTTGGGCTTGTTCCTGCTTTGTTTGTTCCCCTGCAAATTTATGTGAATTTGTACACTGTAATATCGCTGTATTATGTAGTGGCTAAGTAGGAGGCTGACTGTTACTAAGTGCATCAGTGTACATAGGTCATCTGTTGTGTTGGAGTGCCCTCTTGTGGCGCCTTTTGGGTAGTGCCTTAGTAAACACTGCAAAGAAGTGGTATCAGACTGGTTTGTAGTGGAGGAATTTGTTGCCAGTTTCTTTCATCTTTAATCCGTATTCATGTTGTAATGTAGTAACTTTTGTGGCACAAATACCACAATATGGCAGAAATACCATGTTTTGGCACAAATACTTTGATTTGGTATACTTTAGCTTCTTCACCCCTTTTCAGCAAAATTTTCATTTTTTTTCACCCTTTTCAGCACAAATTCCAGCTTTTTGGCGGTTTTCAGAAAAAAAAACCCTCTTTTCAGCAGAAACTCTGCTGATTCACCTCTTTTCAGCGCAAGGTTCTGCTTCTTTGCCTCTTTTTCTGCAGAAATTCTGCTGATTCACCTCTTTTCTGCAAAATTTTCATCCTTTTTGCCTCTTATCAGCACAGTTCTCAGCAGCTTCTGATAATTTCAGCAGAATTGTCAGTCTATCTACCTCTTTTTGTGAGAATGAGTTTGGCTCAGTGAGATGAGTAGCTGCCATCATCATTAGAAGACATAGCATAAATTTTCACTGCTATGCAGATGACACGCAGCTCTATCTATCCATGAAGCCAGGTAACACACACCAATTAGTTAAACTGCAGGAATGTCTTAAAGACATAAAGACCTGGATGGCCGCTAACTTTCTGCTTCTTAATTCAGATAAAACTGAGGTTATTGTACTCGGCCCTGAAAATCTTAGAAATATGGTATCTAAGCAGATTCTTACTCTGGATGGCATTACCTTGGCCTCCAGTAACACTGTGAGAAACCTTGAGTCATTTTTGACCAGGACATGTCCTTCAACGCACATATTAAACAAATATGTAAGACTGCTTTCTTCCATTTGCGCAACATCTCTAAAATTAGAAATATCCTGTCTCAGAGTGATGATGAAAAACTAGTTCATGCATTTATTACTTCCAGGCTGGACTACTGTAATTCACTATTATCAGGATGTCCTAAAACTCGCTGAAAAGCCTTCAGCTAATCCAAAATGCTGCAGCAAGAGTCCTGACAGGGACTAGAAAGAGAGACATATTTCTCCTGTTTTGGCTTCCTTCATTGGCTTCCTGTTAAATCCAGAATTGAATTCAAAATCCTGCTCCTCACATACAAGGTCTTAAATAATCAGGCCCCATCTTATCTTAATGACCTTGTAGTACCATATCACCCTATTAGAGCACTTCGCTCTTGCACTGCAGGCCTACTTGTTGTTCCTAGAGTATTTAAAAGTAGAATGGGAGGCAGAGCCTTCAGTTTTCAGGCCCCTCTTCTGTGGAACCAACTTCCAGTTTGGATTCGGGAGACAGACACTATCTCTACTTTCAAGATTAGGCTTAAAACTTTCCTTTTTGCTAAAGCATATAGTTAGGGCTGGACCAGGTGACCCTGAATCCTCCCTTAGTTATGCTGCAATAGACGTAGGCTGCCGGGGATTCCCATGATGCATTGAGTTTTTCCCTTCCAGTCACCTTTCTCACTCACTATGTGCTAATAGACCTCTCTGCATCGAATCATATCTGTTATTAATCTCTGTCTCTCTTCCACAGCATGTCTTTCATCCTGTTTTCCTTCTTTCACCCCAACCGGTCGCAGCAGATGGCCGCCTCCCTGAGCCTGGTTCTGCCGGAGGTTTCTTCCTGTTAAAGGGAGTTTTCCTTCCCACTGTCGCCAAAGTGCTTGCTCATAGGGGTCATATGATTGTTGGGTTTTTCTCTGTATTTATTATTGTGCTATCTACTGTACAATATAAAGCACCTTGAGGCGACTTTTGTTTGTGATTTGGCGCTATATAAATAAAATTGAATTGAATTGAACTTGAGACCAGGAGGTTCGAGGGGAATCCTGAATGTGAATGTAAGAAATACACTGCAGAAAACTTATACCTCTCTCTGTGTCTGTGTGTGTAAGGGCTGATTACAGCAGGTGCAGCTAATTTAACTGACCTAGATATACCAAGCCCAGACTCTTAACAGCCACTGTTCCCTTTAGGCTCTGTGTATGTGTATGTTTGTGTGTCTGTATCAATATTTCTCCCATGTTAAAGTATTACTCCTCCATAATAGTATTTCTGTTAAATCAAAGTACTTCTACTACATCTTAGTATTTCTGCTAAATCATAGTATTTTGGCCAAATCATGGTATTTGTGCCAAAGCATAGTATTTCCACAAAATAACAGTATTTCTGCTATGTTATATTATTACTGCTCATAGTATTTCTGCCAAATCTTGGTATTTGTTCCAAAGCATAGTATTTCTGCCAAATCACAATATAACTGCAAAATAAAGGGTTTTTTTTTTTAGACAAATCATAGTGTTTGTGCTAAATCCTAGTAATTCTGCTCAATCATAGAATTTCTGCTATGCTGAAGTGCTTTTTGCTAGATTACAGAATTTCTGCTAAGTCAAAGTATTTCATGTAAGTCATAGTATTTATACCAAGTCCCAGTGTTTCTGCCAAATCATAAATCATAAATAATGTGTCGTGTTGGGGGAACAGCTAGTTCTCTCCCATCATGCCTTGGGACATGTGCTGCATTTGACATGTTCTTGTTTCATTGTTTATGGTTACGTTACTTTTAACTGTTGTCTTGAATGTTGTGTTTATACTATGGTACAAAGTCACTGACAGTTATTGTTTTATAGGAAGAATGCAGTACCATAAGTGAGTTCTGTTATGCTGTTATTGACCCTTGAAGCACATTGTGACACAAGCAAGTATGTTCAATAAAAAACTCCCCCTGCCAGCTTGGGGTGGAAATACAGGCTCAATCTGTCCCTGTGAGCTTCTTTGCAAGATTCATCTGCATGCCACAATAATTTTTTTAAAGTGAAGTCAAGACGTGAGGCTTGTGCCAATTCATCTTCAGACACTGCTGACACTCATGGTTGGAGCAGTTTTTACTGTCATCTTACTGTTGAGCCATAAATTACGTTTGTTTTCAAACTCTTGAGCCATAAATTACGTTTGTTTTCAAACTCTTAAAATGAAGCCGTTTCTTCTCTCATCATATCTCCGCGACGGAGGTACAAAGAGCTATCGCAGTCAAAGTTCATGAAATTCTCCTGATTCACCCAGTAAAGGAATTGTGCTTCTATCCCACCTAGTTTTTGAGTTACACGACGTTTTGTAACTCCAGAAAACGGAGCTTTATGCCTCTCACCGCGATCTAATTCTGACTGCTCATCTCCCTGTTTTCCAGGCACTGGCTCTCTTTGCCGGTGGCGCATTTGGTAATGACACGGGTCTGCAGCCCAAAGGTCGTGGGTTCAATTCCACCTTGGTCCACATGGTTTTTTTTTCACTACAAATTTATACACTATCACAGATCTGTAATTTATATTGCTAATTTATTACAATTCTGCAAAGTTTTATGATTTTAGCAGCTTTTCTAATATGGACCTCAGATTCTTGTTAACGCTCCATGGCAGAAACAAGTACACAGCCTGATGAAGCAGACTGAGGCAGTACGTCTGATTGGTGAATAAGAGCAGAACCAGGTTGTTCTTTCATTTCATTTCTTTATTTATTTCACACATGGTTCAACAGTGTTTCTTTTTCTACATACAGAACCTTCTGCCTCTTTTCAGCAGAAATTCTGCTCATTCACCTCATCTCTTGTGTTGGAGTGCCCTCTTGTGGCGCCTTTTGGGTAGTGCCTTAGTAAACGTGAACACTGCAAAGAAGTGGTATCAGACTGGTTTGTAGTGGAGGAATTTGTTGCCAGTTTCTTTCATCTTTAATCCGTATTCATGTTGTAATGTAGTAGTACCACAATATGGCAGAAACACTATGTTTTGGCACAAATACTTTGATTTAGTATACTTTAGCTTCTTTACCCCTTTTCAGCAAAATTTTCATTTTTTTCACCCCTTTTCAGCACAAATTCCAGCTTTTTTGGCTGTATTCAGAAAAAAGACAACTCTTTTGAGCAGAAACTCTGCTGATTCATCTCTTTTCAGCGCAGGTTTCTGCTTCTTTGCCTCTTTTCTGCAGAAATTCTGCTGATTCATCTCTTTTCAGCGCAAGTTTTATGATTTTAGCAGCTTTTCTAATATGGACCTCAGATTCTTGTTAACGCTCCATGGCAGAAATACATACAAGTACCCACCTGATGAAGCAGACAGAGGCAGTACCTCTGATTGGTGAATTTGAGCAGAAACAGGTTGTTTTGCCTCTTTTCAGCAGAAAGTTTGCGTTTTCACCTCTTATCAGCACAAATGTCAGCCACTTCTGCTGTTTTATCAGAATTTTCAGCTTTTTCACCTTTTTTCAGTTATGTGAGAACCAGTTTTACTCAATGAGTAGCTGAAAATTTTCAGCCTGTTCTGCTCTTTCAGAAGAATTTCTCTCATCATATCTCTTGGTGGGACAACAACTGCTTTGGCTCAGTGAGATGAGCAGCTACTGTGATTGCTTCTTTCTGTCTTTTCAGCAGAAAATCTGCTGATTTACCTCTTTTAAGCGCAATATTCTTCTTTCCATCTTTTCTGCAGAAATTCTGCTGATTCACCTCTTTTCTGCAAATTTTTCAGCTTTTCACTTCTTCTCAGCACAAAACTCAGCAGCCTCTGCTCATTTAGCAAAATTGTCAGTTTCTCCATCTCTTGTGTTTGTCGGAACAAGTTTAGTTCAGTGAGATAAGTAGCTGCCTTGAAAACAGAAAGGCCAGGTTCAAATCCTGGTCATGGGATTTGAACACCTGTTTTCAGCACAAATCTTAACTTTTTACCTGTTTTAAGCAGAAACCTGTTTTACGCAGACAAACCTTTTTAACTCAATTTCAGCTTTTTCACCCCTTTCCAGCAAAATTTTCAGTTTCCCAGCTTTTTCAGCTATTTTCAGCAAAAAGATCTTTTCAGCAGAAATTCTGCTGATTCACCTCTATTCAGCGCAACGTTCTGCTTCTTTGCCTCTTTTCTGCAGAAATTCTGGTGATTCACCTCTTTTCTGCAAAATTTTCAACCATTTCACCTCTTATCAGTGCAATTCTCAGCAGTTTCTGCTCATTTCACCATAATTGTCAGTCTCTCCATCTCTTATCTTGTAACAGTGAATTTGGCACAGTGAGATGAGTAGCTGCTTTGCACCCAGGAGGTCCAGGTTCAAATCCTGCTCAGGGTGACATTCTTTTTTTCACCACCATACAACTTTTTGCAACTTTTCAGCTTTTTCAGCTTTTCAGCAGACAGCTTCAGCGTTAAGGCATCCACACAGCATTTTCGCAGGAAATGCAAATTTTTCTAGTTATTATTATTCTCCATCTTCCGCCTAAATTTCGGCACGTAACTCGCCCCGCAGTTTTGAGACAAGCTTCATATATGTTACCTCATTTTGTGCGGCTGGATCTGGAATGGTGTGCTATGACTTTTGGTGTTTATGACTATTATAGTTTTTTAAATATTAATATTTTAGTGAAAATTTTCCTGCGCTTCTCTGCCGCACAGTTTTGACACAATTGTTACATATGTTAGATCATTTTGTGCGGCTGGAGCTGGACTAGTATGGTATGACTTATGGTGTTTATGACTTTTATAGTTTTTGAAATATTTAGATTTTAGTGCAAATTTAGGCCAATTTCTAGGCTCCTGAGAAAGATTCTGCTTTTGGCCCCATAGAAACAGACTTCATTTGTGGTGTCTTGGCTCTCTCTAGTGGTATACCGGGAGTAGTACGGCCTAAAGGGTTTATGGTGGGTGGAAAACTCCATATCCCACAATTCATAGCACGCCTCTACAGAGTAAACAATGGCGGACACCACTTCGTTTTATAGGTCTTTGATTTGTGTTTCTAGGTCACAAAATGAACTTTTAAGATATTTTCAGGCGAGAATGTAGGTGTGTAAACTTCAAATATCTGCTCGTTTTATCAAGACATCCCATATTAGCAACAGTTCTCTTACGTGTTGCTGATAGCCGGCTGGCTAGCTAGCGCCACTAGCGTAGCTAGCTAGCGCCGCTAGCGACCCTTCGTGAAAAAGCACCCAGGCTTGGCTGACAGTGAGGTGGCTAAAATTTGTTTCATCACCCGATCGCTCAGCAAGGGTCTGTGTCTTAGCTGGACTTATTTTTCGTTTATATGGGCCGATGATGCTGGTCGATGTGGAAAAAATAACTGAGTTGTTTGGTGGTGGAGCTACAACAGAGGGCAGCTATCCACCGGTGTGTGACAGAAAGGACACGCCGCGAACGAGACATACGAGGCGGTGAGGCGACCGCCGATCGACCAGTGTTTGCTAACGCGGAGGTCAATCGTGGATCAGGGAAACCGAAGGCAGGAGCATGAGGTGAACTGAATTTCAGGTAAGAAGTTATGAACTGCACTCTATCTGGGTCAGATATAAACCGAGTTTAGGTGTA
This sequence comes from Oreochromis aureus, assembly GCF_013358895.1. Classification (NCBI taxonomy): domain Eukaryota; kingdom Metazoa; phylum Chordata; class Actinopteri; order Cichliformes; family Cichlidae; genus Oreochromis; species Oreochromis aureus. The sequence goes on along the minus strand of NC_052962.1, from coordinate 2,687,869 downwards.
GTTCATTTTCGTTGTGCTGACTTTTTCAATCACTTACAATAACTCGTACTGCGTGCTAGCTAGCATGACGGAGTTTCTATACAGCTGTGTGCGCGCTAAGTTACCGATGTTACCGATGTTGAACTTTATGACAGCCTCCCCTGTCATTCTCTCGCCTGTTGAAACTTCAGTCATGAAACTGATCAATGATCGGCTTTTCTCTCGTTTGTTTATCGCGCTAAACAACAGCAGCACGTTTAAGCTTGATCAGCTGTTGTTAGAATTCATTTGCTTTTAATTTCTAGTATCAGCTGATGTTTGCTGGGGCCACAGCTGTAAAAACGGCTGGCCCAAACCAGATGTCCTTACTGAATCATCAGAGTTGAACTGGTGATGGAGAAACAGGTTTACCTTTTAGGTGACATGAATGAGTTGAAGGGAAGTTATGAACGGTTTCTGAGAGACAAATAAACACCAAGCTCCTTTTTTTGTGTAGCTGACAGCTGGTAACTGTGCAGGGGCGGATCTAGCAAAGCTTTTGCCAGGGGGCCAGGTAGGGCATTAACAGAGAAAGGTGGACACAAAGATATACTTTTCTTTCTTACTCTCATAAAATATTTAGCTTTTATTAAATAGTTATCTGAATCTTACAACCAAAGTTTGTATAATAATACACAAGATTGGCTGTAGACCATTGTTCAGAACACTGTGTAAAAATAACAAAAAACAAAAAGTGAATACAAAAGTGCATAAATATTTATTTTACGTGTTTGATGTGTGTGGCGGGGCGTGGTCTGCAGTGCCGCTGCAGGGGAGGTGGACCCACCTGAGCGGCATCGGCAATCACGCCTCTCGGGCGTAGTCTGTGCTCTCTCGGCTGTTTTCTGGGTGTGTGTCGGGCTGTGAGTTGAAAAGCTACAGCTGGCTGTGTGGGTAAACCAACCATGTGTGAAAAGTGGTATATAACGTAATGCTTCAAAGCGTGTTCATGCAAACATTGTCGGGTCTGCCGTGATACAATGGACTTCTGCTCATGAACCTGTGTGCACAGCGTCTGCAAATCGGGGCTGTACGAAGTCACCTCATCTTTACCCAAAACTGTAAGCTGTCATCTGTGAGGCACGGGCGGTGTTTGTTTTTACCATAGTTCATGGTGGAGAATGGCTGCTCTTCTGAGTTTTGCTGTCTGTAGCCATATGAATGGCAAACTACACTGATTAGCAGCGGCATAGGCACACTTAAAATTTCTTCTGAAATTTTCGCTTGCTAGTTACATTTTATCATTGGGTTTCATTCAAAAGCTGAGGTAACAGGTAAAAACCTATAATAATTGTCATCAGTGAATTATATCTAGTCTTTACTGAAGACAACCTGCAGCTTTTCTGGCTACAGCCAAAGTTTCACTTACTAGCAGTTAATCTGCTAGTACTTTGTACACTAGCTTTGACTAGTGTACAAACACATCATCCATTATTAGCTCTGTAGAAACTTAAGCTAATGTCTCTTTCTACCAAATAGCATGTACAGTGTTGTGGCACACTCTGCTGGCGTGCTTCTTTTTCAGACCACCAAGAGCTATCAACATCATGTGTTTCAACACTTGTTTGTTGAAACACATGATGTTTTTGTAAAAGTCTGGAACAGTGGATATGTTGTCTAACCACTTTAATGCTACATACCTAATCAGCAAAGGATGTCAGCATCAGCACTGTACAAATTAAGCTGAAGTTTGCCTTTTACTAATGTTTGAAACTTTTTATGCCAGACTAGTTTCCTTTGTGTTGCTGCAGTCTGAGGGGGTTCTCCATTGGCTGTGCCAGAGTCAGGTTTAGATTAAGTGGTGTATTAGATACACCACCCTGAGGGCCCGATTTTTACCAATGTGTTATGCCAGAGCAAACTGAGTTTTGACATAAAACAGTACTGTCAGATTTACAAAAGCGATCACAGTGACAAGATTGTGTATAAGAGGGTTCACATGTTTCTGGGGGTCCAGGAGAATCTTTAAATCAAGTTTGCAAACTGATTTACTAAAGAAATCATAAAAGTTGATCTTATTTTTCCTGCTTGATATAGTGGAAGTTATTGGTGTGTCGAGGAGGCATCGCAGAGATTAACGAGCAGATGCTAGAAAAATGAGACATGTACCCACTATAAAAATAAACTTGTCAATCAGGCATTTCTGGTTCATTTAATTCATTAAAGGGATCTAAGTAGTCCTGATAAAAGAATGCTACAGAATGAAAAATCAAAATCTTGTCACATGGCTTACAGTCCGACATTGAGGTCTGTCAATTACTGAAGTTTTTTCTATTATAACAGATATGTCTGCCAGATTGTTACCCAAGCCTATATTTAACATACACGTGTATGACTAATATCTACATGCACCTGTCCTGTTGGTAAATTACCCGCAGCTGAATATCATCTCTTACTTTGCACTAAACTCTGCGGCTCATGGCAGAGAAAGATTCGATGATTAGTATTAAGAGACAGTGCTAGAACTGACAAGAAAAGAGAGCTCAACAAAAGGCTTTTAGAACAATCAGATAAATAATTAAAGTCATCCTCCCAAGCAGTAACAAATGCAAGTTTTTTAGCATCATTCTGAGACAATGTTTCCTGTTATAGCATTTATTAATATGCAAATTTAAAGTCATATCCTGCATGACAACTTCAAGGTATAACTGAAGGTCAAAACTATCCAAACTATGTACATAGTTATGCACTTGTTTTTGAGATTTTTAGATTCAAATTAAAAAAAATAGGTTCAGTTTGGTTTGAACATAAAAGTAGAAAATTACACTACATCCAGCCCTGTGGGTCTTTATGACATGCCTTCAGTTATGATAACTGCTTTGTTTTGTCTGCCTTCACAGAGGAATTTAACTGGACATGACATTATCTGGGGGTAATGTGTAATGTGAAAACGTCCTAGCACAGAACCCTGTGGAACTCTGTAAAGAACTACTGTGTGTAAGCAAAGCTCCTTATTTACATACAAAAGTCAGAATCCATCAGATGATGAAATATTCAAAACCAGCACAGCAGAATTTCTTTTAATATTAACAATATTAACTGACAGAAGTCAGTGTATTTAATAGTGAAACACATTAACTGTAATACTTGAGTGAATAGTCTTGAGTTTGGGTCCAGTGGTAGCAGACAAGTTACCACTGGCTCATGGATTCAACAACAACCTACCTGGACAGGGTACAGTACAGGGTTCCTGCAGAACTATTTGTGTGTTTCCTTCTACTGAGGGCTCCAAATCTCCACACAGTTCATCGTCCACCACACTACCATCCTGTCGACCTGAACCATCTGACACAAAGCACGACACATTCCTGAATCTCAGACCTTCTCCACACCTCGCTCCCTAATGGAAAAGCAAACAGAATTACACTAAATATGGATACAATTCAATCGACATTTAACTTCTGCAGCCCAGTCTTTCATAAATAGCTAGCTGGTAGCTTTAATCACATTCAGCTGCTAGGCCTTCAAATGATTTTAAAACATTTGTGTTAGTCCTTTGTAAGTTTAAAAAACAATTGTAAAAGAAAAGAAAGTAAAGAACTACTAGACGCTGTTTGAAATGAGTTAAATATTAAACTATTATAACAATAATAATAATAATAATAATAATAATATCCTTCAGGTTAACATGGCAATTTAAAAGGAGAGGCTTATAATAATAATAATAATGATAATAATGATAATAATAATAATAATAATAATGATAATAATAATAATAAAAATAAAGTCAAGACATTTGTCATGTTAACTGTTAACTAAGTTCTTATGAATACTTAGTCTAAATTTTGAATTCAATTCAATTTTATTTATATAGCGCCAAATCACAACAACAGCCGCCTCAAGGCGCTTTATATTGTAAGGTAGATCCTACAATAATAAATACAGAGAAAAGCCCAACAATCAAATGACCCACTATGAGCAAGCACTTTGGCGACAGTGGGAAGGAAAAACTCCCCTTTAACAGGAAGAAACCTCCGGCAGAACCAGGCTCAGGGAGGGGCGGGGCCATCTGCTGCGACCGGTTATGGTGAGAGAAGGAAGATAAGATAAAGACATGCTGTGAAAGAGTCACAGCATGTCTTTTAGGGCTTACTAAATAGTGAAATGGCAAAAGTCACAACAATGTTGGTCAATGTCAGTCCTCTGGAAAGTCTCACAAGATGTCGTGACAGCATCTTGTGAGACACCTCGATTTTGGACTATCCTTCCTCATCTAGGTGAGCATGCCAGGATGGTTTAATATGACTCTAGTGAAATTAGTGACTAATGAAAATTAAATACAGTGTTTCACTATTCTGGTAACTTTGATGACGAAGAAGAGGAAGGCTGATTGACCTCAGATTTGCACTCAGACCAGGCGCTGTATCTCCACCTGTAGCAGGGCTTCACCAGGCAGGGCTTCCACTGTTCCATCTGGGATGGACATGGCCTCCCATCACCCTGCGGAGCTTGGATCACTGTCCGTCTCCTCCACAGTTTGCCTGCCAAAAAGCAGATAAAAAGGGGGGGGGGGGGGATGGATCAATTCAAATATTAATAGTTGGGTAAAAAAAAAAAAAATAGGATAACTTTGAGGATAGCGTTAATTACTCGGAACATAAAGATTTTCATGATGACAGCCTCACACTAAAAACAAATGTTGACTGTTTGTCTTCAGTTCCAGTTTAACTTTATTTTTGAAGTTCTACAGTGTCTAAACCTCAGTCCCCCATTATTGTGAGATCACTGTTTTATCACAAAGACTTGCTTATTTATTTATACTCAAGAGGGAACTGGGGCAGACAAGAAACACCTGGGGAACATGGCTGGACATAATCTAACTAACAAGACAGGGGAAGCCAAACTGAACATGGCACACACAAGACAAGTTACTATCACAACAAAACAGGAAATCACTAAAACCGAGACACAGGTGAGAAAGAGTGCGAGAGACAGAGAGCAAACTTGACATTCATAAACAGACATAACTGACTATACACAAGGGATGCCGGGGAGGACACAGAGAGGCAAGACCAAGACAAACAGGACACGAAATGGAACAAAGCTCTGAACTAGGAACTAGCACCAAGGGCTCTCAAAACTGAACATCAGAACAAGATAATTCCCTAAAAGAGTGAACAAGGCCAAACAATGCTAAACACAAAGCCAAACAAACTCCAAACACATGGTCAAACCCCAGGACCTTGGCATTCAAACTATACCAAACAAATTAAATAAGAGATAAACAATTAAATAACAGAAAAATTCCTGTTTTATTTCTATCTACTATAGAAATTTCAGGGTAAATTTTCAGTAAAAAGTAAATAAATATTTTTTTAAGGAATTTTACACATTTATTTATTTATATTGTCAGGTTTCTTTAATTACGACAACAGAATTTCTGAGACATACTGTTGAAATTGCACTTCTTTTTCAACTGGGAATATGGGGAGAGAACGCCAAGAGTCCATTTTACCAGATTCACTGTGTATTAAAAGGAGTTTGAAGGAGGCAACTGGACTGTTTCACTTCTCATCCAAGAGGCTTCTTAAGTTCTAAAATCAAAAGCTGGAGAGTCCTGGGTATTTAAACCCTAGTGGGGTTGTCCATTAAGAAGGTAATTGACCCCCTATTAATCATTGTGCATCATCACAGGTGTGAAAAAAGGAACATGTTATTACCACCACCAGGGGTTTCGGATGAAACCACTGTGAGACCATACCTCACCCTATTATGTGGCCTATTGAAGTCACCTGACACAAAATCGGAAAGGACCTCAAACTGCATTGAAGGTAGCTTACAGCTGGTATCATAAGCCACCACCTCTGTGTTTAAAGACGGTCATTCACAGTAGACATACATGGTTTCTTTTACCCCTCACTCAAACCATCTGTCCTTAATTCCAAAATGTGAACATTGGCATGATTCAGGTGTAGAGTCTTGTCCTGTCGGGATGGCTCTTCCATGTTGTGTCACATGTTTGCGGAGCAGCTGTTTGGCAGTGATGGGAATAACGGCGTTATTAACGGCATTACTGTTTTCAGTAACGAGTAATCTAACTAATTACTATTCCTATCGTTACAATGCCGTTACCATTACTAACAAGAAAATGCGGTGCGGTCGCGTTACTATTTTTCAACAAACAGACAGTTGAAGCTGTGTTCAGCTTACCGCATCTTATATCAGTTGCACAGAAGTAGCTGTAAGTAATCTGGACGCTACAGCTTTAAGCAGCTGCGCGCGCTTTTTCCTGTTTTTCTTGAATAGTTTTGTCACGTTTACTGTCTAAGGACAGCGCTAGCAAGCATAAGCACTCTCTGCTTATGACCAAAAAATAAAAAAAACAAAACAAAAAGCAGCCTGTTCATGTTGGTGGAAAAATGCACCATGTTAACCAATCAAAAAATGTTGCCATTCATGAAAATGAATGGCAACATGACATTTGGTTGTTTAGGAAGAGGGGGAAGTTTTAGGAGTGACGGCGAGAGAGCGAGAGAGAGAGTTTTGAGATGTGAGAGATTTGTGATGTTTAGTATGTTTGGAGTGTGTAGTTAATGTGTTGTCTTGTGTACTTAGTGTGTAGTGTTGTGGATAGTTTTGTGTTGTGTGTCAGAACAATGAGGTGACTGCTGTCTCCAGGTGTCAGACTAGTGATGTTCTCCTTTATAGTGGACAGAAATTATTTTTTGGAGTGGCACAAATAATTTGTGTGGCATCTTATTGAATGCAGAACAGCTGATTGTTCTGTAAATAGTTTGAAATGGTTATTTAAAAAAGGGGTAAAAGGTAAATGGCTGCAAATAACTTTGTTTGCAAAGCTTGTGCATATGATTTTAAAATTGGCAATTTATATTTGCATTTAAAGTTATGAAATATGATTCAGTAAACATGTTTGTGGTTGGTAAAAATACAGTATGTCAAAATGAAAACATAACTGTAAATTCAGACACGTGTGGTTGTGCTGAAAAGAATGATACCAAACAAGGCAAAGTAAATAGTTTTTAAAGGTGAAATGTAGAGGAAACATCAAAAATAGTGAAAATGGCCAATTATACCCTGGACCCCAGAGGGTTAAACATTTTTTTTTTTTTAAGTAACGCAATAGTTACTTTTCAAGTAGTTAATTACATTTAGAATCTTGTAACTCAGTTACTAACTAAGTTACTAGTTACTTCTTCAAAAAAGTAACTAAAATTAATTACTTTTTCAAAGTAACTTGCCCAACACTGCTGTTTGGTTTCTCCAATGTAGGAATCTGAGCACTGCTCACACCACTGCACAGCTTAACTTGTGTTTGAGAGTTTTGTCCTTGGGATGAACCAGAAATTGTCTTAGAGTGTGGCTGGATCTGAAGTGCACTGCAATGTCATGCTTGGAGAAAATTCTCCGGGGTTTCTCTAACAAACCTGACTTGAATGACTATGTTCTTCTGTTTGCCATTCTGTCTCTCCCAAGTTGGTGTCTGACCTTTTCTATCTATCTGCATTTATGCGATGAAGGTCTAGTTGGGATAACCACATGTTTTAAGAGCTTTCTTTCCATGTTTGCATTAATACTGTTTCCCTCCAGCCTTAGAGGCATTTTTACCAAGTGTTTCAGGATCATGATGGAGATTGGATGGAGAAATTATTGCACTGGAGAGCGTACCTGAAACCTTCATCCAGATTTGACTCTGCTTCAGGTTGTGTTAGTTCAGTAATCCTTATTTCTGTTTCTGTGGCCATCTGTGTCCAATGTGAATGACCATCATTGAACAGAGATGGTGGCTTACAACACCATCTGTCAGCCACCTACAAAGTAGCCTTAAGACATCTGACATAGTTAGACTCTTAGATGGGGCAGCAACTTAACAGTCGTCACTCCAACTGTTTCTGTCCGATAACTATGACAAGGAAGAAAACTGCATTGTTCCACCTGAATCAGAGGTTCAATTAATGGACTTTACTCGTCAGTACCCTGACATAGACATAGGGATGCTGAACAGTGCGATTTCCCTATAGCACAACCTCCAGCAAGCCTTCTTCAAGATGGGAACCAACACCCAGTCTACCAATGCAGAGGCACCACCCTACAATAGATCTCCACGCAATGTTGCAGAGGCATGTCAATCAAACTGGCCCTATGACATTCACAGCCTTAAGGTACACATCCATGCCCTGCCACCAAGGAGTTATTTAACTACTTCAAAAATTCACCGGATGAGTCATCTCCCTCGTCCCCAGACTCTGCTTCCTTTATGGAAGGCATGCCAGCAGGATGGCTGAAAAGTATTCCTTTCATTGACCAACTATATGCTCAGTTGACATCAGCAACACTCCACCTACACCACACACTGTGTGAGAAAACAATGCTTTTCCTTCCTGAGTCACATGATCATCTTCCAGAATTTAGGAGGTAGCTCAGGAAGTAGAGCAGGACATCTACTAATCAGAAGGTTGGTGGTTCCAGTCCAAATGGCAAAGCATTCTTGGGAAAGATACCAAATCCCAAGTTGCTCTCTGAGGCATTTATCAGAGTGAGAATGTGTGAATGTCCAATAGAAAGAAATTAGGTGTAGAAAAAAGTGAATGGGTGAAACTGTACAAAGTGCTTCGAGTGCTCAAGTAGAATAGGAAAGGGAAGCAATTGCACCATGGCCTCACTGAACTCCTTGTTTCAGCTACTACTACAGCCACACTCCATTTGGCCCACCAGTACCTGTCTGCCACCTCCGGAGTCCTCCAAGCTAACTAAGCCTGACAGGATCCCTTCTTTAGCTTGTCAGCTCCCTTCATCTATGCTGTCCACCATCTTGTTTGGGGATTATCAACAAAACAAGTACTGACCACCTTGTAGCTGCTCCTCTGTGAAGCCATCTCAACAATGTAGGTGAACAACATGGTACATTTGGACTCAGTACAGGGAGTGCAGAATTATTAGGCAAATGAGTATTTTGTCCACATCATCCTCTTCATGCATGTTGTCTTATTCCAAGCTGTATAGGCTCGAAAGCCTACTACCAATTAAGCATATTAGGTGATGTGCATCTCTGTAATGAGAAGGGGTGTGGTCTAATGACATCAACACCCTATATCAGGTGTGCATAATTATTAGGCAACTTCCTTTCCTTTGGCAAAATGGGTCAAAAGAAGGACTTGACAGGCTCAGAAACGTCAAAAATAGTGAGATATCTTGCAGAGGGATGCAGCAGTCTTAAAATTGCAAAGCTCCTGAAGCGTGATCATCGAACAATCAAGCGTTTCATTCAAAATAGTCAACAGGGTCGCAAGAAGCGTGTGGAAAAACCAAGGCGCAAAATAACTGCCCATGAACTGAGAAAAGTCAAGCGTGCAGCTGCCAAGATGCCACTTGCCACCAGTTTGGCCATATTTCAGAGCTGCAACATCACTGGAGTGCCCAAAAGCACAAGGTGTGCAATACTCAGAGACATGGCCAAGGTAAGAAAGGCTGAAAGACGACCACCGCTGAACAAGACACACAAGCTGAAACGTCAAGACTGGGCCAAGAAATATCTCAAGACTGATTTTTCTAAGGTTTGAGAACATGGTTGTTGTTCAATAATAAAATTATTCCTCAAAAATACAACTTGCCTAATAATTCTGGACTCCCTGTATTCCCAGCTTCTCTCTGAATGCTGTCAAAGTTCTGATGCCAGAGGTTCCCAGTGCATCCTTCCTATAAATTTGGGTGTGCGAGGCCTCTCCACCATCCTACCCTGCCTTTTGATCTAACTACCAGATGTTGATCTGTTAAATGCTTAGCTTCTCTCTTCTCCAGAGTCTCAAAAAATATGGCCAGATTACAAAATCAATCATTTACCTAGGGCAGGGGTAGGCAACCTTTCTGATGGCGAGTGCCATTTAAAATTTCCTCAGAAGTCAGTGTGCCATATGATTGCATTAGCAATAAATTTAATAACGCTCTATACAGTATTAACAGTTACACACTATATAGAACCACTTTATAGAATTATATTTGTTTGCAGATGTTGGCAGCTATCAGCGAATAGTTATCAGCTATTTTGAAACAAACAAAAAAAAGACACTTTTTATCCATAACAAGAACTCCATTACAGCAAATACAGAAAATACAAATGCTATTTATGGTCTCCTCACAACAATGATAAGAAAAATAAACTGGGCCAATATGGCATGTTTGTTAATACAGAGACACACGTGTTAATGTGATCTCTGGTCTCACACTCAGAGACACAGGTCTCAGAGTGTCCAGCATTCAGACGGCTACCTGAGGACACTCATGTGATAGAAAATCTGCTCACACAGATATGTAGAGCCAAATACTGTCAATAAGGCCTCTGCAATGTTCTGAAGACAGTCAAACTTGTCAGGTAGTGATGTCCAGCAGGTGAAAATGCAAACTCCATGAACACGCACAGCTGTAGATTCCAGCTATTTCGATGTTATATGTATGATTTCTATACATTTTATGTCAGATAAAAAATTTGGTTGTAAGCTTCAGATAATTATTTAATAACAGCCAGACATTTTAAACGAGAATAAGAAAATATTTCTTTGTGCCCCCCTTTCCCTGTTAATGCCCTACCTGGCCCCCTGGCAACACTTTGCTAGACCCGCCCCTGCACAGTTACCAGCTGTCAGCTACTTAGAAAAGGATCCTGGTTTTATTTGTCTCTCAGAAACAGTTCATAACTTCCCTTCAACTCATTAATGTCACCTAAAAGGTAAACCTGTTTCTCCATCACCTGTTCAGCTCTGATGATTCAGTAAGGACATCTCCTGGTTTCATCTGCATGTTTCCCTCTCACCAGATATACAAACCATCATGACCAGCAGCTTTTACAGCTGTGGCTCCAGCAAACATCAGCTGATACTAGAAATTAATATTAAATAAATTCTAACAACAGCTGATCAAGCTTAAACGTGCTGCTGTTGTTTAGCGCGACATCCGCTGGTTTCCTCTTTCTGGCACAAAGTGGGCGATAAACAAACAAGAGAGAAAAGCCGATCAGCTGATCATTGATCGTTTCATGATTGAGCAGAGGGAGGGGGAGAATGAGAGAAGAAGAAACAGCTGACAGCGTAACGGCAGAATAACTCCAGCTTTGTGTCTTTTTTTCATTCTAGCTGAAGTCCGGGACAAACTGTGTTCCTTTTCACCTCAATACGAAACGCGTAATATTTTCTCTGAATACGAGACGATTCCGTCTTTTTACAGGCAACTCTACTAACTAACCTTATGAATAAAATAAAGTTCACTATGGTATCACTAACGTCAAAGCACCCACCCAGCTGTATAGAAACTCCATCATGCTAGCTAGCACGCAGTACCAGTTATTGTAACTGACTGTAAAAAGTCAGCACAATGAAAATAAACTCCACCTAAACTTGGTTTATATCTGACCCAGATAGACTGCAGGTCATAACTTCTTACCTGAAGTTCAGTTCACCTGACACTCGGACCGGCGGCTGCCTCGGGTCGTTCCTCCTACTGCCTCCCCTTTCTCTCATCCACCTGCTGGCCTCTGTGGAAGCTCCGCCATAGCCACCACCAAACAACTGAGTTATTTGTACACACCGACCAGCATCTGGCCAATCCACCACCTTTCATTGTTTATACGGTTACAAAGGGGAAAAAAGTCACCTGGCCACCGAGCAAAAGCCCGATGGCCAGTCCAGCATTGGTCGTGCCATCAGTTAACCCTTCACGTGCCAACTGTGGCACGCGTGCCGAGGGTTGCCGACCCCTGACCTAGGGCGTACTAGTGCCATGTGCACATGAACAATCACAAATTGAGTAAAAATCCAGTAATCTGAGCCACTCAAGTTCAGATCAGGCAGGCCGTTGAAGTAGGACATTGGAGTCACCAGGTGGGGAAATCTCCTCCACTATAACCAGCAACTCCAGCTAAGAGAACATTTGTAAAGCATTTGGACAATCTACATGAAGTAAAAGTTTGTAATTCCCACATTCACTTTTATTCCTGTGTTTATCATTCCTGTTAGAGCAGCTGAGCTGTGAACAGTTTCTATCTGTAAAATAATACAGTGCAGTGCAGATAAAGTACAGAAAACTTAAAAGGAAACATATATGATTAGAGAAGCTTGGACTTAAACATTAGCACATAGTAGCAATACACTACTGCGATAAATGTAACTGGTTAATTCCAATTCTTCCCTGGATTTGTTTACCTGCCAGTCCACATGTGTGACTACAGTCAGACCATGGTGACCAGTCAGACAGCTGGCAATTCACAGGACACTCCACAACACAGGATGCATTCATTTGCCACTTTCTCTCCAGACCAAGCTGCAAGAAATATCATTAGTATTTCATGAACTCAAACAGAACCATTTACAAAGGTTTAAAAGGCAAGCAGTAATACACATCTCACCTCTTTGCAGAAGATGAGGTCTACAGATTTACCATCACTACGCACACAGTCCAGCATGCGGGTTTTGATTCCATTTCCACACACTGCTTTGTCACTGAGCTGACAGGTACTCCATTCTGAAGAGACACATTTAATTAGCCAAAGGTCAGCATAACAGGGGTGGCTGTAGCTCAGGAGGTAGGAGAGTAGGTTATCTATTAGTCTGAAGGTTGGTGGTTCAATCTCTGGCTGCTTCAGTCTGTATGCCTGGGCAAGGTACTGACCCCGAGTTGCTTATTTCTGGCCCATAAAATACTTTTTGATGACCGGGCCAAAGTTTCAGTTTAAAGAACTGACATTCTGTTTTCCTTCCTTCCATTCATCCATGCATGCTGGGTGTACACTCAGTGAAAGATTGCAATCAGATCGCAAATCCAACACAAAAAGACAATCATTCATGCTCACATTGACACCTGTGAGGATTTAAACATACATGTCTTTGGATTGCAGAAGAAAAAACTCACACAGGCAAGTGAACCAGTAACTTTACACAGAAGGACACTGAACAGCTTAAACCCAGGATGTTCTTGCTTTGAATTTGCAGTGCTAAACACTACACCATGCCGTGTCTTTAAATCAGGGGTCTCGAACTCCAGGCCTCACCCTGGGTCAACACACCTGAATCAAATGATTAGTTCATTACTAGGCCTCTGGAGAACTTTAAGACATGTTGATGAGATAATTTAGCCATTTAAATCAGCTGTGTTGGATCAACACATCTAAAACCTCCAGGACACTGGCCCTCGAGGCCTAGAGTTTGAGACCCCTGCTTTAAGTACAGAATTTCATTGACTTGCATTCATTGTTTTTATGAGCATACATAATATCCCAACTTCTTTGGAAACAAATCTGAACAGGTTAATGCTGACCAGTGATGTTGTAGGTGTAGTGAAAGCAGTTCCTGTTGAGTTTGCATGGCTCTGTCTCTTTAGTGGGAGGACACTCCTTCTTTTCTCCTGGCTGTCGGAGCGGGTAAGCACTCCTCTCCCGGGTGCTGTTCTCACTACATGGCTGAAAAGCAGAGGGAAAGGTTCTGACTGTTTTATATAAGATGACTGGATGTGTAAAGCGCTTTGGGGTCCCTAGGCGGGACTAGTAAAGCGCTATACAAATACAGGCCATTTACCATTTACCACACATTAAAAGCATGGGACATAAAGCCTTTTGATGTTCCTATGTTGCAGACAGACAGACAGACAGAAGAAATTTGACTGAAATTTGAACTCTTTTGATGAGTTGTGAGATTCAAGTGAGAAGTGCATCATATCTTGCATTGAAACACTAGCAGTTTGGATTAAAACTATGAGAAAGGCTATTGTGGTTGGGGAAATGTCTTCCTGATTTGAGAACTGCATTTTTCACACACAAAGTCTTGAATGATCAGGCCTAATTCATATCTTCACCTTCAGAGGTCAAAGTCACCATCAGTGATAATCTCAACTGTAATTCTAACCCTCAGCAATCAGAATATTGTTTTTATTTCACAGTTAATCCAAGTTTTGGCAACAGAGAACTGAGAAAATGATCATTTTAATTGGCACACAGGAAAATCTATTCACATTTTCCCAAAAATATAAGTCACAGCCTTCTTCAAAATATATGATCAAGGCTCCATGACATCCCAAAAGAGCACTTTGTTTACTTATGGTTTCCTTCTTTCCTTGCTTCATTCCATCCATCCATCCATCCATCCATCCATCCATCCATCCATCCAATCTCCTCTTCTTATCCAATTCAGGGTCATGAGGGGTTGGAGCCTATCCCAGCTACATTAACACAAGAGGTGGGGTACGCATAGAGACAGACAATTGTCCACACTCACATTCACCTACCATACCTATGGTACCTATGGTTTCTTGAGTTTCCAAAAGTAGAATGGGAAGTACAATGTTTAGCTATCCAGTCCCTCTGCTGTGGACTCGTTTTTTTCTGTTGTTATTATCTTTTTAAAGGTTTAGATTTTTTGTAAATAAGAGCAACATAACAAAAATCCCTTTGTTATGTTGCTCTACGTCTAGAATAGAATAGCCTTTATTGTCATTGTACAGGGTACAACGAAATTGGAGTGCCACTCCCTTGGTGCAAAATGCAATAATAAATATAATAAATAAAAAATAGTAAGATATAAAAGGTACAATAAAACAAACATAAGTACTCAAACAAAAGTAAGTATGATATTTACAGGATAGCAGCATTAATATAATGACAGTGACAGTATGGTATGGCTAAGCAGGTTCAATTGTTTTTGTGCTTATTTGCAATGGTGATAGCTCTGGGAAAGAAGCTATCCCTGAATCTGTTTGTTCTGGTTTTATGTGACCTGTACCGTCTGCCTGACGGTAATAGTTCAAACAGTTGATTGCTGGGGTGAGAATGGTCCTTGATGATATTGCCAGCTCTGCTGAGGTACCGAGAGTTTGCAATGACCTCCAGGCTGGGCAGAGAGCAGCCAGTGATCTTCTGGGCTGTGTTGATGACCCTCTGCAGTACTTTCCTGTCTGCAGCTGAGCACCCTGCATACCATGTTGTTATGCCGTACGTTAGGATGCTCTCTATGGTGGCTCTGTAGAATGTCACCAGCAGCCTCTCCTCCAGGTTGTTCCTCCTGAGCACTCTCAGAAAGTGGAGACGCTGCTGGGCCTTTTTTACCACCGCCGTGGTATTTGCAGTCCAGGAGAGATCATCAGAGATCTGCACGCCCAGAAACCTCATGGAGTGTACCCTCTCCACACAGTTCCCGTGAATGTAAAGTGGGGCCGGGTCTGCTCTGCCCTTCCTAAAGTCCAAGATGAGTTCTTTAGTTTTTGTGGTGTTCAGTTGGAGGTTGTTAACTGAACACCACTCAGACTAGACTCGTGTTGGACTTTCATTCCTTCCATTCTTTCTTCTTTTCAGTCCTGACTTGTTTATATGGCACTTTTGCACATTGTTAACTGTCTTGTCCTGTTTGTTATTAGTGGTCTATCTATCCTCACCTTTTGTCTCTTCTTTTCCCTTGACCCTTAGTTGGTCACTGCAGTCTGGTTCTGACAGAGAGCTCCTGTTGAAAAGGGGCACTTACTTCCCACCAATCGCCAAGTGCTTGCACATAGAGTAAGCACTTGGCGATTGGTCATTGTGGTTCTCTCTTAAATAATGTAGGGTCTGTTGAGGTTTAAATTTATAATCTGAATGTGTATTTGCTGGTCATATTGCTTTATAGAAGAAAGGTCTAACTCTGTGCCAAAAAGTGCAGAGAGGAAACTGCAGGCTTTTGCAGAGCATGCTTTTGCAGCTAGAATGAAGTGAAAGTGAAACCAACTAGGCTGTTTGATTGAAACTTAAAGTGTGGGTGACGTCTAGATGAAGTATATAAATATAACTAGGCTTCCTGTTTGTGCTTCAGACGTGAGGTTGTGTTTGTTGTGCTTGGGTCTCCATATTCGGATATGTAAAATTAAAGATCATTTTAAACTAATAAGACCACTTCTGAGCTGTGTCCTTTTTTGGCTGTAAAGAATACAAAAGAACCGGATTTAATAGGTCTCACTATATAAAGTGTGTTGACACGATTTTGTTAGCGGTATATAAATAAAAGTGAATTGAATTAACATACAAAAAAATACGTGACACTGAGCAATACCAGCTGGATTTATTTTGGCTCAGCTCAACACACAGCTCAAGTTCTGGATCTAGTATCCTGGAGACGGGCTAATCTTTATTCCACTTTGGAGTTGCATTCAGTAAGAGGTAGTGAACTAGGGTAGGTATACTTCTTTTTGCTGGTAGTTTTCTCAAGTGGATGTTTCCATGCACCTTGGGGTAAGAGAACAGGTCCTCACTGTTGTTTTTCCCTATGCCCCAAGCATCAGCTCAGAGTACACAGCCTGGGAGTGCCTGGCTGATAGCTTGAAGGTCCCCCATGTGGGGACTGATTTGTTGTCCTTGGGGACCTCAGCACTCATGTGAGCAATGACACTGAAGCCTGGTGGAGTGTGATCGGGAGCAACATCCTACCTAACCTAAACCTGAGCGTTGCGCTGTCCCTGGACTTCTTTGTTGTTCACAGGTTGTCTATAATAAGCATGAGAGTTTTCATAAGTGCATTTGGCACTGGGACACACTTGGTTGCAGGCTGATTCTGTAATCATATCATGCATTTCTTGGACTTTTGGATGCTGCTTCTGTTGGTGTCATTAAGCAGTTACATAAAGCTTACACTGAGGGTGTTTGCAACTGAGTATAAAGTGGCTGGGATAAGAATTAGCAACTCCAAGTCTGAATCCTTTGTTTTCACCTGGGAAAAGTTAAACTGTCTATCCTGGGGTGGGGCTGAATTCATGCCCCAAGTACATACGTTTGCGTATCTCAGAGCCTTATTCGCTAAAGAGGGAAAAATGTAGAAGGAGACTGACAGATGGATTCGTGCAACATATACAGCAATGCTACTGCTGTAGCATGAGCGTTGAGTATGAAAGAGAAGTTTTTGATTTACTGAGCAATATATTTTCCTACCCTCACCTATGAGCACAAGCTCTGGGTAGTGACTAAAAAATGAGATCACAAATACAAACAGTTGAAATTAGCTTCCTCTGAAGGGTGTCTTGGCTCTCCTTTAGAAATAGGGTTAGAGCTTGGTCATGCTGAAGGGACTGAAATTAGAGCCTTTACTCCTCCTTATCAAAAGGAGCCAATTCAGGTCCTTCGTGCATCTGACCTCTTGAGCATCATCTAGGTGAGATGTTCTGGACAAGTCCAACTGGGAGCAAGCCCTATTCTAACCCAGGATATGCTGGTGAGAGTATATGTCTCGACTGGTTTAAAAGCACCTTAATTTCCAACTTGTTTAGCTCCTCATGTTGGTGCTGCGCTTTTACTTTTTCCCACCATTGGCTGCCAGATTTTCATCTTCTCTCCTATTGGTAAATTAATTGGAACTACATACTATATATCCCATTCTGGACTGTAATAATGAGTGAAATTTTGGCCTTGTTCAAAATATAGGGTTAAGATTACCACCTATGATGACTTAGAAATAAGAGAGTTAATCCACAGTTATTTTTCATTTAAATTTCTTTTCATTTTTGTGCAAAGTTTGGGAACATTTGTATTACCAGTCTCATCAGTTAATTATAGTAACTTGTTAGATTATAAACAATTTGGGTCAATAATCGCTGACTTTCATCTGGTAATTAAGATAACTCACTGAGAATCTGAAAATGATGCTACAAAGCAGGGCAAGGCTTTAAACTATATCACTACTGTATCCAATGTAATGGTTTTTAACTTCATTACACAATAGCCATAAAGAAATACGAGACAATCTGATTGGCTGAGAAGTCTTAAAACTCTAAAGTTGCTGGGTTCAATCTATTTACACATATGGGAAATTAGAATTCACTTTATGCAGCATGCTCATCTTTCTTAAACTGCCTTTACACCACAAGACACATTCACCCATCAACAAACATATGTACATATTCACAGAGTGCCTTTTTAGCATGAAGAGCGGGTTTAGCTGACACAGGAGGGGTTCCTCTATTACTATTACCTTCACTAGATCTCTGAATTCAAAACCACTACTTTAACTCTGTTTTCAACTATCCACTATATAATAAAGGCAACATGTCAGAAATAATGTAAGATTTAGAGAAAAAAAAAAAGCCATGCCATCATCATGCCATCCTTACCAGTGGACATGGACTCCAAGCTCCCCAGTCTGACAACACACAGTCTTCTGGGCAGGGCAGGTGGCTCTTGCGGGCCCCCAAAGGCATTTCCTCTGGGTCACACAAGTAGTCCTCCACCTGTTCAGAGGGCCCGTCTATAGTGTTCAGCATACACCTGGTCACAAAAGGTTGAAGCAAAAGTTAGTTTCACTTTAACTAAAGCTGTTAATAAACATAAATACATGTGGTCTAATAGTCTTTGTAAAGCTAAATATCTGGATATTAAACCAGATGTGTATATTGCCAAAAAATATTTTTTCTAATGAAAATGGTTTAACATTATGTTGACCCATCCTTGAAGCTATAATAGCTTCAACTCTTCTGGGAAGACTTTCCATATGATGGGGATTTTTGACTATTCTTCAAGAAGCACATTTGTGAGGTCAGACACTGATAATGGACACGAAGGCCAGTCCCGGCTGGGGACTTTAACCATGTGGATTTAAAATCTGTGCTTTCTAAATTCCATCAGCACATTATGTGTGAAATGATCAGGCAGGACCCGACCTAGGGAACGCACACTGCTGAGGTAGTGAAGAAAGCCCACAAGAGACTCTACTTTCTGAGGGTTCTCAGAAAGAATAACATCTCTGAGAAACTGTTTGTGTCCTACTATCACTGCACAGTAGAAAGTATCCTGGAATCCTTCTCCAGCTGCACAGTAGCACAGAAGAGAAAGCACCGCAGGGTTATACAGGTCGCCCAGTGGATAGTGAGCTGTCCACTCCCCTCACTTAAAGAACTGCACAACTCCCACACTGAGAGTGGTCTCAGGAACATTAAGAAAATCCCTCAACATCCATCACTCGCTGATCATGACCTGTTTGAAAGTCTGCTTTTAGCCAGATGATTAAGATCCATAAAGACAGACTTAGGAAGAGCTTTTATCCCTCAGCCATCACATTGCTACATGCTGCTAAGATAATCAGACAATGTGATCGAATACAGCTTCCATGTACACTGTTTACAATGTTACAACACCGTCTAATGTTACCGTGTTTACAGTTTACCGCTGGTATTTACATCAACACCAGCAAATGGGGATTAGGGCAAAATTGAAACAATTGTATTTGTTGTTTATAGACATATGTTTATATATAGTTTCTATTTTTTTAACTTAATTTAAATTTTATTGAGTGACTGTGACTCTTCTTTTGCAGTGAGAGAGTTGCGCCTCAATTCTGTTCAGTGTTTCATTGCTTTTTTTTTTTTTTTGTCTGTCCCATTTGGTTCTTTAGCCGTCAGAATTGTTGTCTGAAGACCAACAAGGATACCAAATGGATTTATTTTGCCAAATGGATCATCATGGCATTGCCGTATTGGTCCATTTGATCAAACTTAGTTGTTATTATTTATTTTATTTTCAGTTGTTACAGATGGGACAGACATGACTGGGGGATAGGAAAGGGAAAAAGAAAGAGAGGAAGGAAAAGAAAAACAGAAGGGAAAAGGGACAGTGAGAAAGGGCACTTACAAAGACAAAGAGAAAGAAAAAAAAAAAAATCTCCTGGATCACCTGTTGAGAGAAAAAGAGAAGACAAGCAAAAAAACCAAACAAAGACAAAGCAACATACTAAACACAACACCATCACGTTAATCTAGCTAAGTGTGAACAGCAGTAAATACTAAATATTGAAAGTTGTTGTGCAGCACGCAGGGACAGACAGCGCACAATGTGCTTTGAAGTAGCAGCTAAGAAAGGTGTAGTTTATGTCTGAACAGTGAACACCCGTGTGCACACCTGTGTGGATCAACGCTTGTATACAAAAAGGTTTCCCCATGTAACGGTCTGCTAGAGGGTGTGGAGGCCCATAGCCCCGTCCCCAGGGCATGAAGCAGGCATGGAGGAGATCCAGGCTCCAGACATCCAGAGGCCCCAGAGTGCGAGAGCCCAAGGAGTACCACCGGAGGGGCATCCGTGTCACCCCTCCTGGGAAGGGCTGAGGAGATCCCCAGACGAGGGGTCACCCAATAGCCACGGAGCAGAAGCCAGAGGGGGCTGCACTGGCGTGCCCGCCGGCTCTGCCGGAATCCAGCTGTGCCAGAGTGAACCGAGTTGCAGGCCCGAGGCCGGAGGCCCGAGGGCCCCTTTGCCCGGAAGAGGCCTGACCGAGCGATAGGCACCAGGCCCGCCAAGTAGCCACCGGGAGTGAGCTGGTGCATACCTGAGCGCCCAGCCCGGACACCAAGAACCACCAATGCACCAACCCCTGAGGGCATCAGTTACCAGCAGGGAGTGTGGTGAGGGGAGATAGGCCTCCACACTTGGAGGGCCTGGGAGTACCAGGGAGGTGGAGTCTAAGACCCGACCTGACATATAGACACAGACAAACAGGCACACACAGACATAAACATGCTTTCCCACCCTCATGCACACATATACAAACACTCAGCACTCACCCAACGTAAGGATAGACATACATAGACATGTACACACAATCATACTCCCCAAACATACTCTATGCCCGGGTCCAGGTACCCTCGCCCCCAGAGGGGAAACGGCACCAGACCCAAGAGATGTGACCCTTTCCCCGGGGTGGAGGCAAGCAGACCGCCCCAGGCTCCGCAGCAGCAGGGGGAGGCCAATCGGACAGCCAACACCTCCTCCCAGCCCCCGCCCGATGGCTAGTAGAGAATGGGGTGTGTGAAGACCCCATACCTCCCTCCTCCCGCTCATGTGTAGTGTTGCTGCGTGTTGTTCTAAAGTGCATTTAAAACAAGGGAGGGCATGGTGCTGCTGCCAGAGAGCAGCAGGTGTTAGCACGGCCCTCCCGAGAACCCTCAATGTCTACATGGATTTAAAATTGAGAGGTGGGCACCGGCGCCAGAGGTAGGGTTGAATACCCAAACCGTCCTCTGGGCGCCGTTAACGTGGTCACCCTCAAGGCCCTATATATATATATATATGTGTGTGTGTTATGAGAGTGTGAATAATGTGGATGTCTAAGTTGTGAAATAAAATTGAGGCAGGGGTGGCCAGAAGGGGACAGAGGGGGGGAATGCCTCCCTGCACCCTGGTGACACACCCGCACCCCAAGGCCCTACCTGTGTGGGTGGGTGTGGTGGAGCGGGAAGAGGAGGCAGCCGGGATGGGAGGAAAAGAAGGAGGGCAAGATGCCCCTCCTTAGGGCCAGCTCCCCGCTGACCCCAGTAGGCACCCCGTCCTCTAGTACCCACCAAGGCAAGGGAG
Organism: Oreochromis aureus; assembly: GCF_013358895.1. Taxonomy (NCBI): domain Eukaryota; kingdom Metazoa; phylum Chordata; class Actinopteri; order Cichliformes; family Cichlidae; genus Oreochromis; species Oreochromis aureus. Next base: position 2,666,562 of record NC_052962.1, on the reverse strand, counting down.
CCCAGGCCCATCCAGACCGGGGCCTATGGCAGCAGCGCCGCTAAGCCCCACAGGACCTGGGAAGCCCACCCCACCCCACCGCAGAGGAAACTATACCCACCCCAACATTCAATCATCTCCAGACTACACAAGACAACAGACACCCAGGTTAGGTTTATTCTCCACCTCTCCTGTGTCTCTCCCCACCTGCAGAGTGGACTTCTGCAAGGATGGAACAACCTCCTGCCAGTTGAAGAGCCCCCAGTTAGGCCGATGCACCAGAGGCCCCCTGCGCCGGGCTGAGCCCCAGCGCACCCACCCCGCCCACAACCTCGGCGACACACCGACGAGGACCGAAGCCCCAAGGCCCAGCCAGAGCCCCATCACGGAGACGAAGCACCCCGAACCCCAAGCCCCCCGCCTGCCCCGGATCCACTCAGGGGCAACCAGGCCACCAGGCCAGTAACCTCGTCCGCCAGTACAGACCATCCCCAGCCCCGCTGCACGCAGCCACGAAGAGAACACCTCCAAGAGTGACCAGAGCCACTAACCAGGTTATGACCACAACCCCGGGTTGAGCCCTCCAGGGATAACGTCTCTAGGGGTTCTCCTGGCGCCCTAAGCCCATCCCAACCTCCACATCAACCACAATAGCGAAGGCAGGACCAAACCATGACCCCCACCCCACTAGGTGATGAAGCCGATCAAAGGAGCCCAAAGGGATTGATCAAATGTGGTGGCAGAGGCTGTATCAAGACTAATGTGATCTATTAGATGGTTTTTATATTGATTAGAATTAAGATTATTTTTATTTTTCCAGTTAAGGAGGACCGTTTTCTTGGCAATGCATAGGGCTGTAAAAACAATGTGGGCTGTGTTTATTTCTGCAGTGACCTCATCCAAGTTGCTCAGCAAGCACACTAAAGGGGAGGCTGGAATGTTACATTTCAGACACTTTGATAAGTCTTCACATATCTCACGCCAAAACTTCTGTGTTTCATTGCTACAGTGACAATAAAGACTCTGAATCAGACTGCTGCATCGAAGGTACACAGAGGAGCGTTATCACAGGTTCTTCCTCTCGGCAGTTGTTAGACTTTATACACATCACTGCTCCCAGCAAACATAATAAGTTGTTCACATCTCTGCTGTTTTGCACTTTTTGTATATATTTAAAAGGATTATCTTACTCACTTTCACATTTCTTTGAATTTGAGTATGCTATTTTTAATAACTGTACAGTAATCTTTTTTTGAATGTTGTAAATTTGCCCTGTAGAGTTTCTTATTTCTTGTTTTTTTTATTTTACATTTGTTACTTTTGTGTGAATCTGCATGCTCCATCTGCCTGTCACTTTGCTGATGGAACACCTGAATTTCCCCAAAGAGGGACAACAAAGGATATTTCTATTCTATTCACTGATTTGGAAGGGTCAGTGAATACTTTTGGCAATATAGTGTATATATTGGTTATAACATCATGCACTACAATTTTAATTGTTTAATAACTTTGTAACAATTCAGCACAAGCAAACACTCAGCTCTGTTTATCCTCCAAAAGGAAGAATATCACCCGTTTAATACTCTACCTAAAGATCAGAGACACTGACACATGATTCGGTTTATCTTACTTGACGTTTCGGGTTTGAACACCTTCACCACAGTTGTCATTCAGGTCCACATTGCTGACTTTCCACACACTCCAAGGCTCTGCCACCCACACATACTGTCCACAGTCACTGAGGCAAGGCACCACCTCATAGACCTGATGCACATAAAAACACCAGTTACCCTACAGGCACAGCTGCCTGATGTCAAAGAGGAAATGTGTCAAAAAATGAGAAATTTAAATCCCTCCACTCAGTTTTTCTTAAGTTTGAAAATCATACATTATAATAAAACTAAATAACAAAACTAACTTTATGAAATAATTACAAAAAGCAGCAGCCTACTTACTTGAGCCTGTAAGTGGAATCCATTTGTCAAAGAAGAAAAGGAAACAACAGAAAATAGCATTGTTTAGGTTATTATCCAAAAAAAATAGGTATAAAGCTAGAATGTAACACTTTAAGTGAGCCCTCTCTCACCTGATTGACATGGTCCAATTTAGGGCAAGGTCTGCCACCATTGTATGGCTTTTCTCTGAGCCATTTAGAGCGAACTTTGACCCCACTGCCACATGATTTGCTACAGCGAGACCAGTTGGACCACTCACTTAGTTTGCAGTCAGATGGACAAGGGATGATGCAGGCTTCCTCAATATACCCTGTAACCAGTCACATAACAAAAAAGTAGAGCAAGATATTTGACCACATCTTGGCTGTACACAGTTTTGGGAAGGTGTATGACAAAATAGATTTTAATGGTCTGTTTTTATTATTGGACATCCAGGTCATTCAGTCTCAAATTACTGTGGGCCTTCTGCTCAACCATCTCTGGTTTGCACAAAAATCTTATGGTCCAAAGTTTGAACACATTAAATTGCTGTAAAATTTTTGTTTCATATATCCAATCATTTTCAAGATATATGTTTGTGAAAAATGGTCCATCCATCTGATGGGCTGATGAGCAGGGACTCCTCCTGGTAAGACATCTGGAAGTGATCCAGGAGTCATCCTGGTCAGATGACCGAATCGCCTTAACTTGATGGGGGGGGGGGGGTTTCGAAGGAAACTAATTTGTCACTTGTATCTAAAGCCTATTATTTTGTGACCATGGGTGAGGAAGGAACGTAGATTGATTGGTAAATCGACAGCTTCTCTATGCGCGTGTTAAATGTGTGTGCAAAAACTTAGGTTAAACATAGTATTTTCATAGCGGTGGCTTAGCTCACCGGGATGAGCAGGCGGCCATTTGCCGTATGGCTCTGGCCGGCCTTCCCTTACTTCACTATCTAATAAAGTCAGAACAACTTTCGAGGTTGTAGTGAAGTTGTGTTGTGATGGTTACTTTTCTCTATTTTTTCCAGTAAGGTATGGTCTCTCCATTTCAAACTAAGTGCTCTATTAGGGTGATATGCCACTTTGAGGTCTTGGCCTGATTATTCAAGACCTTCTATTTGGAGAGAAGCATTTTAAAATTTACTCTGGATTTAAAGAAAGCCGCTGAATATGGGAGACATATAGTCTTTCTTTCTCTTTCTGGTACCGGTTAGTACTCTCATTGCAGAGTACTGTGTGATGTAAGCATGCAAATCAGTAACATAGGCAGTCTATATGACAACCAAGACAATTTACACAGGTTCACTGACTGAACACTTAATAACATTGTCTTTAGAATAATCAGCAGATGCAAATATATATATTGCAGCTAACTGACATCTCCAACATTTAGCTGTAACCCTGTCAAGTAGAGAGAGCAGCAGAGGTGAAAACAGCACAAGGGATTGTGGGAAGTCCACTTCCACATCTGGACTCAGTGTATGCTGGACGGATCCAAAAAAGGGACAGACATATTTCTGCAGACCCCACTGACACTGGCAATGGACTGTTTATACTGCTTCCTTCTGGAAAGCGTTACAGGAACATACCAGACTGAGACACAGCTTCTTCCCCAGAGCTGTGAAATCCATTTCAATTCAGTGATGTTTTAATAATAATAATGGATTGCATTTATATAGCGCTTTTCGAGACCCTCAAAGCGCTTTACAATTCCACTATTCATTCGCTCTCACATTCACACACTGGTGGAGGCAGCTACAGTTGTACACCTGCCCTGGGGCAGACTGACAGAAGCGAGGCTGCCATATCGTGCCATGGGCCCCTCTGGCCAACACCAGTAGGCGGTAGGTGAAGTGTCTTGCCCGAGGACACAATGACCAAGACAGACAGAGCTGGGGATCGAACCGGCAACCTTCCGGTTACAAGATGAGCTTCCCAACCCCCTGAACACACATATAAGGCACATATTCACAGGTCGATAGTACGCATTCAATTGTCATTTTATTTTGTTAAATACCAACAAAATGATAGCAGAAGTGCTGTTACGTGTCTGGCCAGAAAGAGCGCACCAATGTGTTTATTTGGTAGTTCAATGAAAGGCTTCAGTTAGTTAAGAGGGAGAAAAAGAAACTGTGTTCACATTTGCAGTTTTGTCTTGTTATATAATATTTGAAATAAAAATAAAAAAAACACTACATTTTCAGAAATATTTGTGGGTGTTTTCTTGTTTGTTTGGTTAGTTTTTTTGTACTACTTGAACACTAAAGTGGCCCTCCAATGAGATAACAGTGTCAGCAGTGGCCCACAGCTCATTTAAGTTTGAGACCCCTGCTCTGCGGGGAACGGTGTTAATGTGACACCTTGGGGATTTAGTATGGAGTTAAATCAGGGCCATAATGTTTGTGTAGTTAAAAGAAAAATTTGAAATCGAAAATATGTAAACTGAAAGCAAAAGTCACATTTTTAGAGTGAACTTTGAAAAAGAAAGAGTTGGATTTGAAATAAAATCAAACGTTACATTTTTTCAGATTCAGATCTTTTAAATTAATGTACAAAAAAAAATTCTTCAGGTTCGGATTTTTCTCTCAGCTTCAACTTTTTTTTTTTCACTTTCAGATCTCTATTTTTCAGTTACAGACTTTTGGCCCTGTTTTGGCGTGGTGGGCGTGGCTACACAGAGAGGGGCGGGGAATCATGAGTGACAGCAGACCGCTGCAGGCTCAAGATGGTCCATTTTTCATGTTGCCTTCAGGAAACCTGGGAATGAACATAATTTATCAAACACCTCCTGCACTGTATTATTTGATAATGTTTAGAAAACATGTCATGCATAACTGCTAAAACTCAGTTACTAAAGCTCTTTCAAGCAGTAATGTGTACAAATTACGCCGTAACTGATCAATTATGAGACGTTTTCCCAGCCACTACGTGAGAAGTGGTCATTTCCCATGCTCTCAAAGTAGCGCGCATTGTATCGGGTGGGGGCTGCTGTTAACTTGTCCCTCAGTGAACGATGGCTGTGTCCCAATTCAGGGTATGCACGCTTGAAGTACGCATTTCAAGTGCGATTACGTCACCGCCACGCGACGACGGCTGTCCCAATTCAAAGTGTACTTCAAATGCATACTCCAAATGTGCCGTCGATTTCCCCAAATATCAAGCGTGGTCCGTGCACGCCAGGGCCCCATATATCCCACAATCCATAGCGTGGCGGTGGGTGTGGATAATTTTGCCGCAAAATACGGCAGAAGGGAGCGGCTGAAGAGTGAACTGTCAAAAGTAAGTACTGAATATTATGTCACTTATTTATGTGCAAATGTTTAAGAACATTAAAACATTACTGTTGGCCACATGTCGGCAAAGTTATGTGACATTAGCGATGTTTGTACTTTCAGCGGTAACTTGGTTTTAAAGCCTCTACTTCTAAATATATATATAGTTGACCTTAATCTTACAGAGAATGTGATGATTTTATGGATAATTAAAGTCAGTCATATATCCACAAACACAACAAGCTGAAAGTCAGTGATGCTGCTCGGTTTGCAGTCCTGAATATGACGGCACAAGCAGGATTCACTGCACTGTTAATGTTAGCTATGTTATATTGCTGCCTCTGTTCGGTGGTGTCGAGCCAAACGGACTTTAACGTGTGTTTGAACAAGCTGACGGTTCACTCGTTAAGCTGAAAGAAAGATGCTTTAATCACAGGAGTCACACATGTGTCCACTGTAGCATCTGGGAACTCTTCTTGTTTAGCACTCGTAATAACACAAACACTAAATCCTCCTTCTCTTGTGCTGTTTTGTAGCAGTGTATACACCTGAGACTGTCACCTGTCTGTCTGTCCTGCACTCTCTCTCTGTTTCTTTCTCTCTGATTGTGGAATAAAAGTATGAACATATATTTATAAGTTACACTTGTGTTTGAATCCTGCAGCTTATCACACATTTGATTTCCATGTGTGACGACTGCAAGTGTCCAGAGTGAGGACAGATTGAGGGACCCACTGCTGCACATCATCTGTGAGGCTTTGCACCCCTGATGATCCACCAGGACAAACTCAGCAGTGTGTGAGGAAGAGGAGGAGGAAGAGCCAGCAGCAACTGACAGATGGAGAGAATCGACAGACTGTTCCCTGTTTGTGAAGGACTGCTAGAAAAGTCTAACATAACTAATTGTCTGTGCTGAATCAGTCTTATTAGGTAATGTTCAAATAATGTTATCATCCCAGTGTTTTCAGTGTGGGAGAAAGTACTCAGGGCCTTCAAGTTACACACTATGAAAGGCAGCAACAAGTTTAATATTCAGAAACCTAAAGTATGTATCAGCAGCAGAATGGAGCTAAAAATAAATGTTTGTTTCAGTTCTATGAAGCTTTGAGTATTTTGGATTAGTAGCACTGCTGTGTTTGTTGCATCATATTGCTGTAATTGTTTATATGCTTTATATATTCTGAGCTAAGTTGATCTATAGTGTTACATCATATTCTATAAGGATGTTATGTGTTTGTAGACTTTCTGCCCAGTTTGACCCATTTAGCAGAAGTCAGCCTGTTTAAGGCTCTGATATCTATTCTGTATGACTTAAAGCAGTTCTGACATGGTCTGATTTTCTCACCCAATAAAGGAATATTTAATATATCAGTCTGATCTTCATTCTATCAGAAACAGTTATCACAGCTCGTACATTTTCTTTTTACACATATATGTAAGCATTGAGCCAAATTTAGTAATGCCAACATATTGAAAGAACAATGTTTGTCTCTTATATATAATACATCTGTATATACACTGTCAGAGATACTTGTCTTTGAGTGAAGATTTAAGGTGATAGGAAATATAAATAACTGCTACTTGCATTTTTGACCCAGAGTTCAAGCTCATATATATATATATATATATATATAATCTGACAATACATATAATATTGTCCATATTATATTAACATTACCACAGTGAGATGATTTTAGTCTCATGAACAACATTAGCTAATTATTATTTACTAACTAATCTTGAAATGACTGTTCAGTACAGAAATGAAGCCCAACTATCATGTTTTACAGTCCTGTGGTCTCAACTAATCAAAGTGATGTCATGACAAAAATGAATGACCAACAAAACATTTTTTCTCCTTCATTTCTGTCACACAAAGCTGTATGAAACATTTCTCGCGGTTAGTATCATGGTTGCTAGGCAACCTGAACAGCACGACGAAGGCTAGACCGTCACAAGCCTCTCACTTCCGCACTTCCCGTACTTGTAGTACGCACCGTACGTAGTACGCGTAGTGTGCGTACTTCAAGCGTGCATACCCTGAATTGGGACACAGCCATCGTTCACTGAGGGACAAGTTAACAGCAGCCCCCACCCGATACAACGCGCGCTACTTTGAGAGCATGGGAAATGACCACTTCTCACGTAGTGGCTGGGAAAATGTCTCATAATTGATCAGTTACGGCGTAATTTGTACACATTACTGCTTGAAAGAGCTTTAGTAACTGAGTTTTAGCAGTTATGCATGACATGTTTTCTAAACATTATCAAATAATACAGTGCAGGAGGTGTTTGATAAATTATGTTCATTCCCAGGTTTCCTGAAGGCAACATGAAAAATGGACCATCTTGAGCCTGCAGCGGTCTGCTGTCACTCATGATTCCCCGCCCCTCTCTGTGTAGCCACGCCCACCACGCCAAAACAGGGCCAAAAGTCTGTAACTGAAAAATAGAGATCTGAAAGTGAAAAAAAAAAAAATTGAAGCTGAGAGAAAAATCCGAACCTGAAGAATTTTTTTTTGTACATTAATTTAAAAGATCTGAATCTGAAAAAATGTAACGTTTGATTTTGTTTTAAATCCAACTCTTTCTTTTTCAAAGTTCACTCTAAAAATGTGACTTTTGCTTTCAGTTTACATATTTTCGATTTCAAATTTTTCTTTTAACTACACAAACATTATGGCCCTGATTTAACTCCATAATTTAGTTATTCAGTCATAGAAAACTCACCGTGGCTGTTGCATCGAGAAGTCTCCACTATCCTGTTGTCTTGGTCATAGCACACCATTGCTTGGTAGCGGTACCCTTGGCCACACTCTTTGATGTCACCTTGTACCTTCATGCCAAGCTGACCCTCCATGCGACCACCCTCAGATAGGATACAGTCCGACCAGTTGCCTACAGGCTGGGCATTGTATTTATTACATGGGCAGTACTGGGTCTCACTTAGGGGATACAGCTGGTTGTTTTTACACTGGTCATGCTTTCTACTTCTCCCTGCAGAAACAGCAAAAGATAAATGGTTATCATCTATAAGAATTTTCCACTGGTGAAGGGTTCAATGTGGTGACCTTCACACACAGAAAAGTAACAATATGGTTTTACATCTGGTGAACTAACACTAAAGTTTCTGGAAGTCGGCCACTCACCTACTAGCATCCTTTTGCGGGTTCTGACACCCACACAATCTGCTGTACAGGAAGAAAACTTGGACCAGCTGCTGAGTTGACAGTCTTCCTGGCAGGGCACCTGACAGGGTTGGGTGAGAGATGGCATGGAGCTAGCAAACTTAAGACAAGCTTCAATGTCTGCTTGCCCACCATCCTGCTTTCGGCATGAAACAGCTAAAGAAGGGGGAAAAAAGGAATGACGGAGTTCTGCAAGAATGGACTTTTGTTTTTGTAATGGCACACCATTTGTATAAACGATAATGTGAACTATCACTAATGGATTTGATTATCAGATTTACAGTACTATATATACTATTAGGGCACGGTATCAATTTCGATTTCTGTAACTGATTAGATTCACTTCAATTTTGACTCAGTCAGTCAGAAATATTAGAATTCTTATCATTTATCAGTACATGTCTATGTCTTTATATCTATGTATAAAAACAAAGCTGACACTTGTGAGACTTCATCAGAGGTGTGAGCATCACAGCAGAGGCCTTTGTGTCAAAGTAAGTGAGGATAAAACACAGAACAACATGAAGGAGATTTTCCTGGCCTGGCTTTTTATAGCAGAAAATCCCCTTAAAGATATTCTTCAGTAGATAGAAAAATGGAAGAAAACCATGAACAATATCAACATATGAACATTACCTGATGCTGCTGAAGTGAAGCAAAGCAAAGTTACAGAGGTCTGATGAGAGAGACAGCTAAGCATTTTGCAATTTAGCATCATTTGTAAAGGTTTTTTCAGTACTGAACAGCAGAAAGCTTTTCTTGTCGAAGGTCATTTTGGAAAAAAAAAACAACAACCAAGAAACAGCGGTACAAAATAGTAGACCAGTGTGTAAAAAGCAAGCGAATAATGCAGAAAACAGAGATTTTGATGGTAAACTGGTCGCTGAGTACACTGAGAAAGAGAGCTGTGTAGGAAGTAAAAGCCAAAGTCATGGAGAATTCATGACAATGTTTCTCAAATGTGAAGCAGAGTTTGGATCTTCTTTTGCTGCTGGTTCAGTGAATTTTGGTCAGAGTGATGAAACCTGCAGCTTCAGAAGCTGTGAGACGTCGGCTTTCAGCACCCGATGGCACTTCTGTGTTCGTGCCGTCGGGTGAACGATCCACACTTTGTGTTTACATCTTTGTGCAGAATCCGTTTACCTGCTCTTTAATAGTTTGCTGTTTTAGCTGTTTGGCGGTTGTTGACACAGTTTTCTGAGCTTTAACCTGAGATTCTGGCATTTCTGGCAAAATACATTTATTTATTTACATTTATTTATATTTAAAAATTGATTCAGGATTTTATGAATCGATATCGTTTTATTCAACTAAATCGATTTTTTAAACCTACCCTAATATATAATCTTTCCAGCTGTCACAGAAAAATACAGATGGGCATGATTTGATAGCAGAACTTTTTTTTTCAAATTGTCATTATTTAAGGTTATCTCTGTTTACTTCTGTTTAATATCCAAAACATGGTTATGCCTTTTGTAAGTGAAAGGGTGCACAGTAAAAGGGTTGTATTGAACTAATCAATTTAATTAAATTCAGTTCAGTTTTATTTATACAGTCTCAAATCACATCATCATTCGCATTAAGGTGCAGTCCTACAATAAAATAATAGATACAGAGAAAAACCCAACAATCATATGACCCCCTATGAGCAAGCACTTTGGCGACAGTGGGAAGGAAAAACTCCCTTTTAACAGGAAGAAACCTCTGGCAGAACCAGGCTCAGGGAGGGGCGGGGCCATCTGCCATGACTGGTTGGGGAGACAGGACAAAGGACACACTGTGGAAGAGAGCCAGAGTATACCATTACAGGTACCTCCCAGGGATCAGGGTGAAGATAACTGGAAACTGACAATGGCCTTGTGGCAGGGGTGTGGTGGTTGAGGGGCAGTGCCACGGAGGCTCAGGTGGAGGTAATCACTTTTTCCCTTTTTTAGTGCCTGCCACCAGGGACAAGAGAGGAGAGTGTGGAGGCAGCTGGAAAGCTGACCACAGCAGAAACACTTGTGAATTGAGCTGCATTGTACATGTGGATATATGTATATAAATAAACGGGACTCAACATTTACCAGAGCGACATGTGGGGTCGGATCTTTCACAGGCCTTTTTGCAAGAGACTTTAAAAGGAGTCTAATTTCTATGCATTAATTCAGGGGTGTCAAACGTACGGCCCGTGGGCCGCATCAGGCCCGCAAACGGGTTTAATCCGGCCCGTGAGATGATTTTGTAAAGTATAAAAATGAGCAGCAATTTTTCAATAAAGAAACTGCTGTTCCAATTGTGTCCATTGGATGGCGCAATAGCAATTGTGAGCTACTTTGTTTTGCCCGTGAAATTTAAACCCGATGTGCTTTGGCACCCTCATTGCCCCAATATGTCTCTGTCAAAAAGGAGAAAAGTGGATGCAGAGCGCAGAGTGTTCCAAGAAAAATGGTCATCCTCCTATTTATTCACGGAAGTGAATGGGAAAGCTGTATGTTTGGTGTGTTCCCAGCATGTTGCAGTGCTAAAAGAATATAACCTCCGTCGCCACTATGTGAGTCTTCATGCCGACAAATATGACAACTTTCAAGGACAGCGGAGAAGAGAGAAGGTGAATGAACTGTTGGCGGGTCTGAAGAAACAGCAGTCTGTGTTTACTCACAGCCGAGACATCAGTGACGCTGCAGTGAAAGCTAGCTACCTCATTGCTTACGAAATTGCACTTCATCTTCAAAACCATTTAGTGAGGGTGAATTTGTAAAAACATGTATGATGAAGGCATCGGAGATTGTGTGCCCTGAAAAGCGCCAGGCCTTTGCAAATATCAGCCTGACAAGAAACACAGTTGCTGACAGGATTTCTGATCTTTCAGCGGATTTGGACAGCCAGTTGAAGCAAAAAATAAAGTCATTTATTGTGTTTTCAGTTGCAATTGATGAAGGCATGGACATTACAGATGTTGCACAACTGGCAATTTTCATCCGCGGAGTTGATGACACACCGTCACCGAGGAGTTTGTTGAGTTGGTACCGATGACAGATACAACGACCGCAGCTGATATTTTCACCGCGACTCGGGCGCCGCTGGACAGGGTCGGAGTGGACTGGTCCCGCTGTCAGCCTGGCTACAGATGGTGCGCCCTCAATGATCGGGAAGAAAGCAGGCGTTGTAAAAAAGTTCAGAGAAAAAGTGCAATCTGCAAATGGAGGACGTGATTTTTGGACTTTTCACTGTATTTTGCACCAGGAGGCTTTGTGTTGCAAGTCACTGAAAATGGATAACGTCATGAAGGTGGTCATCCAAACTGTTAATTTCATCCGATCCAGAAGCCTCAATCACCGTCAGTTTGACAGTCTCCTCAGAGAGAAAGACCACATCTATGGCCTGCCATACCACACTGAGGTAAGATGGTTGAGCTGAGGTGCTGTGCTGAGGCGTTTCTTTGATTTACGAGAAGAAACTGAACAGTTTATGGAAGAAAAGGGCAAACCAGTGTTAGAATTTCATTCCGTAGAATGGATGCAGGACCTTGCATTTATGGTGGATGTTACAGAGCACCTGAATAACTTGAACAAACAGCTGCAAGGACGCAACAATGTTGTCACGTAGTATTATGACAGCATACGTTCTTTCAAGTTGAAGCTGTTATTGTGGGAGACGCAGCTCGCTGGCGGTGATGCAGCTCACTTCCCCTGTCTGAAAAATGTGTGCACGATCCAAAGTGTGGCAGATATGAAGCGGTTTAAAGATAAAATAACGGGACTGTTACTAGAGTTTGAGCAACGATTTCAGATTTTTGGTGAACTGGAGAAAGACTTCAAAGTTTTTTGCTCGCCGTTCACCGTGAATCCCTCTGATCTGCCCGTCAGGTTCCAACTTGAAATAATAGACTTGCAGTGTGACTCGGATTTGAAGGGCAAATTTGCCGCAGCTGGCTTGAACACATTCTATCAGAATCTCTTGCCAGGTTACCCCAACTTGACAGCCCTCGCTGCAAAACTGGAACCATGTATCTTTGTGAGCAAGTCTTCTCTGTAATGAGCATAAATAAAACAAAACTGCGCTCAAGGCTCACGCACAGGCACTTGAATCACATCCTGAAGTTAGCTGCTGCTCAGGATGTGAAGCCAGATATTGATGAGCTGGTGAAAGCTAAAAGATGCCAGGTATCAGGAGTCAAATAAACTATGCAACCCCAATGAAAGTGCTGCATGAGACACCCTGATATACTTATACTGTGTGCTTGTGTGTTCTTTGTCCTCAGAATTTTCAAATAACTTGAGGTGTTTTGTAATGAGGGCAGCACGGTGGCACGGTGGTTAGCACTGTTGCCGCACAGCAAGAAGGTCCTGAGTTCAATTCCACCATCAGGCCGGGGTCTTTCTGTGTGGAGTTTGCATGTTCTCCCGTGTTTGCGTGGGTTCCTCCGGTACTCCGGCTTCCTCCCACCGTCCAAAGACATGCAGTTTGAGGGGGTAGGTTAATTGGATAATCCAAATTGTCACTAGGTGTGAATGTGTGCGTGAATGGTTGTCTGTCCCTGTGTGTTGGCCCTGCGACAGACTGGCGACCTGTCCAGGGTGTACCCCGCCTCTCGCCCTATGACAGCTGGGATAGGCTCCCCCCGCGACCCTGGAAAGGATAAGCGGAAGCAAATGGATGGATGGATGTTTTGTAATGAATAGCTATGTTGTGCTTTTGGACACACTGTCCTCAGGCTCCAGCTTTATGTTTATATATTTTTATGTTGATGTGCTACTGTTTCTAATTGATTGTATTTGATTTATATATTTAACCTATTCTGTGGTTCTTGTAGGATTTCATTATTTTTATCTACCTTGCTGCCTGTGAAGTGACACCGTAATATAGTTCTGTGATCTGTGAAACAGTTCTGTGAATCACTGAGGCACTGTGTGTTTGTGTGTTCTTTGTCCTCAGAATTTTCAAATAACTTGAGATGTTTTATGATTAATAGCTATGTTGTGCCTGTACTATTTTGAACATACTGTCCACAGGCTCTAGCTTTATTTTTATGTTGATCGTATTAAAACAAAGAAAACAATCTGAAGTTGTTGTTTTTAAGTTATATATACAATGATTTTACCAGTCCGGCCCACTTGAGAATAGACTTTTCTCCATGTGGCCCCTGAACTAAAATGAGTTTGACACCCCTGCATTAATTCCTCTGACAACTTAAAGGAATAATACATATAAGTAGTAATATATTACATGAATCTGTTTGGTAAGAGATTCTAGATTAATACAGCTGAAAATTTCTGCTCACACATTAAATTATTAATCCAGTAAAATGATTAGTTATTGCTTAACATTTGCTTATATGTTTAACATTTCCCTGACCATGACATGTTATTTTGTGATTCCATTTACAAGTGTCTACATGCCCATCCACTCCTCCCCACTAAATTATTATTTTTGTCTCCAGTGGGGATTTAAAAGATTTGCATCTTAAGACAGTCTACAACCAAATTAAACTCGGAAACTGACTTTCATAATTAGAACTCGTCACCAGTGACAGATGACACTGCCACTGACCCCAGATCTGATTCCATTTCAATTTTCCAGTAAGCCACTAATGACCATTGTTTCTGAAAAACTACAATCAACTAAATGAATAAGAAAGAACTGGATTCAGAGCATCAGGAGACTCATAATAAATACCATAACTATTCCTACTGTGTGTCAAACACTTGCCTGATCACTGACCACAGAATTCTCTACAAAAGTGAGTTCTGCACCTTCTTCTTTCAGCTTGTTAAATTGCAGTTATGGAACAGGTCTGCTGTCTGCCACAATATGCAGTTATGAAGACTGTCTCTGAAAAAAAGTATGAGCAAGGTTTGCTGGCTTTGCAATCGATGGTGCAGCTGCTGTGATGGGCTGAAAGGAGGCACACTCCTGAGTGAAAACATCAACTAACCTAAACGTCATTCACTGCATCATTCACGTGTTAGAACCTGTGGACCATTGTCCTTTATAACAAGTTAAAGAGGGGTCTCAAATCAGCACGGGGCTTCTGCATGACCATTTCCAGTTTGCAAAAAAGTGTTATGGTGCAAGGTCTGGACACACAGAATGATTGCTGCAAGATTTTGGCTTTATATATCAAATACTGTCCAGCATATAATTTTTTGTAAAATTGCCTGCCGACCTACTTTGACCATTTTTTCACACATTGAAATCTGAGGCAATGTTTGAACGTGAATATCACAACAACTATTAAAGATAACAGCCTGAAAGTTTTCTTTGGACAGATATATTAAAACATCTCTAATAATTAAAATCTGAAAAATATATTAAAGCCCTTGCGCAAAGTGAATGTTGAGCACACCCTAATAAAACACTTCACACACATGAGTGACACTTTTTTAATGGTATATAGTGGAATTTAGCAATACTGCAAAATTAAGCATGTAGAATACTTTTTGAACATAAAATTCATAGTCACAAAAATTAAGATAATGCCATTTTCACTCAACTTGGATCAAGTAAATATGACAGTTGTAGCAGAAAATCACAAACACTGGTAAATTGTCCATACAGAATAAAATTCTAGAATCTCCACATGGTGAAAAAAATGAAATTATTATGTTAAATATGAGCATATTGTTCATTTCTGAGACCTGGGTCAAATCAGCAATTTTTTTAGAATATTTTCTACTTAACCATATTCAATTTGTTTAAAAATGTGATTGTCCAAAGTCTGGAGACATATAATTATTGCTGAGAAATTTTAGCTTCGTATACCAAATACTTCTCAAGATATATGGTTTTAGAAAAAAGTCCATCCACTCATTTTCAGGCATATTGAAATCGGAGACAATATTGGAACATGAATGGCCAAAAAACTATTACAGAAAAAAGCCTGAAATGATTACTTGTCTTTCATCACTTGTCTTGCTACGTGTTGGCTAGCGACACAGATATGTTAACATAACATAAACACAGTGAAGCTGGAGGATGAACGCCAACTTTTTCCCACTGGATAAAAGTTAACGTGAAGGTTCCTGATGGTTAGAGACAAATGCAATCGCATGGCAGGATGCTGTAAACGGGCCAAACTTCAGTCAGGAGAACAACTGAGATAATCCATCCACAATACCAGGTTAGTCATTAATATACTGCAACAACATGGGAATAGAGCAGCTGTGATAGAATACAGCATTAATGAATCAATGGTACAGAAGTGGAGGAAGCAAGAAGAATGAGTTGAATAAAGTTGGACTTATCTGACTGTCTTGTTTGGCTTAATGTGCCTTATGGTCCGAAAAATACGGTACAATAAAGGTTTAATGAAAATACTCTTTTCTTGATTTTTGTGCCAAAGAATTTCATGCAAAAAAAGTTCTACATGTTTTACTTTACATTATTTTATTGTGACCTGTATAATATTATATACTATTCAGAAGTTATCACCAGTTATCTTTGGCAGGTGTTTATTATTATGCTCAAACACAGGACGTGAGGATGGCCTACATTTTTTCATATTTCATTTACCCAATAGTTGCAGACTTTTTTAATCTGTCTCAAATTACACATCCTGATTCACTTTGATTGTTTAAAGAAACAAAAAAGCCAATGAAAATGTTAAATGTTAAAACATTGCCTCAGACTTTAGGCCTGGACCAAATTGCAAATTAAAAACAAGTATCTGGAAAAGTATTTGATATGTGAAGCTAATTATATATGTCAGGGGTTTTTTGAGATGACAGAGCAAATGACCCAGACTTGAGGTGGCTGTAGCTCAGTAGGTAGAGCAGGTCACCTACTGATCGGAAGGTTGGTGGTTTGATCCCTGGCTCCCCCACTCTGCATGTCAAATATCCTTGGGCAAGATACTAACCCCCACTCGCTTTCCAATGCATCCATCGAGTATGAATGTTAGTTAATTAATTAGAAAGCACTGAAAGGCATAGAAAACAGTGCATGGGTGAATGCGGAGTCTTGTATAAAGTGCTTTGAGTGCTCCGGGAGAGTAGAAAAGCGCTATATAAGAATCAGTCCATTTACCAGATCTTGAAAATGCAAAGTATGCACATATTTAACAAGATGCTAGATCATCTGGAAATTCCACAGTTTAGTTCCACATGGATAGGACAATAGACTGATGTTTGTGTTTTCTGGCACAACTTGTCATATTTACTCAGTCTAGCATGAAAGTTAAATGAAAATGACATTTTTTTGACTATGAAGTTCATTCATGTTCACTTTTTTTAAAAATTAGCATTTATCCTTCACAGTTAGCCAGTTATCAGACATTTTTAATGTATCTGTATGAAATGAAACATCATGATTCACTGTGATGGTAAGATAGGTCAATGGGAAAAGGCTTTTTATCTTAAATAGGTTTTGTTGTGTTATTCATGTTTACACATTGTCTCAGATTTCAATGTGCAAAAAAATGGTTAAAGTGGGTCGAAGGCAATTGTTAAAAAAATATATCCTAAAAAGTATTTGGTATATGGGGCAAAAATTTCACAGTGTCCAAACCTTGTATCTTCATATTTTTTTGAGCAAGCTGAAGATGGCTGAGCAGTCTTGTAACGGTCTTGTCCTTCTCATGTCTGCGGATGTTGGTGAAAGAGGGGTGGTGTGCTGCAGATGGCATTTCGTATGAATGACCAAAGTATATAGATGTGTGTGTGTGTGTGTGCCATGTTTACATATCTTTGTGGGGACCAATAATTTGAAATTGACTATACTTGTGGGGACAAACAGCCCGTCCCCATGAGTTTGAAGGCACTTTTAGGTTTAGGTTGTGTTTAGGGAAAGCATTATGTCAATTAGATGTCCCCACAAGGATATGAAAACACGACTCTGTGTGTGTGTGTGTGTGTGTGTGTGTGTGTGTGTGTGTGTGTGTAACCGAGGTAACATCAGACCCCACTTCCAGAAATCCCTTTATTGTGGCGGGAATGAACTCCGTATAAGTTCCGGGTCAATCTGCTGCATGTCCCCTACCAAAGGTCAGCGGAACGAAACTTATCTCATACTGGACTAAACCTCGTCCCACTGCCTTTTGGGACCCACTAAGCTGTTTTGTATTATTACCATTATTTTTGTTTGTGATATATATGCATATATTTATTTTGTTGTACATCTGTATACATTCCTCAATACCATAATATACATAATATATATATTTTTGAGCTCTATTTCTGTTTCCTGTGTTTTATTCACACACTCAGGCTCCATAGTCGAAACACTTCTGATTAGCTCATTATCTATGAAGCTGCAGTCAGGCGCCCTGGTCCTTTACCGCGTTACAGTGTGTGTGTGTGTGTGTGTGTGTGTGTGTGTGTGTGTGTGTGTGTGATTGTCCTCACCTCGAACCTGCAGACCTAGCCCACAGAGCTCCTGATTCCCAGGACTGCCCTCCCGAACAGACCATGGAACCAATTGACATCTTCGCCACTTATGAGTTTT
Organism: Oreochromis aureus; assembly: GCF_013358895.1. Taxonomy (NCBI): domain Eukaryota; kingdom Metazoa; phylum Chordata; class Actinopteri; order Cichliformes; family Cichlidae; genus Oreochromis; species Oreochromis aureus. The sequence goes on along the minus strand of NC_052962.1, from coordinate 2,648,761 downwards.
CCATCTGTCAAAAAACATATTATAAGAGGAGTCTTGAATGAAAATTGAACTGGTCTATTTTGTTCATATTTGGTCATCACAAGAAAACATCATATTCAGCACTGCATATTAGTTTTTGGCAGGTACTGAGTGAAAAAAGTCCCCCCACTTTTTTTAACTTGTGAAGGAGCTTGTTTATTATAAACATGAAGTTAAGCCTTTACGGTGGCAGTAATTAAGCTGATTCTGACATTATATTTATATAATGTAAATAATATTTTGGCTTTATGCTGCCAAACTATTTTTCATTGCTTCTGCAACACTGACAATAAAAATGATCTTATCTTATGCTGGACTGTTTCTAATTTTAGATTCTAATTTTGGAGATATTGCACTCGTCGTTGCAGAGTATCTGTAAAATTACAATCATCTTTTCTCAGAGTTATGCTGAAAAACTAGTTCGTGCATTTATTGTTTTATTATTATTATCAGGATTTCCTAAAAACTCCCTGGAAAGCCTTAGTTGATCCAAAATGATGCAGTGAGTGTGCTGACAGGGACTAAAGGTCTCAAATAATCAGGCCCCATCCTATCTTTAAGAACGCATACTACCATATCATCCCAATAGAGCACTTTTCTCTTAGACCACAGGCTTGCTTGTGGTTCCTGGGGTATTTAAAAGCAAAACAGGAGGCAGAGCCTTCAGCTTCCTGTAGAACCAGCTCCCACTTTGGATTGGATTTTCTTTCAAGATTAGGATTAAAATGTTTTGTAACTTTGAATCCTCCCTTGGCTATGCTGTAATAGGCCTAGGCTGCTGGGGGCTTCCCATGATGCACTGAGCATTTCTTCTTTGCGAACCCTTTTCTTTAATTAATAAATATTTGTAATATGTAGTCTGGATTTTCACAATGAGTCCTTTGTCCCATCTCCCTCCGCTCACCCCCAACCGGCCACAGTAGTTGTCTGCCTTTTCCTCAGCCATGTTCATTTCGGTTGTTCATGTTAAGAATGGCTTTTTCACACACATTTCAACATAACATTAGTACTGATACAAAATTAGTTCTCTTCTGACACTGAGTGAAAAAACACAGAAATGATGAGGATGGAAAAATGTCAGTGTCCTCCAGGTGTAAAACCATTCCTGTTTGGGGGCTTCTCATTGTTGCCCCTCTAGTGCACCTATTATTGTCATTAGTACCAAAGCATCTGAAACTGATTAACAGCCCCTGCTATTACTTAAGTTACCAAATCAACATCCCAGATGTTTAACTGACTTGATGCTATTCTCTGATCTAAAAATTATTCCTTAAATTTTTGTTTCTGAGCGGTGTATAATGATTTAAACTATATTAATAGCGTTTAAATTCATTCATGAATGCGTATATATTGAACAGGACTCATACCTGTATCCCTCACAGACAGAGGGAGTCTCACAATCTCTTTCCTGGGTCAGTACCTCAGGGCAGTCCTGTCCTCCGTTAGCTGGCAACTGGATGATGAGCCGTTTCCTGTATTGCTTCTTTTTAGTGTTACCACCTAGGGGAAGCCACAAGAGAACACACTGATTCTTTAAACTCACTTTTTTCTAATATGCCCTGAATCTTTAAAGCTGTTTTTTAAAGAAAGGATGTCTTTTGTGTTCTCTGAGAATAATTATTATTAGCCTAGCTAGCATACTTATGTAATTCCTCACCCTGTGCAAGAAGACAGCATTTCAAGGGGAGGCTAACATAATTGAGTGAAATCTCAAATATCATCTCCATTATCTGCTCTATGGTATCCAATACACCTTGACAGTTAGAGGTAATTGACTTTACAGGAGTCCACTTCTATAAGGATTACTATATCAGGCTAAAGCTTCCAGTGAGTCAGTTTGGATAATTTATTATGGATGAAAATGGTTTGGGGATGCATTGCAGCTGGACTATTACTTCTAAAAGTAAGCATCTTATAAGCCTAATGCACACTTCAACATGACAGAAGGATCTGAGGATGTAACAAACAACAAAGATGTCTCTGGAATGTTCACTCTATTAAAGCTTGTATAAGAGAGATGAAAGACACATCGTAATTGTGTGCAGATCGAAGGAAATAAAGTGACTTATTTTGTTTTGCTTCTGGTTTTCCATATTTACATGGAAATGTGTTCCTTTATATTGTAGAATCTTTACCTTGCAATATAAGGTAAAGACTCTTCAACATAAAGCACCATGAGGGGACTGTTGTTGTGATTTGATGCTTTATAAATAAAACTGAACTGAATTGAATTCAAATGAACAAATACATGATTTATAGCAGCTGCTACAGCAGAAGTGTCAGCCTCCACTGAAATAGCCCTCACTATAGCTATACAATCGTTTTTCATCATACCTTACCTTAAAAAAAACAAAAACAACAATAACTGGACCGTCAAACGTCTTCTCCCACATTGCTTGCCATCTCCACTAGGTAACCTCCTTGGGGATCTAACCCTGGGAACCTTTGTTGGAAACACTGCATTTCCATGGCATTTATTAAACATGTCACAACATTTACAAGAGAACTGGAATTTTTGATATTCCTTTTCAGTGAAGAGGTTGCTGCTATTATTTATCTGCTACAGCTAAAATAATGATTTGCATATTTTCTGTGCTTTATTATTGGGGTGACTGCTTTACACACGCACATTCTAGCTGTTTGTGGCCTTTCTAACATTGTTAGAAGCATTAATGTGTGCATTGATTCTACCTGTCTGACACGTTGATGGACAGGGGCTCCAATCACTGTATGGGGTGACAATACAGTCTCTCTTGCATGGCAGCAAACAGGGCCTGACAGTGTCTGGACGAACACTCTCTGGACACCTGAAAGTACATCACTGACATGTCACACACACACAAAGTACCCTTGAAAATCTGACAGAGCCGCAGTGAACACACTGCACTGTAAAAACAAATTCCATGAAGCTTTATAACATGTTTCTAAAATGTCTACTTAAAATATTAATAACATTTGTGGATTAACATGACAAATGTAAAATTTCCCCCTTGGTGATAACAGTTGATTGCGTATCATTTTTTGCCGGATAACACCCTGCAGAAGTCTCACACATGTCTCCTGAGCAATCCCAGCTCATTCTTCTTTGACAAATCTCCTCCAGATTTGATCGTCTTCAGTTTACAAAGATTCAACAGGATTGAAATCATGACTTTGCACAGGCTCATCAATAAAGTTCACTTTAGTCTTATGGAGGCAGCGCTTTTAACATCTTTTGCTTCTTACCTCTACCAGTCTTATTCTGTTCTGTGTGGATGTCTTAGAATTTCTTGATGATACTTCTTACTCCACTGTGCTCTGTAATAAATCAAAACTTCTGTTCCTCAAGTCTAAACTGATTTTTTTTGGCATGATGTTTTCTCAACTGACAGCTAAAGCCTTGCTGAGTTTTTTCTACTATGTGTACATTGGAAGATAGAACGGAAATATTTCTTATTGCAGAGATGGGCAGTAACGCATAATCCGATTACTTTTTTCAAGTAACGAGTAAAGTAAGGGATTACTATAGAAAAAGTAATTAGATTACTGTTACTTTCCCATAAGCGTGCCTCATTGCCAAGTTACTAAACCGTGATTTTGTTTGTGAGTGTCTCATGACAATGATGTATGAACGTGCGACGTTCGTGGCAGCAACAGACGTGTGCAGATCAACAATGGATAATATGGAGTGATGGAGAGAGTACAACCATGCAGCGTTTAAACCATGGAAGTACTCGCATTACTTTGAGTTTGATTTCGTAAAAAGTGACAAAAACATTAGCGTTGGCTGTACGCTTCTTTCTACAGCGAAAAATTAAGCTTCAAATCTGAGCGAGCACCGAGCACGCTGCCACGGGAACGTGACATTCACAGAGAAACCCCCCGGATGCCCCCCACTGACATGACTGCTGCGGCACCAGGCAAACCTCCACCAGGCCCACTCCTGCTAAAAAGGTGAAAACAGGTTTAAGACCGACAGGACTCAGTGCTGCTGAGTCTTTATTATTTATTTTTTGCAAATTGAGAGGTGAAGTGTGAAGCTGATCTTAAAGGTCAAAGGTTATAGTCCAGGTCATTGTTAATAAAAATTCCATCAAGTGCGAGCAGATTGGCAACACAATATTATACAGAGAAAATCTAGACAAGAAGGGTCACTTTATTTTTAGGTGCTACCAATACTTAAGTGAAAATGTCAAGTTCCCTGACATTTCGTCAAAAGACGTTTGTGATGAGCACCAAACGACTTAATTATAAATCACTTCAAGTCTGCATTCAGACTTGCGGGACTCACTCACTGAGCCATGGCTCTGAGATATGGGCAGGCAAACATTATCTGCATCTCTAGCCCTGCAAAGAGACTTTATGTTGTTTATTTTACTTAATATTTACTACTATAATAAATTCTACTATGATATTTTACAACATTATTTTAGACCATTCCAGGCGTATGTTATTTTACAACACAATAGTTTACCATTCTGATTAATTTCTAATGTCTACAATATAACTTTCAGACCCAAAAGCAACATCAAATCGAATTAAGCTTTTATACAGTGGCGTGCAAAGGTTTGGGCAACCTTGTTAATAGTCATTATTTTCCTGTATAAATCGTTGGTTGTTACAATAAAAAATGTCAGTTAAATATATCATACAGGAGACACACACAGTGATATTTGAGAAGTGAAATGTAAGCTCAGTTTGTTTAGCGGACTTGTGTGCATTTATATAACTGCTCGCGGTACCGGGGGCGTGGGGCTTAAAGCACTTGTTGCAGGCTGCTGAGTTTGCATCTTTTGCTGTGAAGTACAGCCAGACTTTTGATCACTTCGCCTTGGGCATTTTTAATCTGTAGCTCTGCTCTAAAAGAACGTACGTACCTGGCCCTGCCTACTATCCTTGTAAAGGTAAAATGATCGGCTAGAATCCAAAGTGTATGACATCTCATGAAAAAAAAAAAGCACCAAAATAAAGCACCGAAATGTGCGCTGCTTTTCGGTCTGGTTACTACCGTTTATGTCAGAACTGGTGCCATAATGGCAACGGATACCGGTACCCAGGGCTCTAGACTAACTTTTTGCCATAGCCGCACCGGTACGCCTAACTTTAAAAATTTAGGCGTACCGGCACAAAAGTTAGGCGCACTCAAATTTTGTGTTTCATGTGCACCTTCTTTGGGGGGAAGTCCATACAGACAATATTCATTTCTAAATTATTAACTAACAATCTTGTGCTTAAAGTGCTTTGTCAATATTGTAGAAAATGTTAAACTTAATCATCATCTTGGCTCCTCTGACGACCTGTTTGCTGCTGCCTGCTGCTGAAAGGCAGTGGGGAGAGGGGAAACTTTGGCAGTGCATTTATTGCAGCATATAATGTGTTTTCTGGATACACTGTGCTTTTTCAGCATTCAAAGATTGATGGCACCGTGTCAGAGCTGGCTATGAATTTCAGACGGATCAGTCCTTAACTTAACAAAAGTTATCAATAGTTCTTTTCATCTTTTCTTATTACCCACAGCTACATCCACTTCTGTCAGGCCTAGGCTGCTCACTAGGGCTGGGTATCATCACTGATTTCTATAATCCATTCGATTCCTGTTCTCAAAGTCCTGATTCGATTCAATTTAGCCTCAGACAGTCAGAAATATTATAATTCTGATCATTTATCAGCACTGATACATGTGACACTTCAGAATTGTGAACATCACAGCAGATGCCTTTGTGTCAAAGTAACTGAGAGTAAAACACAGAAAAACATGAAGGAGATTTTCCTGGTCTGGCTTTTTATAGCAGATAACCTTAAAAATATTCTGCAATATTGCATAATTTTAAGAAGTTTAAATTTCTTCAGTATTGAACAGCAGAAATTAGGCTTTTTTGTCGGAGGTCATTTACATGAAAAAAGAAAAAGAAAAGAAAAAGACAGCGGCCGACAGCGCTGTAAACAATGGTAGACTGGTGGGTAATAAGCAAATGAATAATGCAGAAAACAGAGATTTGACATGGGAAACTGTTCTTGAAGTACACACAGAGAGCTGTGTATGAAGTGTAATTTTTATCGTGATGGAAGCAAAACAGCAAAACTCAGAGGGAATTCATGACGACATTGATCAAATGTGAAGCGCAGTTTGTTGCTTCTTTTGCTGCTGGCTCGGCGAATTTTGGTTGGAGAGAGACAAAACCTGCAGCTCAGAATCTAGCGCAAAAAAGATGTAAACACAGAGCGGACCCGACGCATCAGAATCGCTAAGCTCCAACAGCGTGTCCGTCTACGGGCCGTCGGGTGAGAAAGCCGAGAAAGACAAAGCTGATTCTGATGCGTCGGGTCGCTCTGTGTTTACGTCTTTGTGTGGAATCTGTTAATGAATTGATATCGCTTTATTCAAGCTACTCACCTCCCTCTTCCACCTGCACTTTCAACTGGACCACGGCCAATCAGAGAGGTCCCGCCCCTGACTATCTCTGATTGGTTTAGTCCACGATAGGGGCATAATGTGTGTCTGTTGTTGACCACACGGAGAGTTGCAGAGATTTTTTTTTTTTTGTTACCCAAACAGTTGGTCGCACCGGTGCGACCAAATATTTTTTTTTAGTCGCACCACGGAAAAATTTGGTCGCATTTGCGACCAAAGTGGTCGCACTCTAGAGCCCTGCCGGTACCCATCCCTATTAACAAGGTTGCCCAAACTTTTGCATCCCACTGTAGTCAGTTTGCTGTGCATGCAACTGTCATGATCCTGGGCCATGTTGGCCCAGCATTCTTAGTAGTCGTGTATTTTTGTATTTTGTTCTTTATTTATGCATTGGTTCCTAGGTTGTTCAGTTAAGATGTTCCTTATTTGGTTACCCTCTGTGTGCCCTTCTGTATCTGTGAACCCTCGTCTCCCCTCCTTGTGTTTTATTCCATGTTTCCCCAGCCTGCTATGCCTGTGCTCTCCCCGTGCTCTCCCCGTGCTCTCCTGTCTCTCTCTCTCTCTCTCTCTCCTCCTGTCTGCACCTCTGTACTTCCTGTTTTACTTTGACAGTCTCCCGTCAGTGTCGTGTTTCTCCTGCCATGTCTCGTTACGATTATCTGTGTCAGCTGTGTTCCCCGTGTGCTCCCACTTCCCTCGTTAACCCTCTGTGTATTTATGTGGATGTCTCTCTCAGTTCAGTGTCGCGGAGCTGAGCTGCTTTTCTCCAGGACTGACAGCTGGTGCGGTGGATTGGCATAATCTGGATCGTGACTGGGTCAGAATGGCAAGTGGTAGTGGAGGGTTTTCTGATGATGAGGACATGGATGTTGATTGGCGTAAAGTTGGACATGGTAGAAAGGTAGGGGTTGGACAGGACAAGTTGAAATCCACGCCGACTGGTAAGCGGGCACTTGAAGAGGAAGATGCTAGGCTTGCTCAAAGAAAGAAAGTGTTGATGGAAGAATTTAAAGTGTTATTGAAATTCAAACCTGGGAATGAAATAGCGGGAGTGAGTCCAATTGCTCTGACGAATGGCTTGAAGAAAGCGATCGATGATGTTGAGCTAGCTAAGGTGCTCAGAGATGGGTGTTTGTTTGTTAAATGTAAAAATGCAGAGCAACGGAATAAAGCGCTTAAGTTGCAAACACTTTGTAAAAAGGAGGTTGTGGACAGGAAGGTGGTTGGTGAGAGGAGAGGATGTAGAGGAGTGATTTCAGGTATTCCCGCTGGGGAAAATCTGGAGGAGTTGAGGAAGTTGATCAAAGGAGGGGAAGTCACTGGAATAAAAAGATTGCAAGCTGTTAGAAATGGGGAAAAAGTGGATAGTCCATCAGTACTGCTTGAGTTCCACGGAAATCACTTGCCTGAGAGAGTTATGTTGGGGTACATGAGTTTTAGTGTCCGTGTCTATGTGCCTCCTCCACTCAGGTGCTACAAATGTCAGAGGTTTGGTCACATAGCTAGTGTGTGTAAAGGACGAATGCGGTGTGGACGATGCGGAGGAGAACATGTGTATGGCGAATGTGCCAGTAGTCAGGTGAAGTGCTGCAACTGTGGGGGACCACATGCAGCAGCGTATGGTGGGTGCACAGTAAGGAAGCAGGCAGCAGAAGTTCAACAAATTCGTACAGAGGAGAGGAATCTTATGCAGAAGCTTTGAAGAGAGTTGCAGACAAGGGCAGAAGACCTGATGAGGGGCAAGGAATGGGTGGTGGGAGAGGGATGGGGGAGACAGGCAGGAATCTCCCTGACGTCCAAATGGATAAACTTGCCTTGTTCTTGGCGTATGTCATTAATTGTTCAGAACAAGCCAAAACAAAGACAGAAAAGATCAAGATAATAGTAAAAGCAGCAGCGAAGTTTTTCGATATGCGGGATTTGTCTTGGGAAAAAATACATTCAGACCTTAGTCATGGAGAAGGTGCATCAGACCCACAAGTTGTAACTTAATGCTTATTCTTCAATGGAATGCTAGGAGCCTCATTGCGAATGGGCAGGAACTGAAGGGCTTTATTTGTGCATTAAATTCAAAGCCAGATATTATCTGTGTACAAGAAACATGGCTTAAACCAAGGCTGGATTTTGTTATTCAAGGATATACTAGCGTTCGCAAGGACAGGGTGGGTAAAAATGGAGGAGGGTGTGCAGTGTTTGTTAGGAGTGGGATGTCATATAGTCAGCTAGACACTGCAGTAGAATTAGAGGTGATAGTTGTAGAAGTATGGTCTAATGGCAGGAAGTATCAAGTAATTAATTTTTATAATCCATGCCAAAAGTTGGAGAGGAGAGATCTGGAACTACTTTTAAGGGATTGGAGAGGGAAAATAGTTTGGTGTGGAGATTTTAATGCACATAGCACTTTGTGGGGGCGCCGTAGTGACACTAATGGGAAAGTGGTTGAGGATGTGGTTCTGGAGAAGGATTTGGTGGTTTTAAATGATGGCTCTGGCACAAGGGTGGATTTGGTACGAGGTACTGAGTCATGTCCTGACATTACAATGGTTTCGCAATGTTTGGCAGGTAGGAGCACATGGAAAGTGGTTAAAGAGAGTACAATTGGTAGTGATCATTATCCAATACTTTTTGATCTTTGTGCAGATACTGATGCGACACGAGAAGATAGACCGAGGACATGGAGGTTTGAGGAAGCAAACTGGTGTTTGTTTAAAACATTAAGCGAAAGGAGACTGACAGATGTTGATTTTGGACAGCCTATTGATCAGTTGACTTCTACTATTAGTCAGATTGTGATTGAGGCGGCAACGGCATCCATCCCAAAGAAAGGTGGCAGTAGAAGGATAAAGGTAGTGCCGTGGTGGACCCGAGAGTGTACAACCATGATTAAAGCCAGGAACAAAGCGTTTAAAACGCTGAAAGGAGCACTGTGTGTTCAGAATCTGATATGCTACAAAAGGAAACAGGCGGAAGTACGAAGGGTAGTTAAGTCAGCAAAGAGGGACTATTGGAGGAAGTATTGTGATACTTTGGGGAGATCGACACCGTTGGAGAGAGTGTGGACAACTATTAGAAAAATGTCTGGGAAGAGGAAGGAGTATGGTTATCCAATGATGAAAGATGGTGACAGAATATTAGTAGATAATGGGAGTAAAGCTGAGTTATTGGCCAGAATGTTTTCAAAGGTTCACAGCACAGAAATTCTAAATACGGCAGAAATCAGGGGAAGGGAGGAAACACGAAGGAAACATCTGGAGGACTTACAAGATGCGGAGGAACATGAAGGTCTGATAAATATCGTGTTTTCAGTAGCAGAGTTGAATACTGCATTACTGAAAGTAAGCAATACCACTCCAGGTAGGGATCAGATTAGTTATTGTATGATTAGAAACTTGAGTGACACTAGTAAGAGTATACTGGTTAAATTGTTTAACAAAGTATGGGAAGAGGGTAGGCTACCTGACCAGTGGAAAGAGGCTATTATTGTTCCCATATGTAAGCCAGGAAAGGATCCAGCCTTGGCGGAAAGTTATAGACCAATTGCTTTGACGTCACATTTGGGAAAAATAATGGAAAAGATGGTAAATGAAAGATTACTTTACTTTTTGGAAACTACTGATAAGATCAAGTGGTACCAGAGTGGGTTTAGAAAAGGGAGAAGCACAATGGATCCGGCTGTGCGTCTAGAGCATGAAATAAGGCGTGCCCAAGTGAATAGGGAGAGTGTTGTAGCCGTATTCTTAGATGTCGAGAAGGCGTACGATATGATGTGGAAAGAAGGACTCCTGATCAGGTTGCGTCAGATTGGTATTACAGGGAGGATGTATAGCTGGATTGAAAGTTTTTTAACTGGACGGAAGATTTTTGTGCGAATAGGAAAGGAGTTCAGTACAGGATATGATGTCCAGAATGGCACTCCGCAAGGCAGTATAGTTAGTCCGGTATTGTTTTCCATAATGATTAATGAGGTGTTTGGTGATATAGATCACTCAATGGGGGTTTCATTGTTTGCTGATGATGGAGTTATTTGGAAGAGAGGACGAAACTTACAGTTCACCATGGCTAAAATGCAGCGAGAATTACAAAAGGTGGAGAGTTGGGCTCTGGCATGGGGGTTTAGGTTTTCTGTTTCGAAAACAAAGTGGATTATTTTACGCCAGTAAGAGAATACATTGCCAGTTGAGTCTCAAGTTATATGGGAGTGACATAGATAAGGTTGATTGCTTTAAATATTTAGGTATTTGGTTTGACGAAACGGCTTACATGGAAAACACACACTGGGAAAATGACTGAGAAATGTAAAAAGGTTCTGAATATTTTACGGTGTTTAAAAGGTAATGACTGGGGAGCAGACAGGACAGCATTGAGAGCTCTATATGTAGGTCTCATTAGGTCAGTGCTGGATTATGGGTGTCTGGTTTATGGTTCAGCAGCTAAAACTTTGCTGAATGACCTGGACAGAGTTCAATATCAAGCTCTGAGGTTGTGTTGTGGGGCTGTTAAGACTACTCCAGTGGCTGCTTTGCAGGTGGAAATGGGGAGCAACCATTAGAACTCAGGAGGCGCCAAATTGCTTTGACTTACTGGGCAAATTTGAAGGGACATAGTGACAGTCATATAGCGCAGAGTGTACTTAAGCCTTGCCAAGAACAAGAAAAAGGGACTGGTCAATAGAGAAGTTTCGGGTGGACTATAGGAAAAGAAGTCAATGAGATGGGATTTAGTTGCACAGACCTTAGCCCAGCAGTAGCCTTGTCAGTAGGGATGGGTACCGGTGTCCGGTGCCATGATGGCACCGGTGCTGACATAAACGGTAGTAACCAGACCGAAAAGCAGCGCACATTTCGGTGCTTTATTTCGGTGCTTTTTTTTCCCTGAGCCAATTCTAGCCAATCATTTTACGTTTCCGAGGATAGTAGGCGGGGCCAGGTACGTGCGTTCTTTTAGAGCAGAGCTACAGATTAAAAATGCCCAAGGCGGTTTATCAAAAGTCTGGCTGTACTTCACAGCAAAAGATGCAAACTCAGCAGCCTGCAACAAGTGCTTTAAGCTGATATTGTGATACTGTCAAAGGAGGTAACACCTCAAATCTGATGAAACACCTGGCGACGCATAGCGGTTTTTTTAAAGCCGAGAAATAAGCCGTGTTTGATAGCTTGCTGTGAGACCTCACACTGCACATCTACTGCGGGTGTGGTGCCTGTTATCGGACCCGGAGTTAGCAACATCCCCCCAATAGAGAGTCCTGGCCCCTAGCCCTGTCAGCGTAGCAGAAATGATGACGGATGATGATGGCAGCAGCAGCCGTTCTTCTCTGCGTGAGTAGCTTCATGTTGTTCGTGTGTAACGTTGAGTAGGCTAACCACATTATTACATTAATGCATGTAAGGTGAACTAGCAAACACCGTCGTAGTTACATGCAGCTGTCTTCTTGTTTGATGGCAGATACTCCTTCACCCTGGCCAAAAAGGCTAAAATGACCATAGAAAAAGTGGAAAACAGTTAAACATGAGAGGTTTTTGGACAAAGTTTGTGTTTTTTCCATTGATTAAGCACTGCTTCCAGCCAAGAGTGATGCCATATATGCCCTATAGCTGCAGAAAAGGCTAACATTGTTATCTTTTTACAAAAAAAACAGCTGAACATGAGAGGTTTTTGGACCAATTTTGTGTTCTCCATTCTTTAAGCACTGGTTTGAGCACCGTTTAAGCACCGGCACCGTTTCAAAAGTACCGTTTGGCACTGGTATCGGATAAAACCTAAACGATACCCATCCCTACTTGTCAGTATTGCCACCTTGGTTATATGACCAAATAATTCCTGACTTCTATTTGCTACGTAAGGGAGGGGGGGGTGACTAAAAGCCAGGTGCAAGATCATATAGTGGGAAGGTACTCAGGTTATGTGAAGATTTTTACTGATGCGTCAAAACTGTTGGATAACAGAGTGGGTGTTGCATTTGTTCTCCCAGACATAAGTTATATGGCGAGTGCACGAATTACAGATGGTTTGGCAGTTTATACTGGGGAGCTTGTAGCAATTTTAATGGCTTTGACCTGGGTGGAGGACACACCACTGGGGAGGTATTTGGTTTGCTCAGACTCTAGCAGCGCACTGGTGAGTATAGGTAATATGTCTTCGGACTCTAGACAAGATATTGTTTTTGAGATATTTCATTTATTGTATAGGATTAAACATAGAGGGATAGAAGTGGTTTTCTTATGGGTTCCTGCGCATATCGGTGTTGATGGTAATGAACAGGCCAATAAGTTTGCAAAAAGTGCAGCAAGAAGAAGTTATGTGGGTTTGACTATCAAATACAGTAAAAGTGAGGTGAAAAGTTTAATCAACTTAAAGTTGAAGGAGAAGTGGCAGGCACAATGGGATGGAGATGGGAAAGGCAGGTATTATTATAGCATGCGGAAAACAGTCGGCCAATGTAGAAGGAGCTTTAGAAGTAGAAGAGACGAGGATATAATCTCAAGGGTAAGATTTGGTCACACAGGCTTGAATAGCACGCTTAAAAAGATGGGCAAACATGACACGGGGACTTGTGACTTCTGTGGACAGGAGGAGACGTTTGAGCATGTAGTGTTGGAGTGTGATAAGTACAAGCGAGAAAGGGAAAGATTGCAGTTTGAATTGCAAGAAAATAGTGTTCACCTAAGGGTACGAGACATATTTCAAAGGGATGCAGGGGATGTTGTTTATAGGGCAGTGTTTGGCTTTTTAAGATTGACGGGTGTGTATCCGAGACTGTAGCTTACGAAACCGTTCTGACCCACACTCCTTTCCAGAAGGTGGCGGTAAATGCACCTAAAAGTTGTTTGCCAACCGCCATTAAAATGTAGGAGAAGAAGAAGAAGTTCAGTGTCGCGTCGTCTATGTCTCCTTCCCGAACCAGTGTGCCTTTCTGTGTTTCCTCGGTCCTCAGTTTAGTTTACCCAGTTCAGTTCTGTTTCTTTGTAAGTCCTGCAATAAAGCAGTGATTTTGAGTTCAGTTCCTGTCTCCATGAGTTTTGCGTTTGGGTCCTCATCTGCCATCACACAGCTAGTTCATGACAGTACGCCGCAACCAGTAATGGACCCAGCAAACTCCCTATGGAATCGGCAGCGTGTAGACCCCGCCTTCCCTAACGAGAGGAGAAGGCAGGATGCTCGGCATGCTCGGGAGCGCGAGTCTGCCTTTTATGAGACTCGATTGGCTCTAGGTGGGCCGCGCAGCCTCCATACTGCAAATGCTACTGCCTTTTCTTCACCTCGTCCCCCGGTGATTAGAGTTGGAGGATTCAGCCTATCGCCTGCCGCAACTCCTCTGGCCTTCTCAACTTCCAGTTCACCTCCCCGATCGCCGCCCATATCCCGCGCAAAGAAGAGGGTTACTCGGCGGCCGAGGAGAGATTTCGTGCCTCCCACAAGCAGCCTATCTCCGCTGCAGTCCTTTGCACTCTTCCTGGGACTTCCATGCTCAGAGCTGCATAAGCTCCCTGTCTCTTCGACGCAGCTCGGCCCGTCATCGGCCCAGTCAGCCGACGTCTCAGAGGTGCTTGCGTCTACAGCCCCGGGAACTCACGGCACAGTTCCCAGGAAAAAACGACGCTCACGCCGTCGCCACCCAAAAGTTACTGAGCAAACTCCGGTGGTGAGTGAATCTGTGTCTTCCATGCCACTTCCGAGCCGGACCGACTCGGACAATATTCTATTCCTCAGTCCACAGTTTTTCATGTCCGTAACTCAGAGAGGAATAGTAAGTTTGAAAATGACTGTGTTTCCAAGCCTCATAATGTGTCTAAGTCCACCTCTGCACCTATTAAGCATGAGACTGAGTTCATTGTCCCCCTAGAGACTGCTGTTCAGGCTGAATTAAATAATTCTGACACTATAGACTCTGTGCGTGTCATCCCAGAGGCCGTTAACTCGGTGTATGGTAATTCTGGGTCAGTTACTCCAGAGCCTGCATTACCTACCCCCACGCCCATGTTTGAGAATGACTGTTTTTCCTTTGCTCCTCCCAGGTCAGCAGTAACTAACACACAGACTGATAATCTCACCTTAGAAAAGCAAAAGGCTATTTTTGAGTTGCATACCTGTGAATTAAATATTAAAACAAACAGTCCTGAGGTTCCTGTTCCTGCTGAAACCAGAGGGGACCCCCTGGAAAATGAACTGTGTCTTCCAACCTTCAAAGGCTGCGCTTTCTGTTCTTCAGGTTGCTTCTGACCCTCTGCCACATTTAGATTTTCCTGCCTTGTCTGTTAGCTCTGAAACTGTTTCTCCAGGGATAAAGAATGTTTCTCCTCTCGAGTTAGCAATAGCTGATGCGAAGACTGTTAACTCAGGTTTTGAAAACACTAAGACTGTGCATTCAATCACTGTTGTTAAGTTTAAGGGAAACAAGTTACCATCCCTCATAAGTAAACTGCTAGGGGAGCTCAGATTGAATATTCCAGAGTTAGCTTCGCACCCAGTTACTTCAGACACTACCTGTGTTAACACCCCTACTCCTATACCCGCTGAGTATGAGACTGTGGATGGTGTTTCTTCACTCCTGGACTGTGTTGCTCACCAGCTTGCATATTCAGAAAAAGTCTATGAAAATGTCCCTATCTCTATAACTGCTCCTTCTGAGCCAAGAATTACAGACTCTGACTTTGCTAAGCCTGGATCCATCTGTACAATGACTGTTTTAAAAACTGTTAATTCTTACATGAGCAACTTAAGTACAGCAGAGTTGCTAAAACCAGCCCGCCATAGGTCTCTGTTTGCTGAAACTGTGTTTGGCTCCACGAACTTGGTTTTCCCCATGTCCGTTACTGCTCCTGAGCTCAGCTCTCCAACTCCAGTTCCTGTACCCAGGGCAGCGCGGGCCCAGCTTTCCCTTGCACCCGTATCAGTTCCTCGGGTGAGGGTGGCTGAGGTCCAGCTGGTCCCTGCTTCTGTCTCCAGCTTGGCAGAGGCTCCGTTCGTCCCGGCACCCGTACCTGCTCCTCGGGTGGGGTTGATGGACACCCAGCCGTCGCCTGCGCCTGTTCCAGCTCCCTGGATGAGGTCAGCTGTGACCCTGCCGACTCCTGCACCCGTCTCAGTTCCTTGGGTGGGAGCAGCAGAGGTCCAGCTAGCTCCTGCACCTACACCGGCCCCCAAGGTAAAGGCAGCCAGAGCCCAGCTCGTCCCTGCACCCGTATCTGTTCCTCGGGTGGGGATGGCTGGTGTTCGGCCAGGCCCTGCACCCGTTCCTGTTCCCCGGAGGAGAGCAGCCAAGAGTCAGACACCTGCTCAGTCACCAGTTCAACTACCTGCTGACCCACCATCACTGCAACAACCACTACAACTTGCACTTCTGTCCATAGCGCAGTCATTATCTCAGTCATTACCCCAGTTTCCTGTTCTGTCACCAGTTCAGTCTCTAGTTCAGTTGTTAGCTCAGGCATCCGCTCTGTTACCACCTCAGTTTCTCGCTGCATTGCCTATTCAGTTATCAGCTCTGTCATTAACTCTGTCACCAGCTCAGTTAGTAGCTCAGCAACCCGTTCAGTTACTGCCATCCTCTGCTAGAAGCTCTTGTGAGCTCACTCAGCCAGCTGAGGACTGCGTGGTGCTGACACATCTTGGACAGACTGTTTGCCCCGCACAGCCCCAGCCGTTGCATCCCAAGCCAACTGCGTGCCCTGTGCAGCTACAGTTAGCGTCCGCTGAGCCAGAGGTCTCCGCACCTGCTGGCTCTGCATCCCTCGTCTCCGCTGGGGGTTCAGGAGAACCGCTCCAGCCATCCCTCGTCTCCGCTGGGGGTTCAGGAGAACCGCTCCAGCCATCCCTCGTTTCCGCTGGGGGTTCAGGTGAGCCCGCCCAGCACTTCCTCGTCTCCACTGGGGGTTCAGGAGAACCTCTCCAGCCGCTCCTCGTCTCCGCTGGGGGTTCAGGCGAACCTCTCCAGCCGCTCCTCGTCTCCGCTGGCGGCTCTGGTCAGCCTGGCCAGCACCTCGTCGTCTCTGCTGGAGGGTCCAAGTTGCCTTCGCCTGGTCCGGCCTCTGCATCTGCTTCACCCACGCCCGGTCCGGCCTCTGCATCTGCTTCACCCACGCCTGGTCCGGCCTCTGCATCTGCTTCACTCACGCCTGGTCCGGCCTCTGCTTCGCCTCCGTCGTCGCCTGTGGCTGCCACGCCACCGTCTGGTCCCACCTCGTCTGGTCCTGTGCCCACCAAGCCTCGACCAGTACGCCCGACGCTTGAGAGCCGCCGTCTTCCACGCGGTCGGCCTCCGGATTCGTTCTGCCGCCACTGCCACTTTTCACGTGGCCGGCCCCCGGAACGGCTGAACTGAACTTTTATGCTGTCGCCCCCGGGTCGACCCTCTGTTCTATATGGACTTTGCTTCCCTGTTTTGACCTGTTTTGTATGTTTGTGGACTCTGTTTTTGTCTCATGCTCCTTGTCTTTTGTTTGGTTTCGTTCCCTCCGTCCTGGTCCCCCGCCTCCCGCCCTGGGTAGGTTGTTTTCTGTTTTTCTTGTGTTTTGGTTCTTGGGTTTGGGCTGTCGGGACCCAGCCCTTGAGGGGGGGGGGGTTATGTCATGATCCTGGGCCATGTTGCATTCATGCAGCATTCTTAGTAGTTGTGTATTTTTGTATTTTGTTCTTTATTTATGGATTGGTTCCTAGGTTGTTCAGTTAAGATGTTCCTTATTTGGTTACCTTCTGTGTGTTTTTCTGCATCTGTGAACCCTCGTCTCCCCTCCTTGTGTTTTATTCCATGTTTCCCCAGCCTGCTATGCCTGTGCTCTCCCCGTGCTCTCCTGTCTCTCTCTCTCTCTCCTCCTGTCTGCACCTGTGTACTTCCTGTTTTACTTTGACAGTCTCCCGTCAGTGTCGTGTTTCTCCTGCCATGTCTCGTTACGATTATCTGTGTCAGCTGTGTTCCCCGTGTGCTCCCACTTCCCTCGTTAACCCTCTGTGTATTTATGTGCATGTCTCTCTCAGTTCAGTGTCGCGTTGTCTATGTCTCCTTCCCGAACCAGTGTGCCTTTCTGTGTTTCCTCGGTCCTCAGTTTAGTTTACCCAGTTCAGTTCTGTTTCTTTGTAAGTCCTGCAATAAAGCAGTGATTTTGAGTTCAGTTCCTGTCTCCATGAGTTTTGCGTTTGGGTCCTCATCTGCCTTCACACAGCTAGTTCATGACAGTAACTGTAGTGCAGGCAAAATCAAAAAGGGTTTCTCCAGGGTCAGCACAAGTGATAGTTAAAAACAAATAAAAAAACTAAATGTTACAATCCACCCCTGTAGAGTCCATTATCAACTAGAACTTGTGTGAACAACTATCCCATAACGCATTATCTAATATTGCAAAGTATTTAAATACTCAACTGCTGTTAGATACTTGCCCAGTTATTCACATTATATTTAAAAGAGAGAAACATTTTCTTGCCAATGAATCATTAATATATTGATTCTTTTGAATAAATTCGGTACATTTTCTGTGTGTGGCAAGTCATTTTCAAATGACTGTGAATCAGAAACTGTTTATTTCAAGGACCATGGTAGACTGTGTCACATGTTACACATGCCACAGGTCATAATAAAAACCAGTTTAATCAGATCAAGTTTTTACCTTTAAAACAAAGGCAGACAGAGGGTCACAATTTAAGGAAGAAATGGATCTCAACCTTCATACATCTGCTGACCCTCAAGTTATAAAATTTAACCTTTGTCACTAAAAATTTTGAGAGGTTACTTTTTGTCTCACTTTTTAAGAGTTCTTATTCCGGTTTTCCTAGTCTTGCTTTTTCTAGGTCAGGTCATCTACTAATGTGATTAATGGTGGTTCCATTGAAGTATACTAGGGCAAGATAAACCCCAAGTTGCTCTCTCCATTCACCAGAATGTGAATGCCTGTGAATGTCAGATAGAAAACACTTGGGTGAATTAGGCATGTCATATAAAGTGCTCTGAATGATCAATTTAAAAAGTGCTATATGAGAACCAGTCTATTTATCATTTTTTGGAACCCCAGCTCCAAGAAAAATGGGACATTGAGCAAAATGAAAATAGAATATAGTTACTTGCAATTCTCAGAAACCCATATTTTATTCACAATAAAACACGGGAAGGACAGTCTATAAATGTCTGGGAACTGAGAAAACCAGTTGCTGGACTTTTGGAAGAGGAACCATGTGTCCTTCTCATCTCATATAGGATTGTAGCTGCCCATCAGTCCTGGTTCTTCTTCAGACATGTTCAACTGGTGAAAGCACTAAGTTGTAGGCAGGTTCATCATTCAGACTCTTCTAATATGCAGCCATGTGGTTATAATAAATGCAGTATGTGGTTCAACATCACAGAACTATGCAAGGCCTTCCCTGAACATATGCTCCTATCCCATCTGGATAGGAGTATATGTTGCTCTAAAACTTGTATATACCTTTTAGCATATACCAGTTCCTTGCATTACATACTAATGCACCCTCATGCCATCACTGATGCAGGGTTTGCAACAAAGCAATGATAACAAGCTGGATGGTCCCTCTCCTCTTAAGTCCAGAAGAAACGACATCCATGTTTTCCAAAAAGAATTTAAAATTTCAATTTTTCTGACCATGAAACAGTTTTCCACTTTTCCTCAGTCCATGTTTACTGAGCCTTCTCTCGGAGAAGATGACGGTGTTTCTGGATCATGCCGACAAACGGCTTCTTTTTTGAACTCTGTTCACATGATTTCTGGAAGTGTTTCAGAGTTCATGTAATGTTTTCCATGTTTGCTTTTAGTGCTGTGCTACATGAGAGCACGAAGAACTTTTCTCTTCACAAGTAGACAAAACTCAGCACTACCTATTGAAGACAAGGGTTTGTGTCACGATAGCTAAATAACAAGTTATTCTCACACTTTGTCACATCACTCATGATCATCCAGTCCATGCTAATTATTTAAGAAATAGGATTATTATATCACAGTATTATAAAATGTATTATTTTTCAGATACTGGGCCTCCACCCAAAATTTAAATGAGGAAAATGAAATTCTAAAGTGGAATAAATAGTGCTCATTCCTTTATGCTGCAATTATAGCTTCTATTGTCACGGGCTGGGTTTCTTATGTTAGGTTTGTGATTATAAGTTCGGGTGTTTTGATTATTTGGGGTTTAGTTGAGTTTTAGGTTACCCATTTATCAACTGTGTCCTTGGTTTCTGTGTTTGGTTTCTTGTCTGGTCTGTCATGTGTTTCAGGTCTGTTAAGCTTGTGTTGTCATGTCTACCTCTCCATGTTTCCTGTTTTATTTTGAAAGAGTCTTGTGTTCTTTGCTTATTGTGTTTAGTTTCACTTCCCCTGCGACGTCGTTAGGGTCATTTGAGTCAGCTGTTTCCTCATCTGTTTCCACTTCCCCTGATCACCTCCTGTGTATTTAAGTCATGTCTTCCTTTGTTCATTGTCAGGTCATCAGGTTTTGCTCCACGTCTTGTCAGTCATCAGTCTTGTCACAGTTTTCGTAGTTTTCCAGTTTGTTTTTCAGTTTGCACTCACCCTGTTCACCTTGCCTAGTTTTTGTTCATGACAATCAGCCATAATAAAGGGTCATTTTTTGTTGAAAACCTCCAGTTCCTCTCTCAGCGTCTGCTTTTGGGTCCTGTTCACAAACACGCTGGCGAACCCCGCCCTCACATCTATCTTTAAACATTGTCTGACATTGTTTGTTTCACATGTTGAACAATTTAGCCAGATTCATCTATCCATTTCATCTGGAGATAAATCAGAAAAGCATATTTATTTAAAATATCAGTTCACACAATCCAGTTGCATTGATGTGTGCATGCAATGTTATCACAAGTGACAGAACTGACAGTCAAAACATAAAAATAAGATAGAAGGTGAAAAAGGCCCTGAATAATTTCATATTGATAGATATTTTTGTTCAGTTTTTGTACTGGTAATGAACTGGGACAGTTTCATGCCCTTTCAACTTTCAGACGTGCAATACAGTATTCAATCATATGCTAAAATATGCTGATTAGGTTTTCTTACTTTTTGGGAGGAACCTGGCCCACATTCACCCGGACACAGATGACTTTGCGGGTTTGCATCCCCACTGAACAGGAGACATCATCTCCACGAGTACGGCCCACAGACGTGTTGGTTGATGGAATGAAAGAGTCCTCGATGCATTGTCCCCATGGACCAGTTTGCCAGTGGTAGACAGTACAGGGATGGTCATTGCATCTCCTCACCTCCTGCAGAGCACTGATGTTTGGACACGGGACTCCACCTGAGAAGCAATCGAAAATTGTAGCACAGTTGTCAGTGGGGTAGTCTTAGTGCTGACAAATGACCAGGACACAGGATGTTGGAAGAGGGTTATTAAATTTAAAAATAATATATGAAATTGGAATTGTAATAAAAATGCAAAAGTGTTATTACTATTTATCAACATTCAGATTCAATGTCTGAGGTGGAAATGCAAAGGACCAATTGTGAGAGAGGATCTCTAACTAGATTTGTTATGTTTATTCACTTATGAAGGTAGAGTCAAAAAGAACTAACAAACAAACCAACAAACTGCAGTGACACTCTTTTCAGCACTTTGTCCCAGCTGAGCACCTGACACCTGTGTAGCATCCTGTGTTAGCATGTTCAGTCTTACGCTCCTCCAAAAGTGCAACAAACTATTCGTGATTCAGTGCTCTTGCCCTGATGAAGGGAACTATTCACAACATTAACAAGCTACTTCCTTGCTCACAAGTGGTCACCACAGCAGGTTTACACCTTCCTGACACAACCACCAAGGTTTGT
Organism: Oreochromis aureus; assembly: GCF_013358895.1. Lineage (NCBI taxonomy): Eukaryota > Metazoa > Chordata > Actinopteri > Cichliformes > Cichlidae > Oreochromis > Oreochromis aureus. Next base: position 2,627,584 of record NC_052962.1, on the reverse strand, counting down.
TCACTTGTTAGGCAAATGTGTAATCCATTATACTGTAGAGCTACTTAGTGACAACATCAACAACAAGGTTATTTTTTAGTATTGAGTTACACAATGCCTCCTAGGATATAATACAATGCAAAAATACACAATTCAGTTCTGGGTTCATTTCATTCACTTTATCCTTAAACTCCAGAATGTTTCTCTGTCATATTTGGATAGCCATTGGTTTTAACACATACCGGTTTATACCATTTTAGCTCAAACCTGTCATAGTTCCTTTCATTCAGCACATTGCTTCCAGCTACTTTGTGATCACAACCTTTTTTATTTAGAATAGAATAGAATGCCTTTATTGTCACTAAACAGTTGTTAAATAAGATACAGAGCATCTCTAACTCAGTGCAAACATGTGGGGGGGGGATGCACAGTTCTGCAGCGCTATATATATATAAAATGTATAAAAATGTACAAATATACAATCTGGTGTAAGAAGAAAAAAGTAAATATGTAAATAAATAGTTTGTTTTGTATATACAGTTCAGGTTATTGCGCATAGAATTTAGTATTGCACAGTGTTGGTTTATAAAGGGAAATGGGAAAATGGCTGTGTGGGACTGTGTTATTGGTGTGTGTACGAGTTAAGGGTGGTTATGGCCTTGGGGGCACCTGTAGCAGGCTGAACAAGATAAAAACAGGATGGGAACTGTCTATGATGATGTTTGTTGCTCTGTTGAGGCAGCGGGAGGAAAAAATTGTCCTCAAACTCAGGCTTCGTCCACACGTACATGGGTATTTTTGAAAACGGCTGACGAGTCACCTCTAGGTGTGGAGGAGTAAAACGGAGATTTACTCGCACAACGTCAAAGGTGTGCGCTGTGCGCCACGTTATTGTTTACATGAGATTAATTTCAACAGTGGCGGATAGAGACAAAATACTGTTGCTGTTAGTTTTATTATCTGCAGTTTTTACACGCTTAAATATACACATGCAGTTAATGTCCCTCCATTTAGAAAGACAGAGGCGTCAGAGTGAACTTCGGACATGGCTTCTACATTCAACACAGTGT